>NC_135778.1:9010038-9363055 GCF_028453695.1 Augochlora pura
GGCTATACACTCCATAAGCATTTACGCAATGCATAGAATGCAAATTCATGCGGCGCATTCCTCGCGGGTGAATCCCTCGCGCCGATTACGCTCCGCGTGGCCGCGGCTCGCCGACGGTGGTCGTTCTTCCACCGGACGTGTTGAATAAACACGGAATCGGGTCTAGAGATTCTATCGTGGTATCATTAAAACCAACCCCGGCGTGTCTCTAAACGCTAACAAATATATATCAACAGCGGAGTGCATTCGTTAGAATGCATTTCCAAAGAGCAACGACCCGATTCTTTCATCAAACGTTGACTCTTGCGAAATTAGCAAGAAACGCATGTCCGATTTGCTGCAATTGGAAATTTATCGTATGTGAAGGAAGATGGTACAAGGATGTCTTTGAGACGTCTCAATGATGTCCTGAAGTGGACGTTTATTTAATGTTTGAAATAAGGCGTTGTGGGGATGTTCAGATTTTAAATAAAAAAATAGACGTAAAATGCACGTAAAGTGCATGTGAAATAGACGTAAAATGGATTAAAATGGACATAAAATGGACGTAAAATGTACGTAAAAAAGACGTAAAATGGATGAATTTTTGACGTCCAGAGAGAAAGTTTATTTTTGAGAAGGCTGCATACTGTGAAACAAATGGGTCATTTATTGTAAAAGTGACCTAAATTCATTTATATTGAAATTGAGATATTTAACCATAAAATGACCTTGCGGGGTTGCTAGTCACCCCATAGCATTTTTAAATTGTCTGCAAACGTTTAAATAAATACTAAAATATTGAGGTTTATAACCTTGTCCTTCTAATTAATGTTATACTTCATATTTGATATTTAAAAAATGATTAATAATATTTTGATTACTATAAATAGAAGGGGGTTGTTCTAAAGTCAAAGGTTTGCGTTTCAAAATAAAAATAAAAATAAATATGTATATCGAATGTTGAGATCTCTCATTTTGATTTTAACGACGCGTTTTCTTTTTATAATACTACAAATTATTTTTTATCTGAAATTGTTAGCAATTAGTTATAACTAAATTTATAGTTCGCTATAACACGCGCTGTCGGCGCGCTGTATTAATAGTAAATAAAATAAGTCGATATAATAATAATATGAAAATATAAATAAAAAGTGTTAACAGTAACAGTCTTGCAAATATCCTCCAATATCGAAATCACATGTTACTTAAACCCTTTTACCTATAATCATCACAAATTCGAAATCCACATAACCATCCATCATACAAACTGATTAAAAAAGCCATCAGACTTATTAACTAATTATTATATTATCTGGATATTTATATCTCAGTCCAGACAATCGATACTCGATCGTACAATGAACAATAACACCCATAAGCAGAAAAGCTCGCGTACGAGCGGAGAAACGTTTTTCGTGCGAAGAGGTTCGCATCGCCGGGAAAATGAGGTTTCGAACGAGGCAATTCCATTCCACCTTGCCTTTTTCATTTCAAGCGGCGCGGCTAATTGCCGCGGAGCAGCAACGGCGGCAACAATCATCGGCTCCGTGGCAGCGTTAATCGACGTGGACGCGTCGAAACGTGGACGCGCGGGCCTTTCGAAGGCTCCGCCGTCGTCGGTCGCACCTGCGAGAGCTAATTCCCGGCGGCGGCGAATGATTTTCGAAGGCCGACGCGGTGTTTCCAAACGTCCCTAGATGCCGCGTCCAGGATGATTGACATTCCGATTGCACTATTCGTTTACCGTAACCTCCCTGTCCCGCGCAGGGCGACGTCAATCATCGGCGCAGGCGATTGGATAATTTCCGCGGCGCTTTTTGAAATTGAAAAACCGCGCTCGGCTTGGCCGTGAAAGCGGCGCGGCGCGGCGCGCGCGGCCTCGTCCGAATACAGTCGTCGCGCATGGGAGAAGTCCGATGGCGGTGGATGGGGAGGGGACGACCGATGATTACAATCATTAAGCGCGTCATTACCAGACGTAAATTAGAGTGGTTAAGAGTAATTACGCGCGAGAGAGTCGTCCGCTGACACAGCTGTCGATCGGAGGCGAGCCGAAGGGGGGAATTAATTCGAGCTGTCACTAGACCTTTTTCTGATCGCTAGCAGCGTGATTGCGCGACGATCACTGTCGCTGGCCCGGCTAAAGTTTGATCGGCTTTTTTTCCTGTTACCTCGAACACTCGACCACCCGTTCGTTCCTCCGTTTAATATTGTTCTTTTCTACGTTCTTGGAAAAGAACGCGCGGTGTTCGAAATTCAAGGTACAGGGGTGAATAGGTCAACTTACTTTCTTGTTACAGTAATTTTTATTTTATTTTATATTTTATACTTTTGTCATTTTGTAGTGCCTGTTTGGAAAGTGAGGTGAGTATGTTGTTCACTTGATAATTGCTATTATTTTATTGAAAATTGGAAATTTAGATTTAAATTTGTTTTAAACGCGCTTAAGCAGTGAGATACATTGGTAAAATATATTTCTTTTTTATTTGTCTTGAAACATGTGCCTTTAAATATCTCAATTTTAATATAAAGAAACTTATACATTACCCTATATATTACATAAATAAGTAAATTAATTAATTAGTAATTTATATAATTAAGCAGCCAATTCGACGATGAAACACTAAAGATGAAATAGTCGAAGAATACTTCTAATTTTCATCCCTTTAACATGTTTATTAAATCTCCGAAAGCCACGGAAAATCACAACAGTTTATTTGACAATCTAACAATATCCTAGACAAGATTATATTATAACAATTTCTTCTGCAGTCCTCCTGATAATCCAGCATCTCGTCAATTGCCTCTGGCAAAGTTTCACGTACCTAATGTCTCGTAACGAAACTTAGTTTTCAAATTCGGTAAACTATTGTTATTTAAGTTGTCTTTTTTTACGGAACAGTCATCTTGCACAGAGTCGTCAGAAACGGCTAGAACGTTCGTCGGTGAAGGATTGATCTCGAACAACGGAGCCAAAACTGTGCACCGTGTACCGGCACCCTGTTTGCCAAGCTGCTAATAGTTTTCTTATTGTTTATAAATTAGACCGGTTCTCGACAGCTTATGTAAATGTGCGCGCCCCGTTGCAACAAATATGCGGCTTTGTCTCTGAATTATGCATGTTGCTTTGGCAGACTTTGCTGTCCGTAACAGCCTCTCGCGCAACACGCGTGAGAACGGATACGCGGCTGACAGGTTAGGTGTACAGAATTTTGCAGAAAGTGCTTGCAAAATTGCTGAATCCTACGAAAAATCGTGCTGGAACGATGCCAATATTTTGTCGAGATTTCTACGCGACTTTCTTGCTAAATTCAAGCAGAAGATTATACAACCGCAAGTAATTTTTGTTGCGTATTTTCGAGTTAAAACTCTGTGTGTGTTAGGCTCTGTAATTGAAATGATATTTTGTTTGTTTAATTAAGTTGTTGAATGCTATGATGGACACATGTGACCGGTACTGTTGTATTTTATAGTTTGTAATACTTGTCTAGATTTAATTAAATAATTTTTAGACGGCATGAATAAGCAGAGAATACTAAATAAAAAGTGCAATAAAAAGTGCTCCATGTGAGAACTACGAATTTTTATTAATCAAAATTAAATTATATTAATATCATACTTATACGTATAACAAGTATTTATATAACTTTTATCTTATATAATAAAATAAAAGCTTCCACCTCCCTAACACAAAACATAGTCAAGTAACGATCATAAAAATGATAAAAACCCTTTCAGCAGATCCACACAATTGCATCAACTACAACAATAAAAACTGGTCTAAACAAATAAGATCTCGAAATCCAAAATATAAATCCAAGTGAAACTAAACTGCACATCGAGGCAACACACGCACACCGCAATCTCGTTGGCCGGTACGTTAAGCTTTACAATTCGTTGCGAACTAATAAATCGGACAATCGTTTCGACACCCAGGAAATAATA
Source organism: Augochlora pura (assembly GCF_028453695.1). NCBI lineage: Eukaryota > Metazoa > Arthropoda > Insecta > Hymenoptera > Halictidae > Augochlora > Augochlora pura. Next base: position 9,013,966 of record NC_135778.1, read on the forward strand.
ACAACAATAATAATCTGTTACAGATGCGCAGAAAATTTGGCTAGACTCCGATCGAAACTCGAAACTCGCGCGAGACATTCGCGACTCTGTTTCGATGATCGACGGTTTCGGGAATCGACGCGACGTTCTCGACTTAGCCGTGTGATTCTTTAACGAGAGTCGAATCAGGATGCCGACATATTTCGCCATCATGGCGGAAACGTCGTTACGCCCGAAACGATTCGTGCAGGGGGGGCTGGGCTGGCTCTACACCGGGCTGTCACCGGTTTTACGATCTTCCGCTGGTCGCGTCCCGCACGCGCCGCTTTTACGGCGGGCCGGCCGAATAAATCAAAGCCCGCGGTGGAATTCTAAGCGCGGCGTTAAAGTGTTAAGGAGTTCCGGAAGCGGCCGGAGATTTCTCGGCCGATCCCATAAATATCGCGGGCCCCGCGGCCGGTCGTCGCGTTCACGCCCCGTCTCGACCCCAATTTTCGACCGCCGCGCCGCGCCGCGCCTCACCCCCCTCCACCGGCGATTAATCTTACAAATCGGCGGTCGCGTTCCGCTCCGTTTTCACGCGGGAACCGCCGAAAAACCGAGGCCGCGAGGACAGTTTTACGGGTCGACGTCGAACACCGCGAGGAATGCCGAACCTGTCGCGAAGGAGCGCTATGGAGAAAAGGTCAGCGAGCGAAGATTTACCGGTCTGTAAATTTAGGACAGGAAAATTTACCTGTCCCGTGCGGGGGACAGGTCGCGCACTTTTTCGAACGGTCGCGGCTCGTTTCGTTTGCTCGACAGGCATTGAAGATTTATTCGACGAATAAATTAAAGATTATTGGCACCGGGCTCGGAAAAATGGTACGTTGTCTCGCCGAGATATGCGGCGCTTTTCCTGGCCCGATTTTAAAGACATCGGTTTCCATAAATCTTTTGTTTTATTGCGGCGTTTAGGGTCGTTATCGATGTAGATTGCCTTTACAGATTCGTGTTCGGCGATATTGTTTATTTAGAGACAGTTTGTTGCTTTTTCGTTTGCCAGAGGGTGCAATGTGACAGGGGATGATTCGACGTGAGAAGATAGTGAATATATATTTTTAATTTCATTGAATAATTATTTTAACACGTTCAGTGCTGTGTCTATTAACTCCATTACGCTGCGCCTCCTTTAACGCTGCGTTTATTAGAACTTATTTGTCCTTAATATTTTTAATAACAGACAATTTTATTTCTTGTATTGTCTTTGATTTTGATTTAGAAGAAATTAACAATATTAATACCCAGTAGATCTTGTATGGAATCTTTATCACGAGTCTGACACGTTATTATAGTGCAAGGGGTTAAATATGAGTGACACTAATTTGTGAACAATCTTGAACATTCGTTTTTACTGTAATATATTTGAACAAATTGAATTTCAGTAGAATGTTTCGGATGCGAAAGAGTTATAATACCATCCCCCATGATAAATATTAACTTTCTGTTTTTGCTTCAATTGGTTAAATTGTTTTAACTATAGGGATTTTAGTAGTCGATCGTAGACGCTCGATGTGTTAAATTGCAACATCTGTTCGGTACACGTGCACTCTATCTGTTAGACTGTCTTGATGCTTGCCAATCATCGCCGCATTCGTCGCTGTTTATCAGCTTTTCTACTATTCTTTTATACAATTTTCCCATCGCTGTATATTTCTTTCTACAGTCGAGACAATAATTTATTGTATGAAACTAGTTAAATATCGAATAGTTCAAAGAAAGACTGAAAAGCAACGTTTGAAAAATGTCAAAACAATTCCTTAGGAAGCGTAGAAATTTAATTAAAATAACGCTGTTACACAGGAGACATCATGACATAATTGTTATCAATATATATTATTATTATTATTATTATAGTATTAAACTATAGTAACGATTCAGACTCGTGACGAACGTTTCGTGCAGGATTTGATAATTATGGCTGCCAATTATTTCTATTAAATCAATATATTGCTAACAAGGATCATCTCATGACATCGAGGAAATAATTCAGGTCGTATTAAGAATATAATTACTAAAGAAATAAATACAGTCGTATTAAGGATATAGTTATAAAGAAATAATTCAGGTCGTACTAAGGACATAATTACTAAAGAAATAATTACAGTCGTGATCAAAGCATAAATATAGCATACCTTCTTTCCTCGTAGATACATTTAAATGTACTTTCATTAAATATTGATTATAACATAAATATATTTATCTCTGAAAGACGCGATACTGCAAGGGATCAAATAAGATGATATCTCAGTTGTAGAAAAATTCAAACGGAAGACCCGTACCCGATATTTTCAATTTATTCCTTGATGTATTATGGCGATGTATTACCGCGGATGAAGATAAATTACGTGGAAACGTTCGTACGGTTCCGTCGGCCGGTGGGTGACGTCGGGGGACAGGCGCGGCCGCGAGAGTTTTTCGATTATTTTCGAAGGATGAATCAGCGGTGGGGAAGCTTAATGAAGAACTTCCAGCTTTGAACGGGGCCACGCGTTTCCTGGACAGCGGTGACGGAAGCGGCGGCGGCGGCGGGGCGGGGCGGGGGGCAGAAAAGCGATGCACGTGAACGACAGAAGACACACTTAAGTCGGCCAGAATCGCGGGGGTGATCCAATAATACGGCAGCTTTGGGTATAAATAAAGCCTGCCTCTAGGCCCGGAGATTACGGCAGAGAGTTCTTGTCCCTAGCCCCCCCCCGCCCCCCGCCCCCCACCTCCTCGTCATAGTTTTCTTCTATCTATCGCTTTCCGTCGTTTCACGCTTCTCGCGCGCTTCCTACTCGGCTACCGCCGCTTCTCCCCGGCGTTGCTACTCTCGACATTCGTCGCAAAATAGACCTTGTTCCGCCGCGCGGAATTAGGCCTGCCGCTCTGACGCTTCTTCTTAACCCTTTCCACTATCGCTCCTTCCACGCTATGCTGATCAGCATTTATTTATCCTTAATATTTTTAGAAAAAGGAGCAGACGATTTCTGTTCCTTTTATTGTCTTTATGTAGTTTTGTTTCTAGGCTTTTATAACAGAAGAATTTATTTTTATTTCGATGTAGAAGAAATCAATAATATTCATATTTAGTAAATCTGCACTTTTATTTCTAGGCTTTGATAACAGAAGAATTTATTTTTATTTCGATGTAGAAGAAATTAATAACATTCATATTTAGCAGAGCTTGCATAAAATCTTCACCACGTGTCTGACTCATTATTATAGTGCAAGGGGTTAAAGTCCTACAATGTTGCCAAAAATTATGATAGAATAATGATCTTATTTTTAAATTGAAGCTTGAAATCTTTATTTTAAGATAGCGTTATTCGATTTTAATTTGGACGCAGTCTCTTTGTTGCAACTATTTAAATCTGAGGCCATGTTTGTGAGCATGTCTATAAGTAAACGGGTTAGAGTACGAGAGTTACTTTAACCCCCTGCAGTATTCGCTCCTTTCATGCTGCGACGATTAGCACTTATTAATACTTAATAATTTTCCTGATAGGATCAGACAATTTAGATATATTTTTAGGATATGCTGTAGTTCGACTTTTATTTACCATTCTTGCAATTTTTCTTTGGAAATTCCCTAGACTATGGCAAAAAATTAGAAGTCTTCGTTCTTCTATCATTGTTTCTCTTTTATAATTTTCTATTCCTAATAAAACCGCTTCAAATGTTTGTTGAAACCCTCAATGAAGGGTTTGAAAAGTTTAATGATCCTAAATAAAGAAGACAATATAAAAAAATAATCGACAAGCCATTTTTTCCTTCAGGAATCCACAGTTTCGTAAACGTCACCGAAAACATTAACTTTTATTCTTCTTATCTTCATAGCAAACTATATGTAATTATGATGCTAATAATATCAATTGGACACTATATGTTATCTTGTAAAACATATTCTATAAACAAAGCTATAAAGGATATAATACCACTCGATTTTCAATAAAACCAACTATACATCGGCTACAGTGAAAAATACAAGAATTCGATAATAAAATGTACCGTAAACCACGAGGCCGCGCAGTTGAAGGAATAAATTAGGCACGCGATAATCCGGCATCCATTCCGTCGGTCGGACTCGCAAATCGTCGCGGCGACGTCTGGCAATTTGTCCGCGAACCGATTCCCTAATCCGCACGGTTTCGGGCATCAAGAATAAATCCGTTCTTCCGTCTGTCGAAAAGTGGATCTACGACGGCGCAGCTGATCTTCATAAACAATTTCAGGCGCAGTCATTAGAGTTGCCGACCAAGTTTTTCAGCTTACGCGCGCGGACGCGTTATTTATCGGTGTCGTGGATGCGCCGCGTTTCGCTCGTTTCTGCTCCTTCAAAATAGACATCCGTTCACGTAACCGCGTATCGTAGAATGACGTTCTATACCTTAACTAGCGGCCCGATTCATCATTGTTGGACAGATGTCCGTGCGCCCGAGTTCTCGAACCGAGAACCAACGGCTGCGTGTGTTCCGGCCGGCTAGAAATAAACCACGCGGCCAGCACTTTTGTCTAAATAATATTCACGTCACGACTTTGTACTGTCTTCGACAGGAATATAATACGAATTATTTTGTTTAATCAAATCGAAGTTAAATTCTTCCCGTCTATCATTAATACATTCTATGCCGAGCTGTTTTTACAAGACTCTTCACACTGGCTATTTGATATTTTACTGAAAGTTGATATATTATATGTAATTACTAACCCTTTGCACTATTTATAACGAGTCAGGCTCGTGATACAGATTCTCTTATAAATTTTTTCTACATCGAAATAAAAATAAATTCTTCTGTTATCAAGGCTTGGAAACAAAAGTACGTAGAGGCAATAAAAGGAAGAAAAATTGTTTGGTCCATTTATATAAATATATATATCCTCTTTTTAGTAATATAATTGTTTACTTTAATAACGATACAATTAAGTAAAGCACGAAACATCCGCGAAAGCTGCTATAATGACGCGTCGTTGCCTAAGAGGTTAGAAATCTCGTGACTCTCGCGTGTCAGATTTTATCGAAAATGGTTTCAGTCTATTGAAAGCCCTAACTTCGTGACATACTTCTGAATGTTTCCGAACTCTATTCAACATTTTCGTCCCATTAAGGAACGCTTTTAAAATTGTAATCTCTCTCTACTCCGCCTATAGAAGGACACCTATTGAACTGATCTACGAGCGTCGTCTGTCCAAAAATTGTTTTCGAAGGAATAAAGACGAATAAAGAATTTTTTTCGAAGGAATAAAGACGAATAAAGAATTGTTTTTGATGGAATAAAGACGAATAAAGAATTGTTTTTGATGGAATAAATAAATTGTTTTCGAAAGAATAAAGACGAATAAAGAATTATTTTCGAAGGAATGAAGAAGGATAAAGAATTGATTTCGCAGGAATAAAGAATTATTTTCGAAGAAATAAAGAATTATTTTCCAAGGAATAAAGAAGACTAAACAATAATTTTCGACAGCAATCGCAGTGACCAAATCGAAGAAATCGCGGCACTTGCTGCATTCTCTGGTTTCAAGACAACCCCAGAAAAACTGCAGCTTCCATTCGCCGCCATCAACAAATCCCTTCAGCTTCTAGGTCGAGCGGAGAAAGCCTCTGTCCGCTAATCTAGCGACTGTCTCGTATCTAAAACGAAAAAGCGTCAGCAGGAAATGATCGCGGCGCACGTGCTCCGTCTTTGAAGAGCCTCTCGCGGAGAGTTACGAGCGGCGTGAACGAGCCCCGGAGAAAATTGACTGGTCGAGCGAGCGAGCGAGCAAGCGGCCGGCTCGCGACCCCGTATGATTTACGCGGCAATGAAAAGTAAGGGTAAAAACAGCGCCGTTTGTTTAGAAAATAGTCGGTTGCGTCTCGCCGACGCGTGTCGGCGAGCAGGTGAGCTATCCCCGCGCGCGCGCGCGATACGAGAGATCGACCCCTGTTTTTCCAAGCGGCGATTAATCGCGCGGCCCTCCTAATAGGCCACCGCGATAAATAATGCGCCGGCCGAATAAATAGCCGTAAAACACCGCGAATCTCCCATAAATATTATCGAACTTTGTTACTTCATTCGGAGGTGGGCAAGACGTAATTAGAGATTGATGTATCGTTTGTTGGTAGAATTTGTATGGCAACTGCGTGGAGATTAATCGCGTGAAAAGTGGTGGGGACGATGGTTAAGGATTGTAAATTTGTTTATTGGTGCAAATTATTGTGAATGGGTGGCAAGGGAGAAGGAATTGTAATTGTTCGATTATTAATTGCTGTTGTAAGCTGGTTTAGAACCTTTGAGAAATCAATTTATTGTATTATAGTTTTTATAACTGGAACAGTTTTTACCCAGAGTATTTTAATTATTGAAATGTAAATAAGTTTCTGTTATATTAAGAACAATCATTAATCCTTTACACTCGAGTGGTGACTGTGAGATTGACACTCAAGATTGTCACTTGATGTTCTAATAAAATTTATACACTAACAATTCAATTTATGTTTAAAACATTATTAAAAGTATTATTGTTACACAGAATCAATTTGGTATGCATAAACTGTACCAATAACTCATATAAAATGAAGATAATTTCGTTGCGTCGAAGTTGCGTTTGATTTTCGATGCAACATTCGTCACAGCGTTGACAGTGGATGGGTTAGCCATGGACAGTCGAGCGTCAGAGCCGGGTTAATTAGGATTCCCGGCGTCGCGCGGCGAATTTATTGACGGCCGGCTGAATTTTTTTCAAGCGGCGCATTTCCCGCCATTGTTCGCGGCCGCGCGCAGCTGGCCGCGGAACACGGGCACGCTGATTGCGTCAAACATCGGGCTGGACCCCTCTCCTCGCCCCCCTACCGTCGAATCAGCGAAATACATATGTTATTCGAATTCCCATGGTGTGGAAACAGCGGTCTTTGTCGCGGGGCCTCTCGCGCGACGATCAGAAAAATTTCACTTTCCTAAATCGGCCACGGTGTCCCCCCATTGTTTCCTATTAACGGAGGGACAAACCACGTGTCGCAAGAAGTTCCAGCTGCGGTATCGTGTCCCGCTCGCGAAAGGAATATTTCATAAAGTTGTTACGTGTTTCCCGGTGGTTGGAAAAAAATAAATTTTTTTATAAAAATTGTTGAATTTCGATGGCTGTAATTGCAGAGCGTATTTCATATTGAAAATTGTCGAGTTTGATAAAATGTACTGACTCGAGACAATTTTTCTCAATGTTATCGATTATAGGAAAATTTAGATCGTTCTTTTGCCTTTAATTTAAAAAAATAGTAATCCGGCTGCGATTTTTTTGAGGGGAGTTGTAGCGATTTTTAGCAGCCCTTGTATTTTAGGTATGAAATAAGAGTTTCTATTGACATGACTTGCTTTAAAGTGCTGCAACTTTGCGAAGAAAAATCGCAGCTGAGTTTCATTTTTTCTGAATTAAAGAGGAAGGAATAACCTTAATTTCAGTGCAAATGGTATCCCTGATAAAAATTTGTCACCGTCCATGTATTTTGTCAAATATATATAACATAGGTCAGTGTTACCAGATCACTATTGCATTAATAACTCGTTAACAAAGCCACGGATTGTATTTCCACAAAGGAAAAAATTACTCAAAATGACCTCAGGAACTTGTCATTTCTCGGAATTACAATAACTTTCACACACCCTGTATAATAGCCAATAGGAAGGTCGAAGTAAAGACGCGCGCGTGTCGCTCGCTTGAGAACAACGACCACGGTGCCCCATTGCGGTGGCTGGGCGCGTGGGCGAGACCTAGCCACCGCCAACAATAAGATTAATTGCCCCGGAGCCCTGCCACGGCCTATCGGCGTACGCAACGGCCGCTGATAAGCCAACGCGAAAGGATTCTCCGCGGTGCTAATGCCTCCGACAACCGGCATTTGTTCCCGTGGAATTTGATCGGCGGCCGCGCGGCTGTTCCACCGTGGAAAAGCGGACCGGATAAGATCTCGCTTTGACAGACGATGATTTACGCGCCTCCTCGCCCACCTGAGACCGGCCAGCGATTAGGCGGCTGGCCGAACGCGTTTCCACTCGACTCGGGTTTATTCCGCTTTCCACTTTTATACGTATCGCCGAATTCCGTCGATCTCGATTGTGCAGTCTATTTTCGATCACATTGCGCATGGCGATGGCATTTCTGTTTTATTTTGCGACGTGAGACGTTGGTTTATTATTGGGTTTAATGATAGGTAAGTCTGCCGAAATTAATTATTATGACTGGTCGTTAAAAGACGCTTAAGTTTATTGTTAAGATTTCTTCAAGATTGAAGGTTTTAAAGATTTTTATGTTTAGCGATTTGTTACTGGCTTAAAGAGATAATTGATGGTTATGCAATTATTGCTGCTATGGAATATAAATATAATAAAATAAATATGTAATATATAGTATAAAATATATAAATATATAATACACATAATATAGTACACAGAAATATTTATATCGCAAACAATATAAAATACAACATGATATACAATTGTAGCAACAATAACTCGCAAAATACTATCCCAACACATTGCCATCAATTAATAACAAAAATCCACAATTCGCTTCACCTTTTACGATATCATTTATGCAAAAGTAATCACATTATTACTAATAAAAATATAACACACAAAAAATTAATAAATCTGCAAAAGCAACAATTGGAAATAAAATGATAAAATCAGGCATTTCGTCTCCGTTGTACGATAGCAGTTTTAACGTTAACAACGTTCGTATCCTGGTTTTCATTTATAACCCAATGGAGATAATTTTCACCAGAGCACAATTTATGTCATCGCACGTTCGAATTAATCATGGTTGTAGCCAGTGGCGAGGACCTCGTCGGACCAAAGCGGACCGAACAACGAAATTAATGAACAGCCGGACATATCATCGGATTTACTACTGGCGTTACAAAGTGTGTTCCGTGGTATCGCCGTCGGCACGAAAAGAAATTCCTGGGCGCATAAAGCTTTTACCGGTGTATCTGTTCGAACCGGTGGCACGCCACGGCCACGGTTTCCAAGGGGATCAGGACAGCGGGAGTTTATCTGTCGCCGGGTATCCGATGGAAGTCGAGCAGCGCGAGCAGTGTTCCGAGGCATCATCAATCCTCGTGACACACGGCGTTTAGATATCCTGTGAAACGGGCCCCGTGACGGGGGCCCCCGGTGTTATTTATTATTTTACGCGAGGGAAATGACGGTTCACCCTCGATATCGTTCGGTGAAAGTTGTTCGGCGAGAGAGAGCGGGGAGATGATTTGTCGGTTGCTGGATGGTCGGATGAAATTATAGCGTGGAAAAGTGTTGCGCAAAGATTGACCGACTCGAGTGACGATAGCTCTGTGGAAAATCATCGTAGGCGGATGACTTCTCATTTAAATCGAAGCTTGGAGTTTCTACTTTAATATAGAAATATTAAAATAACGGTCGCCGTGTAATAATAAATTTAAATGAATATAATAAATACAAATTTTCTGTCTGAAATATATCATTTCTCATCGAAATGAGACGATGCCGTTAAAAATCTCATGACTCTTGCTTATGAAATCTCATCAAAAATCATTTCACTCCATCCAAAAGCCCTAACTTCGCGCCAAGCTTCCGAATATTTCCGACCCCTCTCCGCCACCTTCGCTCCATTGAGGAACGCTTCTAAAACCGCGATCCCTCTCGATTCCGTCTCTAGACGGACACCCAATGAACCGATCCGCGAGCGCCGCCTGCCCGAGAATTGTTCTCGACAGGAAGCTCCCTTGGAACGCTGCCATCCGGGACAAACGCCGAAATGCCAGACCAGACATAAGCGTCCCAGCGCATCTCTCGTAACACACTCCGCCGAGTTTCTGAGTTCTTCAAAACTGTCGGTGACCGCGCGCGGGCCTCGCGTCGCGTAGCCTCTCTTTTACGCGCGCACCTCTTCTCGGCTATCGTCCGTTCGATCCGCACGATAAAATGTACAGGACGGGCAAGAAAAGCAAAGTTCTCGTCGCGGCATAAATTCCTCGGCTTACGGGACAAGCGATAAATCCTCGTTTTCTTTGCACGACCAATAAACGTCCGAAGTCAACCGAAACATCGACGCGCTCGGCGTGGTGGACACGGCAGACGACTTTTGACGTGGCAGACGCTTTTCGACGTGGCTTGTGTTCCCGTGACCTAACCCCTTGCCGTGCTATTCTCTTGACAGTTACAAGAATGAGCACTTTTTCTACTGTAATAATTTCTCGGAAGAAAAAGAAACAAATATTTACTGCATTCGCCTACGTTTACTTAAATGGTTAAATACAGATGACAGAATTTACATTACGTTTACAGACACAACGGAATAATATTTATATTTAACAAGATATTAATAGAAACCCCTACGACGAGCCAGACTCGTCAAAATACGGCAAGGGGTTTATGGTCATTCGACGCGACCGCTGTCGGACGATTCGATAAAATTTCGAGCAACGCAGAATAGCGCGAACACAAAACTATAGTAAATGCTCTGTCGGTACTGTATTGTGTTTTATATTCATTATTGACATAAAGATCAGACAATTTTTGTTTCCTTTATTGTCACATTAAGGAAAATATTAATGACAAATAAGTCGACATAACCTTGACATAAAGAACAGACAATTCTTGCTTCCTTCACTGTGTTTATGTACCTTCGTTTTCAGACTTTGATAACAGAAGAATAAATTCGATTTTGATTTAGAATAAATTAATAATATTCGCGTATTTAGTAGACCTTGAATGAAATTTGTATCAGGAGTCTGACTCGTTATTATAGTGGGGTTAATGGCTACGGCATCGAGCGATAGAGTCGTGTCAAAGGAAAATGAAAAGCTGGCTAAAGACAGCTACAATAAAGGAAGATTTATCGACGCAAGAGGATCGCGAGCAACGAGTTATCCACAGCGGACGATGCGGCGAATGTTGCGGAGAACGCTGCGGCGTCCGTCGCGGAAAATTTCCCGCGGCTCGCCCGGCGAAAATGGGAAACCGCCGCGCGCGCGCGCGCGCACGCCCGATTGGCAAACGTGGCGCGGTCGCGTGTGCGCGCGCGTCGTACCTTTCCTGTAAACGTAAACGCATTAGCGTGGTGCGCGGGGTTTAAACGCGGCGTTAGCACGCTCCGCCTACCGGCTACGCCTTCTAATCGATTCCAGGCACTTGTCTTTCGTAACGCTTCTCCCGGTGGCCGCCTCGAGGCCTGTGCCCGCGCGCCGTCGCGCTCTCCCCGTCGCGCGCCGTCGCGCGGACGGGAAAGTCATACCGTTCCGCCACGCTCCCGGTTTTTCTTTTTCGCCGAGACGTTCCACCTCGGTCACCCCTCTCTCCCTCCCTCCCTTCCCCGGGCTCTAAACGGGGAACGTTTATGCAAACGGGAGCGCGCGAGCAAACCGCGAGCGTAGTCCGCCGTTTCGTTTATTCGCTTTTTGCGAAACTCGTTCCGGGAATTTTTCTGGCCGCGTGCAGGGGTGATCTCGCGACGAGATTGCGCCGTATGCTGATCGCGGTCCTTTTATCGCGGTACCTGACGTAGATTCTACGACTAGTTTGGCAGCGACGGTTTCTGGGACACGCGTCGACGCGCCGACACGCGGAGAGTCGGGTATCCTGTCTCGATTTTAATCGCGTTGTCGCCGATAGCGGCGACGCGCCGCGAGGAGGAGTCCTCGCAGCGAGAGGAAGCGTGCTCGTTCGGTTGCCTTAATGGATATTTATTGAATGAAACGACGCCGGGGTTTTGTTGGACGCGGGACGCGTGGATGCGAAAGTGTTTCCTTTGTGATAGCAGGGAAAGAACGAGACGTCTTTAAGATGTCTTTAAGACGTTTCTAAGACGTCTTTAAGACGTCTGGTGTACGACACATAGGACTTCTTTAAATTCTCAGCGGTGGAAGATATGTATATATGTAATAAGGAAGTGGTAATTTTATATGTTACAGCAGAGATATTTTTCTTATGTTTTGTATTCAAATGCTTGGGCAATTTTATTTATAAATCTTGAACGTCTTAGAATAATTGTAGAGCGACTTGTTGAGTGAAATTGCGCGTCCGATGTGATTGATAAAATATATATAGAATTGATCTCGGAAATAGATTGATGCCATTGGGTGATTTAGGTATTCTATAAATGTCTTAAAAATGTCCTAGAAATGTCCTAGAAACGTCATGAATTTCACGAACTAAATTTCAATCATTCGTCTCTTAACACCTTCGTCGCTCAGCGTGAATCAATCGAATTTCTTACCTTGCCCAAATCCGATAGTCGGAACGCGTAGAATAATGTTATATTTTATACGTTCGATATAAATTAATGTATACTAAATATAGCAGTGCGTGGATTTTTAATATTTTTATTTCGTATATTTTACGTTTGCCGGTGTTTACCATATTCCATTAAATTACAAAGGGGATTTTCATAAAATAAATAAAATCTTGAATAAGAAGAGCGTCACCCATGTTTGGGTGACGGGGCACTCATCGAAGCATATTTGTCACCCAGATATGCGACGAACGTGTTAAAGATGCTTCTATCGTCCAATAAACAGCAATTTTGCAATCTCCGAGTCAAACTGCGCGCCTCGAACGATTGCCAGTCACACGAGCTTTCTTATTTCGTCCCCGAAGCACCGTATTTTTGAATTAGCGTGACGGCGTTCGTGTGCGGGAGTGAACAGCTTCCGAGAAATCGATCGCAGGCGTCCACGACTTTCCTCGTTCTACCGAAGACAGTTCGTTGGAAGCAGAAACGATATTATTATTGAGTAGCGGGAAGAGAAAGGGGAGGAAGAAGGCAGCCGAGCATATTCGAGCGGAGAGCGGTCCGCGTGGATGTCGAGAGCCCGTGGAAGAAGAAGAAGACATCGGCGCGGGGCACCGGGGGTTCGGTGCCAGAGGAGGACACCCGCCGATTGATATAACGCCACGATTTGCGTAATATACGCTCACTCGTAAAGCTCCCGGTGATTTATCCCGGGTAAATAAATAGATTTCGGTGTTGTTAACCCCGTTTCTCTTTCTCGCGAGAGCGAGAGAGAGCGAGAGAGAGAGAGAGAGAGCGAAGAGTCGACGGGCGACGCGTGTGCGTTTCGCCGCGTCGGCATGCGTTCGGTTCCGATGCGCGCGTGCACGCACGCGTGTGGTGCAACGTCCTGTGGGTCGTGGGTGGAGGAGAGGAACAGAACGCGAAGAAGGGAGAGAGAGAGAGAGAGAGGAGAGCGGTTCGCGGGCAGCAACGGAAAGAAACTCTGGAACGGGGGATTAAAAATACAGTCGTTCAACCGGCCGAGGGAAAAAGCTCGCGAGAGCGCGACAGGAAAAAGCTCGCGACACGCCGTATCAACGAGAAATAAAAAAAGGGAAGGCATCGGTAGGGGAAACCGGAGAACCGAGGAGGAGAAAATAAAAGGCGGGACAAAAAACAGGAGCGCGGGGGTGGCGGGCGAGAGATTTGGGAATCTCGGGGAGAATTTACGAGCGGCAGACGCCGCGGCGATGACTCTTCTCTTACGGCGTGGCAGGCAGCGAGTGATTCGGGGAATGGCGCGACACCGGGCACCCCGGGATCATCGGACCTTCCCCGATTTCTGACAGGCTTAATTGCCCGACGAAGAGAAACAACGGATCGGGACACGGGCTTTTTCCAGGCGGCGCGCGAGCTCGCTCGGCCGGATCGTCGACCCGACGCGACGCGCCACTTTTCACGCGTTCGTTTAATGGGGTGGCGGAGCCGGTTACTGTGGCCTCGTCAATTTCTGTAAATCTTATTTCTTTCATGTTTTGGTCTGTCGAAACTTTCCATTCAAATATAATAAAATTAAAATGATATATTTGTACTCCTTTATTTTGGTCACCTTTTTTGATAATAGAAAAGAATGACAAGATTTCATATGTCTTATTTGATTTTAAACTCTTTTGATTTTTATTTCTTTTTGTTTTTGAATATAAAAATTTTATGTGTCCTATTTGAACATGTCTCATTTTATATTAAATTGTTTCAGTCTACCTACGTTCATCGTTTAATAAAAACAAGACGGAATGAAGAGATTCCATGTGTCTTGTATGATATGAAACATTTTGTTTCTTTTATACCTGTCTTATTTAATATTAAATCTTTCGATTCTTTTATTCTGTTCATTGTTTAGTAAAAAAACACAGTAAAAAATTTCATATATCCTATTTCCTATTAAACTGTCAACTCTTTTATTTCTTTGACCCGAATAAAGAATGAATAAAAAACATCACCCACTTTGTCTCATATCAAATGTTTCATTCTTTCGCCTCACATATTTTTAAATTAAACAATTTCACAAAATTGACAAAATTAATTGCTCTCAAAAACGAACGAAGTGCACAATAATTCGTCGTCTCAAGTAACCGGCTCCTCAACACCAATTTCTTCGCTTCTTTTAAACGCCGCGAACGGGGGTTGCACCCCGAGCTCATCCTCGAAAGTAGGTTAGGAATCGGCTCGCTCGCGCCGCGTGACTTTTACTGCCTTTCTCCGTGGAAATTGATGGCGCTCTTAGGCGGTTCGCCTATGGCCGTCTATTAATAGCGCCGTGAAATTCTCTAAAAACAGTAATGTCCCAATCTTCTTCGAGCAAGACATTAGAGAGACTCCTCCGCGACGCGGCTCCCGAAGATGCCGACGGTATTGTCTATATTTTTCTCGAAACAGATCCCCCGCAGAGTTACGACGGCCGGGAGACCGTCGTAGGAAGCAGCATTCCCCATCGAAATTGCGTCATCTAACGCCAGGCTATCGTGACCTGTGTTCTATTTCATTCGATCGCCCGGAGACACGCGGATCGTGTACGATTGTTCGTCCGAGATTCGGCTGAGATACGCGTCGATACGCGGCGAGTTTCGATTGGCCCCGGGGCCTAGCTGGATCATCGTCTCTCTGTGTTAATAGAATAGCAGCGCTAATGATCCTCGCGATTCCTCGCCGACACCGTCCGCTTCGCGCCCGAACCGGCGACGCGTTATCAAATGATTGGATCTGCGACGGTCGAAAGCCAGTCGCCAGAAATCGTTAGGATCGCCGCGCGCTCGGTACACGCGACGAGATCCCTCGTCACTGAAGGAACGATCGATCCCGAGGATCGTGGACACGCGGATTCGCTTGTCTAAGATGGCGTCGACTAAGCGAGGCCGAATAATCGCCGGGAGTCCGGGGAGAGACTAAACCTCCGGGTTACCTGTGTTATGGTAATTACTACACGTGTAAGCTGGTCCCGAACGCCTCGGTCTACCCGGCTCGGCCCGGCCCGGCTCTCTCATTGGCATTGTTTCAAGCGTATATTGTCGTTTCGACTATCGCGCCGGTAAATCAACGTTTTTACGCGGCACGCACCTGCCATTATCCGGGGCTCCTCGCCGGGCGAAAGTTGGCTCGAACGCATATTAATCGGCGAGTCACGGCGAAACGAATCGACGGAAAGCCGTCTTGTAGCTGTCGTGTACGACTCTCTGCGGTATCGGCGAACAAATGCCCGGGCTGGCGGCGAGCAAGGCCAACGAGGCGTTTTCACTCCGGTAATTAGTCGATTATCGCAGGCAAATCGGTTACGCTCGCTTCCGCTTTCCATTTTTCGATAATCCGCGCGATTGTGACGCGCTCGATTCGATGCTTGTATCATAAGGAGTTTAACGAGATCCGTCGGCGCCAACGTTCGAGTTAACGACAGTAGAATCTTTGGGAATATTCAGTGAGTTTATGGAATTCGTTAAAATGGCGGATCAATTATTTTTTAACTGATTAGTTATTTCTTTTTAATGGTCTTTTAGCTTGGATACAAAAATTGACAGTTTGAGAGGAGATACGATTATTGGGGTATCGTGGATCGTTTTTATGGTTGTTAATGAGTACCAATTATAAATGCGATGCCCAAGATTCGAATAATAGTGTCTACATTTTCCAAATTGTCCATTTTTGTATCAAAGCTGAAGGACAGTTTAAGAGAATTTGCGATTATTCAGATTGCAAAGGTAAAGTGAGTTATTTATTCAATATACGTGTCAATTGTATTGCTGCTAATGTTACGCAATAATGCTCGTTCAAAATCAGAATACATGTCGTATTGTCGCTTTTATAAATTAATATAAACTAATGAAATGTAATGTAATTTAATGTAATACAATATAAAAATAAAAGTACTAGAAAAATGATAGAATACTAAATCGAGCTACTATATTATTTCCTAAGAACAAAGTTGGATTTCTTTAAATTTTTTTCTACTTTTATTATATTATATACTTTACTGAAGAAATTCGTATAAATATTTCGTAACAGAAATATTTTTATGCAGTCAGGAATTTTAAAAAGAGAAATCAGGAACCAGACTTTTGACCAGTTTGGTAATTCTAGCAGCATTTTCATTGTGTAAACTCACAGTACTTTGACACAAACTGTAGATTTTGAGAATTTGTAACAAAAATGAATCTCTCGAAACATCTATAAATCAAGAAAATATAACAACATCTCCTACGTAATAATAATATTACTTTTGCAACTATAACCACAAAAACCACAGCATTCCAATTAAAACAAAATAAAGAAAACAATTGTACAAATTACCGCTTCGATCCTCGATGAATTCTCATTCACGCAATAGCCACTAGTTATTTTCAGTAGATCTTGTAAGTTGGGCTCGATAAACTATAGTTTCACGGCGTCGTCGTTCTAAATGAGTGAATCATCCCCGCGGAAAGGAGGACGGTCTTGTTTACCTCGTGCGCAGTCTCTTTTAGCCGCGAGATTCCGCCATCGCGAACCGCGACACCGTGACGCGTCGCTTCTCTCTCTCTCTCTCTCTCTCACTCTCTCTTACCATCTCTGAATCATCCAATCCCCCGGGGAGAAGAAAGAATCCGTGGCGCGGGAGAAAGAGAAACGGAAAGCGAAAAAGAAAAAAAGGAGAAGCCTCGAATTTATATATTTTGCAGTTACGTCAAACTCGGCCCGAGCTGTTCCCTTAATTATACGAGGAGGCTTCCACCGGACTCAGGGAAAACACGATTCATAAAAGCGCCTTTGTATGCATCGTTGTACACCCACGTGCCTACTTAACCCGCTCCGGTCCCCGGACGGCCCCTCGCCGCGGTGCTGGAACGTGGATGCTGGGCTACGGCTGCTATCCCTCCAGGTGAAACTGTTTCCTGTGTCGTAAGCCGCGTCTCTCCTCGCTTTCCTCCTCTCTTCGTGCTTTCCTCTCTCTCTCTCTCTCTCTCTCTCTCTCTCTCTCTCTTTCTCTCTTCGTAGCTCTGTTACTCTTTCGCTTCGTTTTTCTTCTTACTCTTTCGCTTCTTCTCTCGTCTTTCTCTATACTCTTCTTTCTCTTCGTCTTTTTCTCACTCTTTCGCTTCTTCTCTTTCTCTTCATCTCTCTCTTTCTATTCTTCTCTCTTCTTACTCTTTCGCTTCTCTCTCTTTCTATTCTTCTCTCTTCTTACTCTTTCGCTTCTCTCTCTTTCTCTTCTTTCTTCTCTTTCTCTTCATTTTTCTCTCTCTCTTCTTCTTTCTCTATCCTCCTCTGTCTCTCTCATTCTCTCTCTCTCTCTCTCTGTTCTGTTTCCATTCTGCCCGCTCGCTCTCGACGAGTGCCACACGGCATCTTCGCGGCGAATACATAATTTATACATATTGTGTCCCGGTATGTTAAGCCCCGTTGCATTAAATTGTTGCTCTTTTCCAACTACTCGCTCCTCCCTCTCGCGTCCCCTTCGCTCCCCTGCCCACCGTTCCCTTCCATCTTACCGTAACCACGGCATTGCGCAACCATGATTTCTTTCTCCGTAATACACCTCACACCCCCGCGGCTGATCCTCTTATTCCGCCGGTATTTAAGATCCCCGAGGTTATTTCAATGGGTCCCCGGATTATGGCGCATCCTTCGACTCCCACCTGGACATTCCGTTTCCGTCGGTGATCCACCGACGGTGATTTAGGGGACGCGAGACCAGCGACGTCACTGGAGATGCTTCTCAGTTTCGAGTCGGTGCTTGTTTACGGGTGTTTTTAATCGAAGTTGGCGAGCATTGTTTGCGATGCGACGATGAAATAAAGAGGCGATGGAATAATTGTTATTAAGAGGCGGTTTGGTGTGGTTCAATTTTTGTTGAGAATTAAATTATTTGGATTGTTAATATTGGAAATATAATATTAGAATAAATATTGGATTTACGGATGACTAAAAGCAGTCGTGTTTTATGTTTTAATTATTTATTCCGATTTTGAATGAGAGTTATTCTAATATTTGCTGGAAGTATTATATATAGATTGAAGATATAAGACATAAATGTAACTTTAAAATCTCAATAATAGTATATTAACGAATCAGTGTTAATATACCATTATGTCATTTGCTATTGTGCCGTCATTTTTATGGATTCCGTATAGCTAGTGTTAGTAATGAAGTGTTCACGAGAGAAGAATATGTCGTCTTATTGATAGAGCATCGATGATGATCAAAGGAGGCGGAATAATTTTGTACGCGGCGTTATTGAACGCTGTAAACACGTGGAGAGAGATTTTTAGAATTTATTTGTTATGTGACAATTTTGGTTTTGTGTATATCTTATGGTAAGATAGATTTTTTAGCAGTTTTTGTAATTTTAGTACTAGTATGTTGATATTACACTACTAGTATTACGTTTATAGGAAAAATAGATTGGTGAAATTCGAGGTAGTATTAATTATGTATGTACAGATAAATAAGATAAATTTGCTACGTATTGTTCGCAACTCGATGAAACTTCTATTCATTTCATTATAAAATATTCATTTCAATATCAACTTCTATCCACTTTATTACAAAAATTGTACTGAATATTTCTAAATAAAGCTAATATATGAATTTTTTATTTCGAAGACTTTAGTATAATTCTGCTCATTCTAGACCAATCTATCAACTGCTGACTACTCTTGTACCTACTCAATTCTCTCATGAACGCCTAAAATCCGCACTCCATCGCTCATAACTTTTAGCAAAGACATCGCAAAAGCGAAAAGATTTCGCACAAATCTCATAAATCTCCCAAAATTCACATTCCTCATAAATATTCACAGTCTACTGTTAACAACCTGAAGGTCCATAGTCACACGACAGCCATCCCTCCAAAAATCCATCAAAATCCATCGCAAGCGCATGTCGTGGATCGCGAGCGAGTCTCGTCGCAAGACAGCACGAATCGGGGGTGCGCGATCCGCTCGAGAATGGAAAACCGGGAGCGCGCAATCTCTCACCGTTAATTACGACGTTTTATCGCGTCGGTGCCGTTTTCCCTTGCGACACCGGTACAAGAAGAAACGATTTCTCTCGCCTGTTCGTCCCCCGCCCCCCCCCCCTACAGTGTCCCACTCTCGGCGAGTCGGTGCAACCCCGCCGCCGGATCGCCGCGATCCGCACGGCGTCTTCTTTCTCTCGCGGCTCGGTAATATATCTGACCAGCGTGGGCGGCCCACGTGGGTTTGACAGCTAAGCCCACGGAAACTGGTTACACCCACAAGCGCGCAGGTCGGGAAGAGGCACACGCCAGTGCCCCGGGTAGGCGCGAGCGGCGCGGCGCGGCGAAGAGGAGAGGAGGAGAGGAGGAGAGGAGGAGAGGAGGAGAGGAGATCGGAGGGATCGACCGATCGAGCAATAGAGAGCCCGCGCGGATGACGACGATCTTCCCCGTGATCGGGAATCGGGACACGTGGCGTCCGCTGGCCCGCCGCGTGACCGGTTTTAACGAGTTTATGGTTTATAGGCCGACACCGATTTATGGAACCCTTCCTTTCTCGCCTCCGTCCGCGGCGATCCGAGCTATGCGCGCGCGCGCGCGACGGTTTCGGGGCCGGTGCGCGGGGGAGGTAGAAAGGTGTCGTCGTCTTCGTCGTCTTCGTCGTCTCCGTCGTCTCCGTCGTCGTCGTTGGGATCTCGTTACGGCAACGAAAAATCTTCGGGTTTCGGTTTTGAGTGCGGCACGCGCTGCGCCGCGCCGTTTGCGCAACGGCGCGCCGTAATTGTACGGAGTTGCAGGCGGTGTAGCAACGGATTTAGCAACGACGCTTAATTAATGAAGGATACTTAGAGGGGGGACATAGATCTCTGTCTCCGATGACAGTAAGCAGTGCGCTTGCCTAACCCGGCGCAACAACGTTTTATCAGACTTTTATCACCGTCTAAAAACAGAGTTTTATCCCATATTCCCTGATGGGTCACTCAGGGTTGACTGTGCGAGACGCTGCCACGTTTTCGTCCAACGTCGTCCCGGTTATAGTTATCTCGGTTGTAAACGCAGGGCCTCGCGTTCTGACCGCTATTTAACCGGCTTTTATTGTCCCGTTTAATTTCGCCGCTCTCTCTTCGCACAATTAGGGGACTCGTTCCGCGGATACGTTCGATTTTACGCTCTCGTTTATCCGCTCGATAAAGGAAACGCTGCGTTCTCGCCGCGGTTATCATCGCCGACGCCGATAAAATCGGCGCCGCAACGACACCGGTCTCGCGCTAACGAGACTTTAATAACGGTCGTTCGCAGGCCGTGATCGACTTCTTTTACGAGTCGCGGAGTCGCGTTGCGTCGCGTAACGGCGCGACAAAAGTGCGCTGCTTCGAAGTATGCTGGATGGTTTAATGTCTGCCGAAGTGTCTGGTTTGATGGTCCAGGCTATTCTGATCTGTTCGAGGCGTTTGTAATTAGCTGGTTACTTAGTGCTTGGCAGAAGAAAAGAGGCGGGAACAGGCGTGGATAAGATGAGAATTGTAGGTGAGAAGAAATTGCTTGGTTACAAAAGGTAGCTTAGATTAAATTATCGGGAGAAAAGGGTGATCTAAGAATATAAATTCACATAAATATAACTATAAAAGGAAATAATATTATTTATAAATCTTTGCAATATACAATTGCAAGTATTATTGCAGAGGTGATGAAGAATCGATGCAAGTTGGTCGAAAAACAACTTAGACCAAATTATCGAGAGAAAAGGATGTTTCAAGAATACAATTCGACAAGAATATAACTAAAGAAAAAAAAGAATATAATTTAAAAATCTTTGCAATATCCAATTGCGAACATCGTCGTAAAATTAAAGAATTGATGAAAGGCGATAATGAAAGCAGCTCAAACCAAATCATCGGAAGAAAAGACTCCCTAATAACAAAACTCCACGAGTCCATAATCTCTACAATGTACACTTGCAAACATAGTAATAAAATGAAACTCGAGCAAAGACGCTAAAAAACAGCTGTCGGTCTAAACACTGACAAAGTAACCTCCAAGAAAATAACTCCACAAATCCACAACCCTGACATATACAAGCTTAATCATTGTCGCAAACTGTATAATTCGCGGACCAGAGGTACCACGAAGTAGTAGCAAAGCGTCCGAACAGGAGGGTGGCTATTGTCGAGCAGGTCTCCGAAACCTCGAAACCTGAGGCTTTAACGAGGCAACCCCGCGCGTTCAGGGAGGTCTTCCGGCCGCGTCAGCGTGTCTCGCAAGCGACAGGCGAGCGCGACGTTGCGCCAGGATGGAAAAACGGCGTTGGCAGGGCCCGCGTGGGCAAGCTGCCGTGTCTAATAAACATAAAGGAGGCAGAAGAGAGACTCCGCGTCGTTAGCCGCGTGTTCTTTTTTCTCTTACCCCCACCGCCCGGCCCGTAGCGCGGAGTCCGCTCGGTTTGCGCCGGCCCTGTTGCTCTCCCCCCCTCCCCCCGCCCCGATTCTCCCTAACTGCCCCGCGCCGACCCTCGCCCATCGAGCCACCGCGTCGAGCACACCTTCGCGGACAATTAATTTACCTCACGGCGTATAGCCCGGAGAAGTCCGCGAGCTTTACAGACGTAGTTTGCGGCCGGCCGTCCAGAAATGGAGTTGGTTTCGCCGGTTAAGATACGATCGTGTACGTACCCCGCCACACATCCTCCGGCCGGCAGCGACGAGAAAAACGCCATAACTCCGAGTCGTATATGGCGGCAATGCACAGGTGCATGCCACCGTGCATCTACCCCCCTCGGCCCGCCGTACGCCGCCTCGACGACCGCCACCCCTTCTTCTACGTATAGACCCTTCCTCTCCTTGTCTCTACCCGTCTCGCGAGTCCCGTCGTCGACTCTCGATCGAACGTGCGCGTAGAATGTCAATTGTTTCTCTCTGCTACCTCCCTCTCTCCTCTCTCTCTCTCTCTCACTCTCTCTCTCTCTCGCGCGCGCTTGCCCCCCTCCCCCCCTGACGACTGTTTTCCTCGGTTCTCCCGCCCCCGGCCTGCACCGACTACTTCTCTCGCAAGGAGAGACCGAGCTAGGCCATTTTCGATACGGCATTTTCAATCGTCTGCGATGTTATTGTCAAGTTTCATCGATATTGTTATAAAAGAGTCGAGAGTTTTGTTAGATATTTTCTCCAGTTGATAGAAGAAAGTAATAGATATTTTTGTTTTCTATTGTTCTTCAAAGTCTTTTATCTGTTCCACCTTCCTTTTTCCTGAGGGACGTGTACTAAATGTTCATCGATTATCTGCACCCTTCTTCCACCCTATATCCAGCTTTGTTATAAGTAGATTGCTGATTTTATAGATTTATGAAAAAAATGAGTTTCTGTAGTTTGAATCAGAAGGAAGATTGAGAATATTTAATAACTTTCGATTGATTAAAATGATTAAAGAAGAAGGGATACAACTGCTAAACTGTGTCTTTAGTTTGTTTTTGGACATAATTAATTTCACTCTTGTTGACTAAGATGTATTACATTTTTTAATTCTTTTATTTCGTTTACTTTTTAATTAAAATATTTAATATATCTTATTCGATAAATATAGAGTTAAGTATCACCGAACACAAACTAATTGTACAGTGATTAATAACCGTACAGTAATCAGGATAACTACCCCATAACTAACCAAAGTCGAATCCTCACTATAGAGCATGAAGACTTTAACTTATGGGCAAGAGAGGGTAGTAACAAATTAGTAAAAGAATACTGACTCAATCTCAATAGTTAAACTTCACTTGATATTTAAGTCAATTTATAATTACAATTAAAATTGATTATTATCAACTCCCTGCAACGATTCAAAGAAGAGCGAAATTCCCATTCGAACAACGTTTTTTTAAATCATATTTCCTTCGCATAAAGATCCAGAGTCCAGCACTCAGGCACCATCTTTACAGTCCCTGAAAGACGACGGAAAATACCCGCCACCGTTCGCGCCTCGTTCTCTCTAAAAATCCTTCAACTTTTCCAAGCCGGCCCCACCAGCCCGATAGACAAATGTTTCCCAACGCCCCCCCACCCCGTCCCATTATCCTGCGCGGCGGACCCGCGGCCCGGTATCCGCTGCCATTGCTCCGTTGCCAAAGACGAGTGGTAACGAGTCGATAAAAAATAATTAGTATGTCCGTCGACTCCGGTGCTTCTAGAAATAGACCGGTCCGCATAATCATCCGCCGATTCCGAGACCGCTTTGGAAACCTGCCGGCGGCTTTGCCAGCGCGGCTCCAGGTGATACGCTCGGCGTCGCCGGTGGATGCGTGGCCTCGGGACGTGCACGCGCGCTCGCCCGCTCTTTTGCCCGCTCCTAGCGCGTACGAGTTCCTAGCACTCGCCGCGAGTTATCCGCGAGGGAATTCGCGCGGGGTGCACGGGGATGGCGAGAGAGGGTTGCGGAGTCGCGAGATCGGTCGGGCGACGCGCGAGGCGCTCGTTAAATCACGCGCTACCGGCTACGTGACGGCCGGACGACGTTTATTAGTTATGGACTCGGATAATGACGGCTTATTAGCGGACCGATGGAGCGGATCGGCGAGCCGCGAGTGGATCCGCGACGCGGACGGTGCCGTTACCCTGGCGAGAGACCCCGCTGAATTACCTCCTCTTCCGTTCGTTTGCTCTCGCGTCGCGCTTCTTCCTCCGCGTCGCGCGCGCGCGCGCGCGCACGCTTCGCTAATGCCGGTAATCGTTCCGACGTCTTTATCGTCGCGCAAATAATAGTACCGCGGGATTATAATTGGAGCACGGCCGTTTCATAATCGAGGGAACCGGTTTACCGGGGGCCGAACGAACCTCCTCCCGAGGACGCGCCACGCCGCTTTTTCGCTGCGACGAAGACATCGTCGCGGCCTCTGCGACTTCGCAAGCGGCTTGGAGCGTTTAGTGGGCTTGTAAAGACAGTTGCGGTGGAAATAAGACTGTTCACGTCGTAGACGCTTGATGGATGATGAGACGCCGCTTGCCGTTGTATGCTTCCTTGTAGATGGCAATATGGAAACAATAGAGGACCATCCGCGAAGCGACGGCGACACGAGCTTGCCGCAATCTTCGGTCGGCGTTGCGCTCGGTGTGCGACGTTGCCGATCGCTGATTGTATCGCATCGTTCGTAATGGAAATAATTAATGTGTTATCGTGTGACTTGAATGTTACACGGTTCTCTAGACGGTGGTTAATTCTTTGCACTGTAATTATATATATTTCATGCAAGATCTTTTAAATACGATTATTCTTCTACATCGAAATAAAGATAAATTCTTCTCTTATCAAAGTCTAGAAACAAAAGTAGGATAAAGTCATTAAAAGAAACAAAAATTGTCTGAACCTATTATTAAAAATATTAAGGACGAAAAGTGTGAGGCCTGCAACATGTTATTAATAGTCATTAATTCTCCTTTCTATTTATTACATTTCGGTTCTTATTGCCAAGATAACAAATGTATAAACTATTACTTTTTTGCTGCATCTCTTACGACTCTCTCTGGCATTATAATGAAGCTTATGTCAAGTTTATAAAGGGTTCAACCCGCTAAGAAATAAAATAGTAGTACTTGAACCCCTTGCACTATAACAACAAGAACTATTACTATATAGAACATTTCGTATGTACTCTAATAAATAAGACTGCCAATCGTTTCTATTAAATCGAGACAAGATTTGAATCTTCTGTCACTAAAATCTGGGAATAAAACTAAACGAAGATAGTCAGGAAATAAAAATCCTCTTCTTCCATGAAATAAATTATTAACCCTTTGCAGTATCGCTCCTTTCATGCTGCGACGATTAGCATTTATTCGTACTTAATAATTTTCCTAATAGAATCAGACAATTCTTTTTCTTATATTGTTTCTATTTACCTTCGTTTCTATGCTTTGATAGCAGAAGAATTTATTTTGAATTCGACGTTATTATGGTGCAAGGGGTTAAGGACGAAAAAGTGCTAATGAACGTAGTTATGAAAGACGTCATAGTACAAGGGGTTAAAGAGCGATGCAGCCACGATTAATGATACCATTGAAGTGTAAAGGGTCAAACAAGATAGAAAGAATCTTGCTCCATCAATATGGTTGTTGGATGAGCTCGAGTAGGCTCTGAAACTGTACACCAAAGATCTCCAGCGCCCAAAACTGAGATCTCGATCGGGATCGAGCCGCGGACAGGCTTCGTCGTCGCTCTAAGGGAGGTGTAACGCGAGAGGCTGAGAAGCGACGCGTGTCGCATCTGTTCATGCCCGTCTCTCTCTCCTCCTCTCTCTTTCTCTCTGTCTTTCTCATGAACGTCTCTCTGTTTCTCTCGGTTCCAAACAGTTTCTGCGTCGCAGCTTTCTCTGGCCGCGGCCGCGGCACGCGGTGAGAGTTGAATTTATGAATGAACGAGCGAAGGGCGAGCGTGGGCTCGCCCACGCGCTTTATCATAATCGGGACCTCCAGCCTAGTCACGCCTGCCATAACTGCCTAGGCATAGAGCAAGGTTGCCGGCGCGGAGCGTCGCGGATGAATGAAACCGCGCCGGCCATTCACCGGATTATCTCCGCGGTTGCGAAAGACGCCCTTTCGCGTCCTCAAGGGACACACGGCGACGACGATGTCGACGCAGCGGCGGAGCTAATTCATTGGAATTCTTTCCGGGCCTAATGACCGTCCGTAAAGATACGTATAGATCCGGCGATCGGTGACTGATAGGTTTTATGCAAATCAGTTACGGAGATGGGGTCGGAAGCTGGATTATTCGACGAAGATTGCGCGATAGTCGCGCGCAGCCGAGGCGAGTGAATGAGCGAAGGGCACGCGTGGGCCCGCGACAGCGAGCGACGTCGAACGGCGACGGCCCACGAGGAGTCTAGCTGACGAAACCCCGGCTACTACATGGCGACACTCTGTTTCCCGATACTCCTCAATGAGTCGACCCGGCCATTCAGCCGGGGCAACTCGGCCGATCGTGTCCGAAAGATTCTTCTCGTGTCCACCGACACACACACACACACACACACACACACACACGCTCTCCTCTCGGTCTCCTTAATGATTCCTCGAAGCGGCGCCGATGTTCCCCCGGGGCCCGCGATAAATCATCCGAACCCCGGACACACTCTAATTTATCTTTGTAAATACCCGTGTAACGCTATCCGCCGGCCCGGACCGATATGCGCGCTTGCAACCGACTACAAATTGCATCATGCTCGATCGATCCGAAACTGCATAAAACCGGCGCATTTGAATATCCGCGTGGGCGCGCTGCCGCGCGCGGATCGGTTAATGAGTCTAATTGTTCCGGCGAAGGTCGATCCCGTCGCGGCGAAGGCAAGCGCGCGCGAGCGCGCGGTGACACAGTCTCCGGTTGCGGCGCGCCACGAAATATGCACCGGGCGCATTCCGCACGGGTGGTGGAAATCGGGCTGGAGGGGGGGCCGAAGGGCGGCGAAGTCCGTGTTGCGCGTTTCGAGATTACGTGATCATTAGAAGTGGAAGATGTGGAAGGAGGGTTTTGTGGGGAATATTTTTTATTTAGTTGTATGCGGCTGCAAAGGGTGGAGAAGTGCAGTTTGAATAAAGAGGTCATGAAGTGAAGAGGATACGTGAGTAGTATGATACTTGTATGTGCATCCTGGATGACTCTTGTGGATGAATATGTTCATTCATACTGTACAATATATATTATATAATATATAATACAATCTATATTGTTTTATATATGTATCGTTATGGTACAGAGCAAAAGAGGTAAATTATATTTGTCCCACGATTCTTTGATGTTATAAAAATGTTTTTAAGAGAAATAATTGCACGAAGTACATGTTATGCAAGCATATATTATTATGTATAATTAGAAATAAATAAAATGAAGTATTTAGATGATTTTTGCAATATCTAGTAAAACCAATTGTCATTTGTCATTGTTATTTAATTATGATATTGTATATAAGAACAAGAAGACAGACAATAGACCACAGAGAGATGCAAGGATCGAACAACAGAGAACAGCCACGTAGAAATAACCATAAACAGTGAACGAAAAATCCGAGCTCTGCTTTGAATAAATCAAATATAACTCAAAAAGTATTTTCACCCTAAAATCAGAAGACCATCGAACTGCTAGTATCTTCGTCCATGAAACAAACATCAGACATTAACCCTTTGCACTACGACTCCTTTCACGTTGCGTTGATTAGCACTTGTTTGTCCTTAATATTTTCCTTAATACCGTCAGATAATTTTCGTTTGTTGCATTGTCTCTATTTACTTCCATTTCTAGATTTTGATAATAAAAAAAATTCAATTTTATTTCGATTTGGAAGAAATTAATGATATTTATATTTAACAGATCTTACATGGAATCTTTGTCACGAGTCTGACTCGTTATTATAGGGCGAGGGGTTAGACAACATCTACAAACGTCGTGCATCTTAGAATGAAAATCGAAGCGCGTCGAAAACGCCAGATCCGAACAATGAGACGGCTTTCTCCCGCATTTTATTAATTTTCCGTCCGGGATTCGATTCGAGGGAGGAAACAAAGGGAAGCGTGCGACGGAGAACAGGCGAAGAGAAGGAGGGGGAGGAGGTGGGGAATATAATAGAAGGAGCAGAGCTAGGAAACGTTTAGCCGGTTCGGAGGAGCTGTTCAGCCGAGGAAGAAGGAAGAGAGGTCTTGTCCGTCCCGGCCGTCGCACGGCTCACGGCCTGTCACAGCTCGACGCGAGGCGGGCCGCGGGGATGAATAATCCATGGAGCGGCCGAAGACAATGTACGCCGTCCCACACAGGAATTTCAGGTGTTTCGACTAACGAGCGATTTGCATGAAACAACGAGGACGGCCGGCCGCGTGGAACGAGGACGAACCAGTTTCGGATCGGTCCCGGAATACATTCGTAACTCTTTTACGCGTAACCCGACAGGCCCGCTCGCGCCACCCCTTCCTCTCTCTCTCTCTCTCTCTCTGTCTCGATGCTATTTCTTTCTCTTTCTCTCTTTCTTTTCTTTCACTTTCTCACTCTTTCTCTTTCTCTCGTTCTGCTTCTTTTTGTTCCTCGTTCCTCATTCTCGATACGGCCCAGCGAAAATACGCTAATTACGGTTAGGAGCCTCCGGCGTGTTACGAGCGCGAGCCTCGGCCACCTCCTTCTGAAACGTTTCGCCGCGGACTCGGGACGCATTTCGTAATTACTATGCCCGCATATTTGCGCGCTTTATAGTTCGCCTCGAACGCCGGCTCTCGCGCGTTTTCTCCACGCGGCCGGCCGATTATTATTAGTGATTTAATGCCGGGAAATGTAATACTCCGCGAACAGATTCTTTGGGAATTGCACAAGCGTTTGCAACTATAAAACGCGTGGTCGTTGGATGACCATACCGAAATAAATAAATATTATTATGAAATGAGAAAATGATTTGGTCGCGGATTAGTTCGTTTCGAAGAAAATATTGTTTAGCGGGGATTGATTATATTTAGATGTTAAGTAAGTCCTGGGAGCGAAACGTGAGTCATACGCGAATACTATTTTATGTGCGTATGTTAAGCAGATGTCAATTGCAAATGATTTATTAATTTTCCTAGTGGAAAAATGAAGATTGTCTCATTGGCTACCGCGCTCGAATTAGACTTTCGATCGAGTTGCACGGTGCGCTTTCAACTCTTTGCGATTTGATGTCTACTCTCGGCTATCAAAGCTACTTATTGATTTCTTATTTTTACATATATCTAAACTTTAGAAAAGAATCGACGAATTTTATTTCTCCTACTTAAAATCTTGCATACTATGTTCTCGCATATTATGCTCTTGCATATTATACAGCACGTCATCTGCGTATAAATTTAAAGGGTTGATACAGCGGATACTATATCACGTTCGCGAACCACTCCAGTTCTTTTACAAATTAGCGCGAAGCACTGCGAATTAAAGATCGTAATAAGCGGTGGTAACGAAAGGGCAGGGGTCCGGCCGGTCCCAGGATTTTTTTGCCGGGACACCGTACCGGTAATTAGACGGCACCGGTGAATTTTCCCGTAGGCTTCCCGGGGAGTCCCGTCGACGCGCGACGGCCGGATTTCCGAGAAACGCGCGGCAGTATCGCGGACAATTATCTTGGCCACCGACAGGTGGATGGGATTTCAACGCGGAAACGTAGCGATGGTCGAACACAGCGCGATAAAAACCCGATGCGTTTCCCTTCGCACGGAAATTGCGCGCGAAACGTTCTGTCACGCGTTTAACTCGCTCCTCCCCTCCGTTCAGCTTTGCGGATCTTCTCTTCCCCCCCTCCTCTCCGTTCAGGTTTACGGATCTTCTCCTTTCCGCCCCTCCCCTACGCGTTCGCGAACCCTCTCGACGAGTAAACGGGCGGAGGGAAGGGGGGCATAATTAGTTGCTTTAACAAACGGAGTCGAAAAGGTGTTCGCGTACGCGGAACGTCAAACTTCCACGGTGTCGGCTTCGGGAAGCTTCCTGACGCTCTCTCACGGATTCGTTTCCGGCTCGCCGGTGGCCCTCGCGTTTCCTACCACAATTATCATCCCACCCAGTTCGTTAACGCCAGGCGATTAGCGATGGTTTCTAATTTGATTTCTGTGAACCAACGCGGGGAAGGAAATTAATTAAACCGAGTTGGAGGCGGGTCTCGCGTCCTTGATATCAGCCACCATATCGTCTATATATCAGGGACTTTGGTGAATTTCCCAGAAGTCGAAGATTCAAACGAGAAAATTCTTTGGAAAATTATTTTTTCACTTCGATTTTACGCTATTTCTAAGGTAATAGTACTGTCTGTTTTAAATGCGATAGATGTTCAATTGTCGAATTAAAATCGTGTAAAAAGGGAAAATGTCATAGTTGTGTCAAGGTTACGAGTACGTTATGTATCTTTTTTAAATTCGTTTATCTATTAATATGATAAGAAAAAACGGATCATTGATTTACATATAATGCTTTCGTTTATGTATATGCTTTCGTTTTTGTATATGCTTTCGATTTAGGAGCACGGAATTTGGAACATCTACGCTAGTTCAAACAACGGGTTGCAATAATAAAATGATAGAAAAATGTAATGCAACAATACATAATTTTATGTGTTTTTTTACTACGTTTACCTATTACCATGATAATAAAATATAGTTCATCGATTTATATGTAACTTTTTCTTTCCACCATACATTTTCAATCCGAGGGCACGGAATTTGGGACAGGTACGATAACTAGAACACGTACTCTAGTTTGTAGCTGCCGAGCAAGGTAAGACAGACATGTTTAAAACAGAGCAAGTATATTAAATTAAATTAATATTTAAATTAAATATTGCGTATTTTATCGTTTGACGTTGTTTATAATTGCTTCTACTTGGTAAAATCGACAACAAAAACCAATGCAAAGCCTTCAAATAACATCAAGCATTTTCCTTAAAATAACCCTGGAAATAAGTCAAACTTGATTCTCACTGTTGTCGCACGTGGCGTTGCAACCCTAATCAAACACGCTCCAAACAGACCTTAACCAATGCATCTCTCGTTCACATTCAATACTAACGATAGCTGACGTATACAGGACAGTGGCAGTATCATCGAGCCCCAGTCCTATCCAATGTAATTAATGATAGAAGAATGAACACTTGACGAACGTTACCTTTGTCGCGGCGGATGCGTCTGCAAATGGCGCACATGCGTCGTCCGCAGTGCTGCCTCTCGGGCTTCTGCTCGGTGTCCAGCGTGACCATGGTTCTCGTGCAACGTGTCGTCGTTCAATGAACAAATCGATGCGGATGCACGTTTACGTTATCAAACAACAAAGTTTCGAAGAATTTCCCTTCACGAACAATTCATGTCGGCGAATAAATCAACACTCGAAACGGTCCAAGACTGCGCGCGCTTGGCCGGCACTGTTGGGTCAGAATCGACCCGGCTGGTGGACCACTGACTAGATCGGAACCGTTCGCGACGGTGTCGTCGGCGAAACTTGGCTCCTCGCCGCGTCACGTTCCTCGGCGCTCCAACGATTGGCGGTCCCTGCAAGTCCCAGGATTGTTTACCGGTCCCGAGGAGGCGGTCGTCGCGACGACGGGACGCCGCCCGTCGAGTCGACGCCCGGCGTCACCGAGCGCCGAGAGGACGCTTCGTGGAAGCGGTTCTCGGCACTCGAGACTCCTCGCAGCTCGTTCTCCGTCCGTCGCCGGGGCCAACCCGGCCCGCGGTTACGCGCGCCCGCGCCCTTAATTAATCGTCACCGTTTAAACAATCGGCCGTTGTTGCACAACACTTTCACTGGCCGTCGCTCGCGAGCGTAGCCCGTCCCCCGTGGATTCGTTTCAATTTCACGCGTGTTTTCTCCGCCGCGCAGAACTGATTTCACCTTTTGATCTCGTTAACGGCGACCGTCTCGCCTCGAGCCGCGCCGCTGACTAACCGATCGCCGCACGCTAATTACGCCTAATCGGCCGGCACGCTGACGAATCCGCGCCGGCTTGTTTACGTACGGACGCGTTGATACGGTTCGACGGAGCTCCCACTCCGCGCGAACGAATCGATCATCGTGTATTCTGAACGCCCCCCTGAGAAATTCCTTCTGCATTATTGGCGGATTTTTTAAAGACGTTACTCAACGCTGGCAGCAACTGCGGCGCGTGCGAATTTAATCTAGATTTTTCCGCGGCTGATTTCAGCGCGAGTTTCAACGTTGTTCTCGGCCGCTTCGGTTCAGCTGATCAGGAACGAACGGTTGCCAAGATTCACGGCGGCCACCAATTAAGAGGATCATCCGATCGAACAGTTCGGAATGACAGTAATTACCGTCTACAGGGAGCAAGAAAAACATTTGTCGGGGAGCGGGGAATGATTACGATGATTCGATCAGACGTGGCCGGCCGATCTTTTCGACTCGTCTATCACGCGCGGCGTCCCCGGCCCCGCTCGGTGCCACGGTCCAAGCGGTCACGGCTAATTAAGCTTAATTCAATTTAATTAATCTTCGATCGACCGTCCCTCCGCTCCGCGGGCAATTAGCGGCGAGGATCGCTCGGCCTAATCGTCTCAAATTAATAGAGTCCGGGCGGCGTGGAGACCCGCGCCGCGCGCCGCGCGCCTCGTCCTCCACGGACCCGTCGCGATGCGGCGCGACGCGACTCGACGCCGCGTTTTTTTCCCTTTCTCTTTCGCGTTCGTTTAGTCCGGGCCGCGTGGGCGGCTCTCCTCGTTGCACACCGCGAAATTACGGTGAATTATCGACGGACCGGGAAACAGCCGCGCACGGACGCCGGGCCCGTGTAACTTTCGAAAACGTGAGAGCCGGGGCTGGCCGGACGGCCGGGCCATTCAGAAAATCCTGCCGAGTGAAAGCCAGCCGAAAAAAATTCTCCCATGGTGTACGGGGGGAAAACGAGTCGACGATTATTCCAACGATTTTTGCCGATTTTTCGCGAGGGAACTCGGGGACGAGAAATCGCTCCGGCAGATCACGGAATAGAAATATAATTGAGAGATGTTTATGGGGATTAAAAGGCTCTTCTTATTATAATTTGCGAGATTCGGAAGTAATTTTGTCGATAATTTCTTTCTTAATTCTTTGTTGTAATTTAGAATTTAATGGATGAACGTGGAACATTATTATATCGCTAATAACTTCGCAAGCGGAACTTATGTATTAGCTCTACAGCGAAAAATTCTATCTGTTCTCAATAATAAAGAAAAGAATGAATTTTATACACACCTAATATTTACTGTATTATTATAATAATTTAATATAATCCCAACTTATGGCCTGGTATCGCCTTACGCCAGGCGATTTAAGAATATCATTTTTCAAAATTATATGTCGCAAATAAAATGACATAACCTTAACGTAATTATCCGGTAGACCTAATATTTTTTACTGCATATTATTCATCGTCCACTCCAGTGATTAAGTATACAAAATCGCAGAACGGTACTTTATTTCTATCGTGAATAGTATTCGCATTTATTAGCCCGTGTTCGGTGAGTTTACTCGATGTTGCGACAACGCGATTTAAGTTCGACATCGATAACACGTGATGCAATCTTGTACTTCGCCGTAATTGTGACTTTAATCTTGATTAATATCGTCGCGGTAGTCGCTGGAAGGTGTGTTTAGGTCGACGGGTGCGTAGCGAAGCGAGAAACCGGCGACGCAAATGTTCGAATCGCCGGAGATCTCTCGGCGCCCGGTCGGAGACTTCGATGCCTGACAACCTGGATAAGCGATGCGTTCGGCCGGCGCGCTACAGAAACACTTGCCACGAGCGGCAGATCGTGTCGCATTCCACTATCTGTACGACTGTAGACATAATAATGAGATAATAAACTAATAAATAACTAACAGATAACTGATAAGATAATAAACTAATGGCAACGAGCGCTCGATACGAAGCGATTTAAAAATGCAATAGCAGAGTCTTCACTGACATCATTCCCGTCGATTCTGATGCCTCTATCAAGTGATAGGATTTTTGCCGAGTTATATAGAACCCGGTTTTTAATTGCACGGCAAGATACCGTAACCACGTTAAAATATTCCCACCCCCACAGATGAACGTCTCCGGTCCGGCGTTTCGTGAAACGAGAGATTTCTTTATACGCAGTCGCGGCGAAGAAGCGTTTCGCCAGCGCGTTCCGTGGCTTTTCGTCAACGAGTTTAATAACCATCATCCAGGGAACATTAAAACGGCCTGCGGTTGGCCGTGGCAGCGAGACAGCGACAGTGAAAGTTGACAAAACACACTGTCGAAGGCACCGCGCGGCGGCGTCGGCCTGCACCCACGCGCTTCCATTTAATTAACACCGAAATTATTAAAGCCGCGATCTCACGGAGATACGGGAGTCCCTGCGCACTAAATAAGCGCCCACGTAATCGCGGGCCGATTTTCTCGCTCGTTCCGTCGATCGCCTATTATGCGGACTTTTTAATTGTCGGGCGTAGCTCGTCGCCCACCGCGTACCGTCGCATTTTTACGATCGAAGCGATCGACGGCCGTCGTCGTCCGTCGGAAACGATTTCGCAAAAATGTCCGACGCCGAAACGACGAGCTTAGACTTCCACGTTTTTCGCGGATCACTTTCGCCGTCGGCCGAGCGATCGAGAGATCCCCGACGCCCACGATCGACGCATGTTAATTTCTATTTCGAAAGCCTGAGTGTTAATCTGCTGGATTAATCCGCGGATTAAGCGATCGACGCGACGAGAAGAGATCAAAAACACGTCTCATCGAGCCGAGAGCACACGTTCGACGAGAATGGTACGCGAAATTGTAGAAACTTATTTCACGCGCGATAAAATGGCGTTTTATCAGTTCGCGCGACTTAATAAATCGGCCCGCCGCGCCGCTGAAAATCATTCCCCGTTCAACCGCCGTAAAATAATCTATAAAGCCGGGGGATTTGCGTGCCGCGCGGTCTACTAACGATCGGTTTACGATCTGGCCGGGCTCGAACGATGTTTACGCTCGCCGGGATACACAGTGCCACGGGTTTACCAGGGACCGGGTTGCAACGCTCTGGAACGGGACACGGTGTAACAGCATCGGTTTCCACGGATTTCGAATTTCTCGGATTTGTTCCGTTCAATTAAGATAGGGCACGCGATCCGTTTGCACAAGCGCGCCCCGACCGTTCCGCGAAAATTGCAACGGGGTCTAGCTGAATTTACTTGTCCCTGTCGGCTGGAACGGACCGCGCGGCTTCACGTTAATTAACCTGTCACCTGCTGGGTTTTCTTAACAATATCTCAGCCGTGGCAGTGTTCCAATGGTTCTCGGCTTTAACAATATAACGCGGAGCACTACGATCTCGCGAATCACGAATTTGTCGAGTTAACAATATTTTTAGTATGTTTTATTTTTATGGAGAATTTACTGGTTGACACTGCGATGTTAACTATAGAGTTACGGAGCACGGAGTGCAATTTTAACAGTTTTCTTAATATAGACGAATTTGATGATCTCGCAATGATTTTGAAAAATAGTATACTAATTAATAGAAATAATAAAATAGTATACCATTAGTAGCGCCTCGCCCAATAGGCACTGGACGTTTTAAAGACATCTGTTTTACGACCATTTGATGTCTGAACGTCTCGGTCATAAAATAGATGTCTTATTTCAGACGTTAAAAGAACGTAACTATTCCTACATTTTCTAAAAATGGAACGACTGCACACGGTCTACGAATAGCCTAATTATCGTCTTAAAGACGTCCATAAAATATCCATAAGGCGTTCATAAAACATCTTTCAGACGTCTTAAAAACGTCTAAGAAATATCTTGATTTACGACCCAGGACATATCTAGGACGTTCGCAGGACATTCAGAACGTCTTCAAGACGTCTCCTAAATCAAACATCATCTGCACTAGACTCTATCCACATAGCACAAAGAAATCTTAAAAACATCCTTGTGCTATCGGAACAGAGTCGCCACAGCACTGCAAAGGATTAGTAAACCATTCCACGAGAACAAACATTTATAATCTTCTCGCGACGATCGACGGTAGTTTCACGAACGTTTCTCAACCATAAAGACTGTCAACGAGCTCCAAAGTCGGCCGCGAATCGTTAAAAAATAGGTGTATCGAAGGGAGACCCTAATCCACGGCCCCGAAAGCCTGTTTTCGCGGCGGCGTACCGCGTTCGCCCGGCGCGGATAATCGCGTGTTCGCGGGCCGTGTCCGCGCGCGGCCGACCGCAGCCCGATTCCACACGTTCCTCCCGATCGCATTAACCGTTCCGTTAAGTATCGCTTTGCCGGTAATACGCCGCGCGGCGTGTTATTAGCCGGGTATTATCGCGTTATCGCGCGATTACGCAACGGGCGCCGAGCCGAGCCGTGCCGCGCCGCGCTCCGCTCGTGTCCGCTCGGGTCCGGTTCGGTCCGCGGCCGATCGGTTCTGCCGGATTATATCCAGCCCCGGAGATCGAGAGCGTGCCGTACGCGATTACCGTAATCACTGTTATAACTCGTCGCCGGACAGGAGCAACCGTTCGTTAACGCCTCGGCCAGGCACCGAGAGAAGTGTCTCTCCCCGGCTTCTTCTTCTTCTCTCGCTTAGCGCGGCGTAAACGCGCGCGCGCGCTCACCGACCGAATCGCTTTTTCGTCTCGATTTCCAACCTACTTACGCGGACGGACATCGTTATTAACCACCCGGCCGGCTCACGGGGGAATTCGATCCCCGGCGTCCATTAATCCGCGACGATTTTCTGCCGTTTACGACGCCCGGCTTAATTAACCGTGGCCGGGTTAATAGCGCAATTTGTTACCGTAATGACTTATCGAGTTACGAAATTAACGCTACGGAGACGTAACCGTTTCTGCTACCGGCGCGACGGTGGTCCCACCGCGACCGGACTCGACGGGTTTCGGACCGATCGGAGTCGAATCGTTCGAGTTTTCGATGACACGGCGCGCGGCTGTCGATGTTCGCAACTCGTCGCCCGCCTGTCGATTTTTCTGCGGTATTCGGCTCCCGCCGCGAATTCCGCAGACGTTTATTTTGGACGATCATCTGTGGAAAGCTGTACTATATCTACTCCACTGTCTCTCTCTTCCTCGCTCTATCGCTTTCGGAGCAAGCGCGTAACAGGAGCTAGACAAGTCTACGTCAAACGTCCTCTTTACGGATCACTAACATTTTCATTCATCATCGTTCAGATTCTAAAGACACCGTTGCCTAGGCGCATCTTTATGGGAAATAAATGTGCTGTAATATCGACAGCATTAAACAGGAAACGCGGTGACATTTATTTCTGTCCTGAATAAATTTAACCAGTCGTGAATAATGATGTTTAAATGGTTCGCTGTTTCTCGATTTAACTACTTGTTGCATAAAATCCGCCGCTTATTTATTACTTATTTATTCAATGTACGCGTTAGTCGCGGCGAATGTTACTCGATCGAAATTAGAATAAACGTGTTAGTTTTTATTTGATGGAGAATGATAGAAAGCTGACGCTTTAAGTGCTCCGTAAATCTATTGCTATGTCGCACACGGTCGAAGAAAATTATTTCGACGGAAACTGTTCTGCGATCATTTTTGTTAAAAATTTGAAGAACGTTGACGATGTGAGATTATAAATTACTTGGAGATTACTTAATGTTGATACTGAGGAAATGTAGGAACTAATCAGTCATTGTTGTCAAGTGACGGTGATGAGTTGAAAGATGATTTTTCGATTGCTTGTTCTTTTTCTTTTCTTGCTCTAAGATGTTTATTCTGTTTGAAGAAATGTCTACCCGATTAGAAACTGAAATTTTCATGGATTCATTTTAGAAGATCAAATTATTTATAAAATACTATTATGTATTAGCCTAACGCCTAAAATTAGGCGTAGCTAGAATTTAATACGCACTTGATATAAACGATTGCCAAAAAACAGTGAAATCTTTCGAATTAAAATGCGTCTAAATTCCGAACTTAAATTCAATTGATTTTATAAATTGACAGATTAAATTATATTTATAATTACTTAGGTGTTCAATTTTATAAAATATCACTCTGTCACGCCTGTTAAGATTAATATCCTCTTAACATTCTTTTAAATAATTTGTATACAAATTACCGTCTCCCTGAATCCACGAATTTCAAATAGCAAAAATCTTGCTAAACATCAAGATTTCATAATGTTATTAATTTCTAAACGTTTAAAAGGGTTCCTATGGGTTCAGAGGTGCTTCGAAGATTCGACCGAGCCATCTCTAATTTTGATTCACTCGAAACGAAAGCGTGAATCGGCACGGGAGTGCGGTTATCGCGTCGGATCGCGTTGCCGTGGCCGATAAAAGGCCGCGCCGTCGGACGCTTATTTCGCGAGAAAAAGTCGGGAGGGTTGCGAAAGAGAAATCGGACGGTGCCGGACAGCGGCCGGCGGACCCTCCCGGTGCCCGGAGAGGAATTGCCTTTGCCCCTCCCACGAGGCTCCCTGGCGGCTGTTGCCCGGCTGCCCGACTGCCTCGGCCTCGACACGCATTTCCAAAGACTCTTTTCGTCGTCACGGGCCCATCAGCCCCCGGAGTACCGTCGATGCTTATCTGATCGTGCCGATCTTCTCATGATCTTTCACTATACGGGGCCCCCTCTACGCGTACGAATTTATTCGCGGGCCACGGGACAGAAACGCGGCGCCGATTATTCCCTCGATGTAACGGCGGTGGACGCCTGTATCGGCCGAATTCTCGGCGACCGATCGCGTCCCGATCTTATCCGGCCGACAACTGACAATCAACCATCCACGGGTACACCACGAAACACCGCCGGGACCATCCTCCGATCATCTACGACTCAATACGAGATGGAAAAGTCGTCGGTTTGTTGTACCTCACTGCGCGGTTTGCAGTATTCGAGATCATTTTAAACGAAGAGACGGACAAAATTGGTCGAAGAATTAATCGTTCGTTGTAGTAATTGGAATTGAATATTTAATTTGCGCAGTTTGCAGTTTTCAAGATTACTTTAACGAAGAGACGGACAAATTTAATCGAAGAATTAATCGTTCATTACAGTAATTGAAATTGGATATGAAACTGAATATGAAATTGAATATGAAATTGAAGATTTAATTGTGAATATTGCAATTGAAGTGGAGACTTCGTTGATAGTTTATAATAAAGAGGAATTCCTGCACGACGTAATTTCGTATATTTTATATCTATAGGTAAATTTGTTGATGTTTTATTTAATAAAGATTGTCGTAGAAGAGAGACTAAATTTATTTCGCGCGGAGTTTGATCTGTCAGTTGACGTATATATACGTCACAAGGAAATGGCAATTTTATATTTTATAATAAAGCATTATGCTATAATATAGCATTCTTGCTATATTTTAGGTTAGAATGATGGTACAATGTATTCGTAAATTTTGAACATTTTTGAATAATTTTAGAACAAGTTGTCTGGAGAAACTGCACTCGGTGTGATTGATAAAATATATATGAAACTGATCTGAAAATTAGATCGATACAGCTGAGAGATAAATACGATCTTGGACAGTGAAAGTTTGATAATAAGCTCCGAGAATAGACAGATGGTTTGTTCTTAAAATAATTGTGATACAAAAATTTTGATTAGCTTAACCTTGACATTTTTTAATGTCGTATTTTAATAATGCTTTTTAATATCGCATTTTAAGTGTATGTGACGCGACGATGCTGTCAAATAGAAGTGCACAAGAATTACACAAACTCTACACAGCAGTAAATGCAATGTTTCTTATAAATTTAAATATTGCAACATTCACATAATTTTCCTTCACAACAAAAATAAATGCTACATTCGCGTCTGCGAACGTGTTTAAATAAAATCAAAGTTTAACGTGTCATAGCTTCGCAAATGCTACAAACAAAAATCTGCGGTCCATCAAGTTAAAAAAACCCGACAGTTTATAACAATCTCTTACGCCGAGAATAAAAAGAAAACATCGTTAACGTCTCTCCAGCCGAGTGCAGTGTCGCAATAAATGTCTCCGCTCTCTCGTCGACGAGAGACCGTCCGAAAGGAGACAAAAATCCGGAACCCTGTCTATCATCGGGCGGTCTAAACAAACAAGAGATCTGTCGCCAACGAGAGTCTTCGGCTAATAAGCTAGCCCCGAGAAATATGCCTGGTCACGGGCGGCACTCGTGCCGAGGTATATCCCCGAGGATTATCGTCGGATTAGAAAATCGTCGGCCCTCGGAAATCGGAAGAAGAGCGCGCGACGGAACTCGTCGTGAACGAAGCGAAACGAAACGAAAGGAAAGAAAAAAAACGAGACGAAACGAAATGAAAAGAACCGAAACAACAACTTTCGTTAAGCGGGCCCTCGATCACCTGAAGATCGAAAGCGAATTTTCGTCGGCGGGACGAAGTGTCCTCGGCGTACGTGGAACGCGGCCGTCGCCGCGCCAGCGAAATGTTTGACCAACACCATTGACGATTCTCACGACCACCGTGTCTGTTTGCCGAGAAAACAGTTAGGGCCCCGGTGGCCGCGGTGTGTCCGCCGCGGTCCC
Organism: Augochlora pura; assembly: GCF_028453695.1. Lineage (NCBI taxonomy): Eukaryota > Metazoa > Arthropoda > Insecta > Hymenoptera > Halictidae > Augochlora > Augochlora pura. The sequence continues at coordinate 9,054,182 of NC_135778.1, forward strand.
CGAAATTCCTCTCGTCACGGGTCCCCGTGTCGCACGGCGATAAGACTCTCGCATATTCAATTTCGTCGGGGGCCGCGGCCGCTAACAAGATCCGGGCAATTAAACCGGGGCCGCCGATTCCCGAAAAATTCGTCGACCGAAGAATTAAACGGTCTGCTCTCTCTCTCCCTCTCGCTCTCTCTCTCTCTCACTCTGCGCGCTCCTCTTCCCGGTGCCGGGAGGAAGCATCCATCTTTTTTCCGCGTCGTCGTTTTTCGGTACGGGATACCTAACGGTGCGTAATGCGCGCCGTCGCGTCGCGAGCGAGAAGGAGAGACGTGTTTGCGAAACGAGGTGGATCGATTCCGATCGCGATTCAATTAATATCCGACGCCGCGGGACCGGCGCATGATTTAATTATCAGATCCTGGGCCGGCCCGATAGGGATCGCTTCATTAAGGGCCGCGAAGGAGGAGCCGGACCGGAGCGGACCCCGGGCCACGTGTTCGATCCTCGTTCCAAACCGCCCGGCCCCCGTCCCCGTCCCCGTCCTCGTCCTCGAATACGCGGCGGACCAAACGTCCAACTTCCGCTCCGGATTCACCGTCCCGACGATTACCATCACGGGCGATCGTTTACGAGGCGTGCTACCAGAAATCCTGCATCTCTCGCGATAACTACTTTCGCACTAAATTCCCAACGTCAATGTTTCAATTCGCGTCGACCACTTGGCGTCGATCTATTTTTATCTTGTTACAGTGTATTTTAATTTTGTTAAGCGTTTCATTTTGTTCTACGTTCTATCGACCGCGATGGCTGTATAGATTTTTTGACAGTTGTTTCAGAATTATAATAAAGTGAAAGAATTATAGTAAATTTTAACCTAAATAGTAGGAGAAATATTTTTTGTTGTAAGATGACGTTTATCGTGCGCAGCTAACAGGTTAAATGCGCGTCGCCAATTTTAGCTTCATCGGTGTCGCAATTTTTCGAAAACTTTCAGCAATGTTGCACTTTATACTCGTCTAATGTAACTATTAATTAATGATAATGTACTATAATTAATATTAGTAGTAGTAGGCCTGGCAAAATGGCGGATTTTTAATTTCTTGTTTCATAATTGGTGAAATCGCTGAAATCTGTTTCTTATGAACACATTCCGTTCCGCGGCTATTGGCTATATTTATCTATTTAAATATTTTTCTATTATTAAAACGCGCATTTCTGCGTAGAATAAAAATTTTCTTCATCGATTGTAAATATAAGCTAAACAATAAATTAATTCTTTTTCCATTAAGTTGGATAAATTGAATATAATACATTAAAATTCTAAAATGATCTTAATGCGTTTACTGTCTAAAATTTAACTATTAAATTTGTTATAAATGCCCAAAATCCGCATTTTATTCAATATAAAAATCGAGCAACGCTTTATAAAATTATCCTAACCTTTCCACGACCCTAAATTGCAACCATCTGTTACAAATGCACAAGATGCACGATCTACGCAACACAAAAATCACTTAATGACTTTACGCCTCCTTTCCTATTATTATTAAAAAACAGTAAAAATCGACCGCTTTTACCACTTCGTATATAAATTGTCACCAAAAGAAAATATCTCTTAAACAATTGCAACCATCTGCTACAAATGCATAAAATGCACAATCTATACACAAAACTCGCGTGACGATTTTGCGCCTTCTATTATTATTATTAAAAAACAATAAAAATCGACCGCTCTTCCCACTCGGTATTTATATCGTCACCAAAAGAAAATATCTCTTAAAAATTTGCAACCATTTGCCATAAATGTCATAAATTCAAATTGCCATAAACACAAAAATCACGCTGCAACTTTGCGCCTTCACTCCTATTATTATTAAAATAAACCAAAAAGCCAACCACTTTTACCACTTGATATATATATATCGTCAACAATAGGAAATATCTTTTAAAAGATTGTAATACAAGCGACGGACGATCGACGGACCCATTCGAGTTACATAACATTGATCTCAGCCAGATGTTCGCAAGTGTCGGACGGCCGGTGCTACCCTCTTACGGCCGTATCGTAACGTCACCTCGCGCTCTCGCGCTCGCCGTCCCGAAGAAATTAAGAGCGAGTGGTTCCCGAGGGAGAAGGACATTTCACGTGCGTGTTCGACGAGTGTCTACTACGGAGAAGCGTCGGGAAGCCGAGGAAAGTCTAGTCGAGCAAAAGCCTCGATGGAAGATCGTCCGTCTCGAACCGAGCAGACTGACACTTTGGAAGTCGAGCACGGTCACTCGGGCGCTAAAATCCGCGCGGATCTTTGCTATCGGACTGTAACCGAGTGTAAAAGTATCGTCTCGCGCGGTTCACGAAAGGATAAACGATCGCAGACCTCGAATCGGAACACCGCGCCGAGTTGCAATTAATTAACGCGGCGGAGTTCGAGTGGCATCTGCCAGACGTTCCGTCGGTTTACGGAACTGGCGTCGCGTTGCGATAATTCGATTACAGAGAGTCGTCGCACAGCGAAGCGAAGTCACCGACACTGTCGCCGATCGAGCGTCGGCGCGTCAGGCCGCGTCCAGCCGCGGCCTTCGTCGACGTAACACGCGCTCTTCCTTTCTGTCCCGATTGATATCGCCTGTCTGTCAGAATTTTCGTCAGCGGAAGTCGCCGACTGGACAGCGGCGGTCAGACGCGAGCCGGGCACACGGAAGTAATAACAATCGGTCGAGCGGACCGCGAGCGATGATCGAGGGAGGACCGCCGAGGCCCCGGGACGTGACAGCGGCACGCTCCTCGGCGCGGGCCCCGCGTGCTTTTTTAACGAGTTTACGCGGACCCCGGGCCTTTAATACGCGGTTTTTACTGCGGCGGGGTGCTCGACAACGGCAACGTCGTAAAAATGTTCGCCGGCCGCGCGGATACACGATGCTCGCGCTGGTCCCTTGTCCGGCTTTATCGTCGAGCTCCACGGTCTTAATAGGACTCGGCCACGAAGGCACGAGCCGCGGTGAGACCCGCTGGGACATTAGGCTAACTTGGAGATAACACTGTCGGGACACGGCGACGCGGATGATGACGGAAAGTGGCGACGCACGCGCGAAGCGGAAGATTTTTATCGAGACTTTCGCACGGAATTTGTGGAATTATAAAGGATTCTGAACTGTTATGTCACTTTTGCGTATGCCAACAGTGGCGAGGCCGCATACCTGAGTCACCCTCGAAGTGGCCAGGTTTAGAATAAACTCTCAAGTCACTAGCAACAACGGGTCTTCTCTAAGAACTATCTCTAAATATCTCTAAATTTTCCCTTTTTATGGCAGCTGCGACAAAGTCGACCTGCTCTGCCTTATATGCCATGTGTCAAACGTCGATGCAACATAGTGCAACACGGTGCAACAGAAACGCAGACATTCGATCGCGACGAACTCCGAGTTCAAACAGAGCTTTCCCGATGTTCCGACTCCGTGTACGTGTCATCTGTCCGCGGCAGAACGCGCACACATTCGAGAGCAAAGCCGCCGATTCTCCGACTCCTACCCCGAAATAAGCTTCCGATGATCGAATTCCAAGCTCGCGGCTATATGTCATTGCGGGCATCGACGCGAAACGACGGGCAAAAAGGAACGCGAGACGAGGTGTTCCCGTGGTCCGCGGAATCCAGAGGCCAATTCCAAAATAAGCTCGGGAGGACGCGAGCAGAAGTGATCCGTCATCGCGCGCGCCGATGCGTCGTGCCGCGGCACGCGCGGAATTCCCGAATCGCAGCTTCTAATCACATGTGTAGGATATCCGTCATCGCGAGCGTCGACGCGAAACGACGGGACGCAAAAAGGAACGCGAGACGAGGTGTTCCCGTGGTCCGCGGAATCCAGAGGCCAACTCCAAAATAAGCTCGGGAGGACGCGAGCAGAAGTGATCCGTCATCGCGCGCGCCGATGCGTCGTGCCGCGGCACGCGCGGAATTCCCGAATCGCAGCTTCTAATCACATGTGTAGGCTATCCGTCATCGCGAGCGTCGACGCGGAACGGTGAGTCGCAGGTGGAGAAGGTCGAGAGACTGGCGAACCGAGTCGACGGCGGCGATTACTAGGAAGAGCTCCAAAATTCCAAAATAAGGTTCTAATCGGCGGGCACTACGCGCGGACGATCCTTCGCGAGAAGACCGCGCGGGACCGTTTCGGAGGATTGCGTCGGTCCAGCTTGGAAATAAATCGGCGCGGAGCGTTCTCGCGGGACGTCGCGTGTCGCTGGTGCACGTAGAAAACACACACGCGGATATCGAAAACTGTGGTAACTGCGGGCACACTGTACGGAGCGGAGAACGAGCTGTCGTCGGCGGTTTAAGGATGAAAATAAGCACACCATTCAGTTTCGTCCGCGAGGATGATCCGGAGCGACGGCGGCGTTCGAGCAGTAGCATGTTCCCGTGGCTCAGGAGGTCGGCGGGCCTCTCGGCGGCGGCGGCGGGCCCGTGGCCAGCAGCATCCTCGTCGGGATCGACACGGTTGTCACACGCGGGTCGGCGCACAAGACACAACTGCACAGCAAAAGGTGGCGTCGCCGCGTTCTCGGCACCGGCGGGTCCGCGGCCGCGGATCCACAAACGAGCGCGCACACCGCGCGCGGCTCCTCCGTTATCCAGAAGTGTCACTGGAAGAAGAAGGGAACCCGTGCGTCGTTCACCGGGATCCCTCGCACTGTGCGCACTGTTTGGTGTATCGCAGGGATACAGGCAGCACACAGGGTGCCGTGGGCAGCGGCAGCAGCAGGTCGGCGGCAGGCACGCGGCGATGACTTTCGCGTCGCACACTATAAATACACACTACTGGTGCGCGGTGGCGGCGCACGTGGCGAACCGAAATCGAAAGCTTCGCGGGCCCCGCGCTGATGCGGATTGAATCGGCTACGGTGGGTACACGGATCGGCGTCGGGCACGCTCCGCGCGATCGGGCGCCGCGGGGGTGGACAGCGCGCGACGATGGCTCGGGCGATCGGGTCCGATCGCGTCTCCGCGTATCGTATCTCGTACGCGCCGCGGCTGAAATGCCGCTGGAAACGGGGAAAAAAGGGAGCGAGAGAAAGATAGGAGGAGGGACAGAGAGGACGGAGCGTGTGTGTTCGGCGAGTGAGCGAGTGTGACGGAGAGAGATGGACAGTGTGTGAGAGAGAGGAGGGAGACAGAGAGAAAAAGAGAGATAGTGGGGAAGAGAGAGAGAGAGAGTGAGGGAGAGAGAGAGAGAGAGGGAGAGAGAGAAGAAGAGAGAGATGGAGCGGGAGAGAGGGAGGGAGAAAGCACGCGCTTCCTGGGAGAGAGAGTGCGATCTGCGCCCGGTCTCTCGGCTCTCGGCTCGTCTCTGACTGGTGTTGTGTGCGCCGCTCACGAGAGAGCACAGCCCGTGCGCGCTGCGTGGCCGCTACACGGTACACGGCCTGGGGGCCACGTGACACGGTCCCCTGCAGGAGGTAGGACCGCTCGTCGGCTGCGTCGTGGCGTCTCTACCCCACCGCGTGCGTACGTATGCGTCGGCAAGCGTGTTTATGCGATTTCCGCGGCAGTGTGGAGCGCGCGTGTGGGCCGCATTACGACCGCTGGCCCGTGACACCGAGCCCACGGAGGGAGAGGCCGCTCTCTCTCTCTCTCTCTCTCTCTTTCTCACTCTTCCGTTCTTCGAATGGTGAGGGAACGAGAAACCTTCGTCGAACCTTCTCGCCGCTCTACGAAATCCTCCCGACCTTCCAACACCTCCGCAGTTTACCAAACAAACCCTTTGAAATGCGTGTATAAATGGGCCCAAATTGTTGGAAAATTTTGCGCTGGAAAACGGGCACAGAGAGAGCCACTGTCGCGGTAGATATCCCGTGCGCCGTGCAGCGAGTGCAGCAGGGGCGGGTCGCGGGGACCGACGAGGTCTCCGGGGTCCGTGGTGGGGGGCATCGGCGTGGAGGGGCCGATGGGATCCGACGAGTGGGAGGACTTGACTCGAGGGCCCCGTTCGCCGGAGTGGGGCCGGTTTCTCTCTCTCTCTCTCCCTCTCTTTCTCTCTGCCCCTCGCCCCGCGAGGAGGGGGGTCCGGGCCGCCAGCAGACCGGGGTGGGGCGGCCTACGACCCCGGCAGGCGCGTGCCCCGAGTCAGCTCGTATGCTCCACCGCGCACGATTGATAACGAGCCGTGGCGTACCGCGGTACCGCGGTGGTTTACTGCCGCGAATTTTTCGGGCTGCCGAACGACCGGCCCTTAATTCATTTCTACACGGCGCTTGCTCCGCCGCGGCTTCGTCTCCTTCTCTCTTTCTCTAGCTCTCTCTCTCTCTCTCTCTCTCTCTCTGTCGCTGGGCCCGATAGCGCCGCAACGGTCTCGAGCCTTGACCGACTCGCAGGGTTACGTAAAACCGCGGCGAGGTTTCGGAGCCGAGCGATCCCCGCGCGTAATCTTGGAACGCGGATAATGATCGTCGCGACGCGGCGATTGCGAAATCGTACGACGCGATACGGTTTGCTCGTCGATGAACCGGCCAACGTATTTGGCATGCAAAGTAGGCTGAACGGGGTGATTGAACTATTGATGTTCCGGCGGCCAATCTTGCGGCACGAGCTGCGAGGCAATTAACTCGGGAGTGCGCGAGAAACCTCGTGCGATTTCGCGACGCCTAGGGTCCGCCGATTCTTAGGAACCTTCTCGCGATCCTGGGTTACGGACTTTTTGATCCGAGGAAGGTTGATTGATAGATGAATCGATTCTACGTCAAATTTCAAGATGTCTCGAAGACCAATATTTTATGATTTTATTATTTTTATTTATCGGGCTATCGAATTGGAAAAGAAAAGTAGTAGAAGGTTGCGTTATTATGTGTTTTTTGTGGATTTTATGCATTTATGGGGAAAGTGAGTAGGCGTAGTTTAAAACAGTGAGAATATAGAAGAACTGAGAACTTATGAAAGTGATTAAAGACTGATAATAACTCGTGTTTGACTCCTACGTCTTATAGTTTACGAAGGAAATTATTTCTTACGTAAGGAACTGCAGTCTTTCGCTTTACACGAATCAAGAGCGATAAATCAGATAAATTTTGTGATATTTGCCGTGGAGCGATTTTTATGAACCATAGCTCAAATGAAAGCTGAAAGTGTCTACTTCAAGATAGGCTAAATTATATTGCAATATAATGACGAGATCATTCGGAAAAATTAAACCTCGCCGACTTCTGAAATCATAGAGTCTACACGATTTCAAAAGAAAAGTTGAGATCAATTTTAAGATACATTACCGTTGCGCTATTTTTATGCAACTTAGCTCAAATGAAAGCTAAAAGTGTCTACTTTAAGCCCAGGTGAATTATATTAAAATTATATAACAACTGCACGACACCACATTCCAAATTCAATCATAAGTCCGATGGATTGCGAAGACTAAAATCTAAGTTATCAGATTACACCGTTGTCGCGATACGGAAAGGGGCGAACGGTGACAGGAGGATCCGTTATCGCGCTTCCCCTCGTATGAGACGGCGACGAGACGAGAGCCAGGCTCGACCGCGAAGCGGGGAGTCGCCGAGAACATGACGAAACGGGACTAGTGCATCGGCGTGCCGATATTTATAGAATCCGAACGAAGAAGATCGTAAGCTAATGGCCGTATAAATAGTCCATCTCGCGCGCGACTTTTTAACCGGAAGGAAAACTTGCGCTCTCCCTCTCTACCTCTCTCTCTCTCTCTATCTTTCTCCCTATCCCTTTCCATTTCCTCGTCTCTCCCCCCGCGACTCGCTGGACGCTTTAAAAGCGCCTCGTAAACGAGGGAATCATAAATCGGAGCCTCGTTGAACCGGCGGCGGCGCGCACCGCCTCGGCCGAACGATTATCCGGCGTTTGAACACGGGCTGTAAAAAGGTACACGGAAAGCGAGGAGAAACACGGCGCGTGATAGGATTACCCGATGAAACGGTGGCGGGGGCGAGGGTTGGGGAGGGGGGTGTCCGAAAAAACCCTCGAGGAAGTTCGGACTTCCGCGAAACGCCGACGGAATCTTAAGCGATCATCTGTTCCGTTTGCATCCACGGCCTGTCTAGACCTGTCGTGCCCCAACTCCAAATATCCACGACACTTTGCCCGCACGGTCGCGTGATCCTCCTTCTGCCAACATGCAAATCGAACCGCTCGCAAAATGGCGGCTGATTCTTCGACGGCAACCGAACGGAATTTAATCTTTGAACGAGGCTTGTTTACAATTTTAGTTTTATTCCATTTCTTTTTAGGAGTGCACGATGCTTCGGTTGCTGGTATTGGACGTAATTCTTTTTCGGGAATATCAATGATGATGAATTTATTGGTTTTGGCAGTTTTCGATGGTTGATGTATTCATTTTTGTATTGGAGGGTAGCTTGCGTTATATATTTAGTATAATTGTGTTAAGTAGGTATGTGTTTCATGGATATATGTTGATAGAAAATAGATATGTTATTTTATGTAATTTGAATATGATATTATTTGTTATGTAATTGTGTAATTTATTGCGTTGTTTTATGCAATTTATGAATATTAATTATGTAGGTTTAATATATATACTAAGCTAAGATAGTTTTGTATTATAGTATTATAGTTTTATACTAGTAATAGTTGATAAATAAAAATATTGGTTGATTTTATATAATTTAGTAAGTTACATTATTTTATTTACTTTTAAGTAGGATTAATTAAGAATCTTCGATTATTCTCTTATATTTAATTACCATCTATTATCATTGTAGAAGTAACTTAGTATTCAACCTGGTACTTAACTTGGACTTAATTTAAATAAATTAAAAAAGCTTAAAAGAGATTCTTTAGCCGAATAAAACAAATAGATATTTGAATTTATTTTCAATAATTATATCCCTTGAACCCTGAAAATATTATTTTAAATCTCCTGATACACTTTCGTCCACTACTTCGTATCAACAGCGCCGCGCGCGAAGGGTTAAACATTTTCCACTCTCCACCAAACATAACCTCCTAAAATCCTGCGGTTTTTCAAAATCTGTCTCACCGGCCACGAGACAGAGAAACTTTCAAAAAAGGCTGAATCTTTCAAAGATTCTAATCTCCTCATCGGTGAACCGGGACCCGCAGCGTTTTTCTACGAATCACGCGAAGGTGTTCGCCACGAATCACCATAAATTCACGTGACAGAATCTAAATGTTCGCAATGATTAACTTCGACCGGCTGGCAGCAGATTTGAGAAACACACACACACACACACACACACACCCGGGCTCCAGCGGGGATAGTCTGGATCGTTTGACCGGAAGTGGTCGCCCACGCGACCGATCGGGCCCCCCGATAAAGCTGACGCCCGTGGTGGGGTGGTGTGCGCCCGGGAACAGCACGCGTGTTGGCGAACAAGAGTGGCGTGCTCGTCGTCGGCCGATCGGGCCCCGGCACTCTCTCGCCCACCGGTGTGTTTTGTAAATCGAAACGTCGATTTCGGAATTGCTCGCTACCGCCTACGCGCGGGGCCCCCTCGCCATCCTCCCCCCCCTTCCCCTTCCACCCCGGTTTCAACGGTTGCCGAAACGACGTCCGGCTTCGCCTACGCCCCCGGGCCCGTGGACCAGCGGCCCGTCATCCGGACTTCTGAACTCTGATCTCATAGTTCTCGGCGATGACTCGGGACAATGCTTTCCGTCGCAGCGAACAAGCCTCCCTTTGTCTACATATTTATGACGACGAGGGGCGCGCGCTATACTTCGCTATATAGTGTGTCGCAAAACTCATTCAAAATCAGGAAGCGAGAAGTTTTTGACATCGTTCCAAGCAACTTTTTCCTTAGCAAAATTGCAATCCGCGGCTTCGTTTAAGAGTTATTAACGAAAAACAGTGACCAATCAGAGGAGAGCTTCGTTAATGCTAAGCAACTATACGAAGTCGCTATACAAATTTCGTTCATCGGATCGAAACTTCCGTCTCCATTTTTTGTTAATAACTCGTAAACAAAACGGCGGACTATATTTTCACTAAGGAAAAAGTTGCTCCAAATAATCTCAGCAACATACTATATATCAATTGTTATACCTTTTTGGACACCCTGTACTTCAGCTTCGACATATCGTCCTGCAGAAGTTCGGCAAATTGTGTCTCAATCTACTTCGATTTTCCTATTTTTCCACGGATTGTTAGCAAATTTCGTGTAAATAAATTCGGCGCGGGGACGTGTAAGAGGGAGGCAGGCTACACCTGTTGTCTCCGGAGGTGCGAAAATCCTGCCAAGGAGAACGGGGTAGTCCTACACAGCTTTCACGAGCGCGCTCGCCGTTGACACCGTCTTCGTCTTTGCACGTCGTGCGGCGGCTGTGTAGAACAATGTTTGGCCACTGATGTTCGTTGCAGTTAGCGCCATTAGAGCCGGCTGGGGCGCGGCTACTGGGACTGGCTCGGACCAGAAGCCGCCCGAGGCCTGAATAAAGCGTCGAACCATGTCGGCGGAAGCCTCGGAACGGTGTACGAAAATTTCTATAAACTTCTCTGATCAAATCAATTCACGCCGGGTTCCTCGGACCTTGTGCTACCTACGGGACTAATTAGATACCTTCGGCGTCGAGGACGAGGAGCAGGTTCTTTGATATATACATGCATATGGATATCTATTACTATTATTATTATTATTATTTATCGCGCTGACGTGATTAGTACATTGCGGATTTTGCGCGTTTGTGGGACGAATAAATAGGCATAATTTAAAATAGTGAAGATGTTAAAAATTGAGGATGTTGAAATATGAGTTGGAACTTATTAAAGTGATTAAAGACTGATAAAATGTCGTAGCTGACTTTTATGTATTAAAATATAGGTAGACAATTTTTATTTTGTATAGAGTTCGTCAGACTTTGAAATTGGATGAATTCAAAGCGATAAATCAGATGGTAATTGAAATAGTTATTGTGGAGCTATTTTTATGCAACTTAGCTTAAATGAAAGCTAAAACTGTCTATTTTAAGACAGGATAAATTATATTGCAGTGGAATAACGAGATTGTTCTAGAAAAATTAAACAAAGCCGACCTTTGACTTCATGGAATCTATACGATTTAAAAAGAAAATTTCAGATCATTTTTAAAATACATTCCCGTTGTGCAATTTTTATGCAATTTAGCTTAAATTAAAGCTGAGAGTGTCTACTTGAAAACAGTATAGAATAAATTAAAATCACGTTGTTGAAAATGCGATAGCTATATTTTTTCACAAGAAACCGCGAACGATCGTAAAACACAGGCTATTATCTGAAAGGAAGAAACATGGTATCCATCCATGCGTTCGCAGAAAAAAAATAGCTTTCTGCGTCTCGAATCGGTCGGCAATCAGAACCGCGAGTCATCCGGAACTTCTTGACAGGCCGCTCCGTCGCGGTGGATTAAGGGAATAGGACTTAGGAGGAGCGTTCTCGCTGACAAATCGTTCCGATCGTCGCATCTGGGCCCCTTATCCGCTTACCGGGCGCGGTGCCCCGAGGACCGTGGGACTGGCCGACGCGACGCTAGGCGTCCAAAAGTCCTGTAATCCGGCCACGAGTCGAACATATATAAGTCCGACCTGTTGAAAATCCGATGACACCTCGATCTCTCGAAACGACTCGCGGCGTCGCTTCTCGCGCAACCTTTCCGTGCGGCGAGGCTTCAAGGGAGCAATGTAATCGATCGATCGACCCTCGCTCCTCAAATCTCCTCTAGCTTGGGGATTTGTGTTCCGCTTGTAGAATCGTTCGTCCCCGTGTCGGACAGTCCGAGTCACAGCAGCCTCGATACCGCGGATTTCGTCCGGCGAATTTTGTAGACAGCCGTGTTTGCTCGAGGATTACTATGTTAACGAGGGTTTTCGGCGCTGAGTCGCGGCGACTGTAATCCCGTGGTATCGTTCGTTATCGCCATAGTGATCGCTGCGAGATACTCAGCTGTTTGTAATTTTTGTATTTAATGCTTGAAAGAAGTTCGAACTTGTATTTTGTATGCGTTGATATTGCCGAAGATTTTATTGTATTTTGGTGGGACCGATTTATGATGGAAATTATTAGCAATTGCTGGACCGGCTCCGGTCAACTGACTTGTTCGTCATTTTTCGATTAGGAATATTGCAGTTTTATCAAATATTTTTATCAATTTTGATAAATTAAATTGTAATCAATTTTATGAATTATACTGTTGAAGCAGCTGCTCTGATAGAAATTGTAGATAAATTGCATTTTGTGCATTTAAACAGAGGCAATGTGCACGGTGAATTTATTCACTATTAATATTTGATATTCTTACATTCTTAATATTCCTAATATTCTCAATATTTTTAATATTCTTAAATGCTTAATATTCTTCTTTATAGCTAAACAATTTCTTATTCTCATCGCAGATCAAATATTAAACCTGCAACCTTCCGGACCACAGAGTATTATATCTCAACAACGATTTACCATTTTATAAAAAATATATAAACAAAACTTGCAACTATTCCTCAAAACACCTATAACAGAATCGTTCAATTAAATTCTGCATTAAATTTACTATATAGTCACAAAAAACTGTCAAAATTACTGTTTTTCACATCGCCATCGCAGCGCCCTTTAACCCATCCTTCAAGCGTAATCCTTTAACCATAGCTCTCCGTTTCGCGCAAGAAGCGCCGAACTCGCGAAAGAAGGCTAAACGAGCTCCGCGCGCCTATCCTAGTAGCAGAGAAAAACCAGCATCGCCGTTTCTGCACCGGCATCGAGCATCGAAATTCAAATGAGACACTTCGGTATTAAATCAACACCGAGAAATTACCGCGGGAATGTCCGCGTGGTCCGAAACCTGGCCCCGCCCCGTGTCACCATCGCCTTAAAATTCCGGGCCACTAATTAGCAGCAGCAGCGAGCGCAGTCATGTTTACGATGTCCAACGGCAACGACGGCCCGCCTCTAATTTATGAATAATAATCGCGACACCGGCGTCAGCGGTGGCCCGACGTTACATCGCCGCAGTAGCCTACCCGCCATTTTGTTTTTGCGGCCATCCGATCATCGGATCCCCGCGTCTAGGATCTATTAATTTCCAAACGCGCTGTTAGCCGTGTGCACGACGACGTCGCGACGAATGCCGCCGCGTCGCTTCTTACCCGGCGATCATTACCGCGTGTTGGGAATGTTAACGAATGTTTCGCGCGAGGTTTTGCCCCGGTCCGCCGCTGTTACTGCTGCCCGCAATGTTCGCCCATTCGCCGGTTAACGGGGCACCGGGATCCAGACCTGTCATCGGTTTACGAGCGATTCAAATGATCGAGGGGACGCTTGATCGGCGTTTACCGACGCCGGCCGCGATCCCTCGGCGAGCCGTGATGGCAGCCGCGAGTGTTGCCAATCGGTAATTGCGCTCCTGTTCGCTCCCGGGACTCGCCGGGGCTCCGCGGTTGTCGGCGACGCGGCACGGAATTTGATTTTGCTGCCGCCTGTACAAATTGCCGGAATAAGGAACTCGATCTCTTTCGACTTTTTACATGTATTTTAGGTCTGAATGCCTCGCGAGTTATAGTGGCCGTGTTTAACACGTATTATTTTAGAGGTTATGGTTTCGAATGTTTTTAAGATGTCTTCAAGATGTCCCAAAACAGACGTCTTTGTAATAGCTTGAAGAAGTCCCAAGTCAGACTTCTTACAGAAAGTTTAAAGACAGCTTAAAAACCATTTAAAGACGTCCCGAATTGGACATCGTTTTAAGGTATGAAACAAGACGTTTTTAAAACACTTGATTTATGTCTTCAATTATATATCCTATTACAATATGCCAATTTATTTTATTACAATATGTCTTAAAATATGTCTTTATTTTATGTCTTCGATGATTTTTAACTAAATCAGAGAAGAGCTTTTAAATATAACTCATTACATTACAGCTACTATAATTATAGTTTTATAATACAATGCAATTCAATATTATACTGGATAATATAATAATAAATGAATAAATTATATATTTAATTAATAATAAAACGCCCGTTCCATAGCGTCGCTCCAGTGACGAGAACTTGCCTTAATGAAAGGGTTAAGAGTTAAAGACAAGACGCTGTTCCCACGGTGTGTTGTTCGAATGTCGGACACCGTGGAGAGCGTCGTGTAAAGTCGAAAAACTATTGAGAAACGGTAGCGCGTTCGGCCTAATGGCACTTCGACAGCCGGTCGTCCGTCGCGTGTCTCTCTCCGCGTCGGAAACAGGGCGGCGATCAACTAGTTTACGCAGAGCTCTGTTTACCGGCCACTTGAGACGACCCCAGCCATGCCGGCGGCGCTTATCGCAACACCGAGGGAAAAGTCCCGGGCCACCTGGCAACAGGAGGGGGGGGGGGGGGGGGCAATCTTCCAAAGAAATCCGGTCAAGTGTCCCGCGTCGGGAGCTCGCGTCGTCCGTGAGAAACCGATTTTTTTCTTACGCGGTGGACACTCGAAAATCATCCGACCGCGGCGAACACGCGCGATTCACCGAATCCGTTTCGTTCGGTGAAATCCTACTAAACGGATCATTTGAGAATCGCGGATGGTTTTGAAAGAGCTCGTGTCCGAGCGGAACGCAAACATATCGACGGAAGCGTACAAATGGTACTAATCGAGACATCTGTTGTAAGGGTTATTCTGTGCTGCTTGCTGTGCGCCAGTGAGGGACATAATGGCGCTCATATGCGAACAGACTCGTCTATAATACTACTTTATACATAAAACTATTTTATACTTAAATATATCGTTTATATATAATAATATTAAACACTGTAAAACTGTCAGGGATGTGCTGCTTTGATGACACAAAAAGTAATTTTGTCACAAATTACACGGCAAGAAAATTGTTCAAATAATTAGTTTATTATGAAGAGTTTTTAGTTGATACTACGTGTAATGATATAGCGAAGAAATTTTGTTTAATATTTTTATTAAAAATCGAAGGGACAGATGCTAGTCTGAATATCGTTGACCAGAGGGTAGTATAAAGAATAATATGTACTGTTTCGTTAAAAGTTAATAAAATGTAACGGAAAAAAACATTTTGTATCTTGAGATGTTAAAGAATTTACATGCAAAGTGGCGATAAATTTGATGAAGGTTTTATGTTATTAAAAAATTGTCAAATATCTCTCGTTTGACCAGCTTCGCGCGAAACCTTGATCGTTACTAATGTACATTGTTATTAATAATGAACAGTGCCCAGGCTAGATTTCTTTAAGCTCTATACAATTCATATTAAAATATGAATAATATTAGTATTGTAATAAAATATAAATAATATCAATATTATTAAAAAATATTAATAAATATCGATATTATTATAAAATATTAAAATTCCATAAAGAAGTCAAAATTGCCGCTAGAACCATTTATATAACGTTAAAGAATCGGATACCATTCGCTTCGACTGGTTCGCTAGTTCCAGTGTTAATGGGTCTCCGGTCACTTCTTTAAGGTAACCACTGTAAACCGTTGCAGCGGTTCGCGCAATTAACCGACTCGGTCGTCTCTCCCCGAGTCAGAAGCGATCAGAGGGATTTATCTATCCGGCGTTGTCAACCCGGCACGAATTGATTTCAATGAGCGGCCATTGTGGCCGAACGTGCGCGCGCGCGCGCGCGCTCGCGGAATGAAAAGCGACAGGAATACCGGGGCGCGAGCAATTTCATCGGAAGAAACGAAGGTGTGCAAGCGCGGAGATCGTCGCCACCTGGGAATTCCTCGAATTTCCGAGCAGGCGACGCCGCCGGTTTTCAATCGACGAAAATGTAAAAGGCAGCGTTACGGCGAGAAACCGATCGGGTTGCGTTACAGAGCGGCCGCAATTAACCGCGATTCGTATTACAACGGGAGCGCACGCCGCTGCTGCTGCCGCTGCCGTGTAATTTGTTGCTATCTTTAACGCGCCAGCACGTCATAATAGCCGGGGCCAGGCCATGCGCGACGACAATGATCGCCGCGCGGCACCGCGCCGTTGCGATGCCGATTAATTGCGTTTAATTCGCTCGCTCCGGATTTTCAAGAACTGCGTGTGCGCTCGCGCGCGCGCGCGCCTGACGACCGACGGTGAACGGTGAACGTCTGAAATATCTGGCGGCGGCGACGATCACCGCGCCGGACAATAATTCAGCGGCCCCGTTGAAAGGTGGACGGGAAGAAAAAGGCATTGCCGGGGAGCGCGTACGACGACGAGCGAACGCCATTTTTCTGGCCGGCAATTTTTTAAACGATCGACTTGCTGCGACGATTAGACCGCCGACACCCGTTCGCTCCGGGAAATATCGTTCCACCTGTGTCCGCGATGCTTTTTATTTTTACCGCGGTGAGATCGATCGCGTTGCTTTCTATTTCACCCCCGGGAGGCGTAATTGTTTTTTGCTCAGAGAGAGAGAGAGAGAGAGAGAGAGAGAGAGAGAGAGAGAGAGAGAGAGAGAGGAGAGATAGAGGAGAGATAGAGGAGAGAGAGAGAGAGAGAGAGAGGAGAGATAGAGGAGAGACAGAGGAGACCACCCGATTGAGAAGGAAGATCCTCCAAACGAGAAAGAAAAAGAAAAGAGTCGTATATAAAAGTATAGTGACGATTTTTATTGAAATCGTGATCAAAATATAGAGATGTCATTGATTAGGATAACATTTGTTGTAGTAATGTTTTTAGGGTGGTTAATTACGGAACTGGAATAAAAGTTACAAGAGAATGTAGCGGATTAAGAAAGATAGACGTAATTCGTCGAGAAGTTATTAAATTCCAATACCTGTGGCACGAAAATAACAATAACTTGGAAAATAGATAATAGTTGTAAATAAGTGAAACGTGAGCATATTTAATATACTTCAAAGGGTTATTTTAAAAAAATTCTGATCGCTTGATAGATGGACAACTATTTTAATAACAAAAGCACGTGAAAGAAACTTATGACATTGAGATATATGTTATTTTTTAATCTAGTAATTAAGATTATGCATTGTAAATTAGCATTCCCAATTTATTGTAGATCTGAACGTCTTATGCCATACAATGACGTCTTTAATGTGGCTTATTTTAGACTCTGCAAACGGCCAACGAACGGCTAAAGAATCGTCTTAAAGACGTCCATATACCGTCCATAGTCTTTTGACGTCTTTTTGACATTTAAGGACGTTTTAGATATCAAAAAGAAGTTTTTATTTGCATCTTAAGATGTTTCTAGGACAATTTTAGTATGTTTGTAGAATGTCCAGAGACGTCGCGAATGTCGCAGAGCAGACGTTTTCAAGACGTCCGGAATGTCGTACACTAAATGCCTTTAAAACGTCTGGAATGTCGTATACCAGACGTTCTTAAGACATCTGAACGACGTCTCAACAATATCCTTATGGTCTCTGCATTATGCTCTCATAAAAATGTTAGAAAACAATCGAGAAGTATTAAAAAATTCTGTCACTTCAAATAGCTAACCACATACCATACTCTTATTATTAACAAATAATATATAGTGTACAATAAAAAAAATACATATATAAAAGTTATTTAAATTTTGTCCACGATTTCAGCGAAATTCGCATCCGCTCATCGCCGGAGATTTACTCGCCCCGTTCCCGCGCCAATTTATGCGTTCCTCGATATATCGTCGACGAGCACTCCGTTTCTCCTCCCCGAAGAAATTAAGAGAGGCTCTCGCGGCTCGTAAAAATGATTTTCGCGGGGATCCGCGCGAGCGCGCGCGCGCGAACGTAGGCCGCCGCGGCAGCGCGCGTTGCGCAACGTCGCGCGAGGAAGAATCGTTCGATCCGGGGAACGACTTGCGCGCACACACCACTTAACATTCCACGATGATAAAACCTTATTTATCGACGATATATTTCGTCGGTGGGCGCGCTCGCGCGCACGGTAGGTGACAATAAAAGGCGGCCGAGGCAACGAAGAAAAAAAACCGTCGCGCGGCACCAATAAACCCCACTCTTTCCACCGACTCTGTTTTTTTTTTCTTCTTTCTTTATTGGCCAATTAAAGTTCGGCGAGAGGCCTGATCGCGTCGCGCGAACGCTGCCGTGCTCGCGCGAGCATTTTATCCGCGCGGCGTCCGGCGCGTTACGACACATAATAAACGCCGCGTAACGCGGCGCGGGCCAATTACGCCCACGACACCGGGGGACCCGGCGAGTCCCCCGCGTTATGAACTTCTTTATTATTGAAAAAGAATACGCCGATTCGGCGACAATGCCGCAACCGCTCCGGCGCCGTTCGACAGTTCATAAATTCGTGCCGTTCCGTGCGCGCGCGCGCGCGCGACTTCTGGGGCTCTCGTTTAACTGCTCGCCGTAATCTCCGCGCGTTATCGCCTCCGCTCACCGGCTAATTACGCCTCCGATCGGGACAATTACGCGTCGACAAATTGAGATTTCAGTCGGACGGCCGTGCGCGCGCGCGCGCGCGCGCGACGAAGGCCGCGCCGATCGGCGGCGGACGACGCGCCGACACGCGCGATCCCGACGACTCCGCAAAATGGCGGAACGGGGCCGTGGTTTTCTGTGTGGCCTATATTTAAACTGGCGCGTCGCGATTTGCGCGATTTTCGTCGCGGTTTTCTATGGCTAAAGCTTACTGTATGGGTAATACATAGATAAATAGTATAGGTAAATAGGTAGAGGTAAATAACTAACCTAAAAAATATATATTATCTTAATACTTTAGTGATCGATCATTTGGCTGTAAGAATCTCTATTGTTCAAGGGTAATTAAATTTACTAAAACTTTCTTATTTTCATAACATTTCCATTAAAATATATTTCTCTTCTTTAACTTATCTATTCTATATCCATTTTATCTATATTATTAACCCTGAAAGATATCTAATATTTAAAAAATTATATAATAATATCAAATCAAATTTAAATTAATTTCAGTTTTTCTATTTTAATTTTATTCATTATGTTTACTGGAAAAGGTGTCTATTGTTTAAAAAATTACAATCTAATATTCTAAAAATGACTATTCAGTCATTACTATTTATTGAGTCCATCCTATGCATAATAGACAGGGTATCTCGCTTCAAACAAACACTCAACCATCATCCAAATAAAAGTCGAAAGAAAATATTCAAAGCGCGACTAAAAGAATCATCTTCACGTGACTCTTCCCCTTTACGTTTCGCGATCTACATACCCCGTGAACGCGTAAAATATCTCGTCTAGCGCCGCGACATTTCCAAGAGACAAGTCTGTCAACCTTGAAACAGACTGTGACGTCGGAAATCGCGAGGCGCGGGTATCGTTGTCACGAATTTGCGCAAGCGAACCAGGCGAGTCACTGTCCCGGTCAATGTTTTCTAATAATTGTTATTATGCCATTTTTGTCGCGTTGAAATTGCTCTCGAGCGCAATGGGGACGTAGGAAATTGCACAATTTGCGGCCGCAGGTTGTCTCGATAGCCGAGGCAGGTGATAACGGCGGCTGAACGGCGAGTGACCGATGCAAATTCGCGGTTCTAATCGACGGAAATTAAATCCAATTATTTTTTTAATACGTCGAATTTTTCATTGTCTGCGCGAGCTTGTCGCGTACGATATAATTAATGCAAATGGGCTACGTCTGACGGTGATTTAATTTAGCAAGATAAATGAATTGGCGAGATAAATGAATTAACAAGCTAAATAAATTAACAAGCTAACAGAATTAACAAGCTAAATTTAATTAAAAAGCTAACAGAATTAACAAGCTAAATTTAATTAAAAAGCTAACAGAATTAATAAGCTAAATTTC
The DNA here is from genome assembly GCF_028453695.1 of Augochlora pura. Taxonomy (NCBI): domain Eukaryota; kingdom Metazoa; phylum Arthropoda; class Insecta; order Hymenoptera; family Halictidae; genus Augochlora; species Augochlora pura. The sequence goes on from NC_135778.1 coordinate 9,073,887, forward strand.
AAGAACAAGCTCAATTGAATTATCAAGCTAAATCTAATTATCAAACTAACAGAATTAACAAACCAAATAAATTAACAAACTAAACGAATTAATAAGCCGAAAAAGTTCGTAAACAGCGTCGTTTCGGTTTCTAAAACGGTTCTCGTCTCTCCGCAGGCCGAAGTTTCGTCAGCAACACCGTCGGACATAATTCCACGGTGTTTATACTTCGGCCCCCATATATTTAATTTGAATGGACGGTACGTGATTCCCGGATCCGGGCTCCTCGGGCAACACGTTAAGCTCCCGCCCCGTAAGCTTCCGAGAGCTTTCCCTGCTCTATTTTCGGTATTACGACGCGAACGTGTTTCTTCATGTCGAATTGTCTATTTGTGCGCCGACACAGAAATAAATACGGTACGTGACAAACATGGTTTGTATGCCGCATTACCCTAAATAGCTGCGTTTTGGGCTAAGCTATCTAATGCGGCCGGTTCGAACGAAACTGCAGTCGACGACATCTTTTTCAAGGAACAAAATTGGCGCGAGTGAGTTGTATTTTATTTTTGTTAATGTTACGGGGACTGGTTCATTGTTTCATGGGGAGAATTGTCTCTTTAATTTTGTTGTTATTTGAGAAAAGAAAATTCGAAGATCTTTGTTGCCTTTTTATCTTTTTTGTATGAGATATTTATATGTGCTGAGAATTTTATTGATATTAGTTAATGTATAGTTAAACTGTGGTCAAGTTTTACAGTATAATTATCGAGAAGTTTTATGCACGAGAGACAGGAAAAATTACAGTAAAATTACAGTAAAATTGCAGTAAAATTGTAGTAAAATTGAACATCAAAATTACAGTGTAATTATATCAAAATTGAACAGAAAAATTGGAGCAAAATTACAGTCAAATTAAACAGCAAAATCAAAGCAAAATTACAGTCAACTTAAACAGCAAAATTATAAAAAAAATTACAGGAAAATTCTAGCAAAATATCCAGTGACTGTAACAACTATCTCGGCATGTTTTAAAAAAAGAACCTGGTCGTATGTAAAATACCTAGTTGTCAAGGAAGTTGGCTGTTTCTCGAGTGAAATTGTTTTTCAGGGCGTTGTTTCTTGGCGAACGCGGCCCGGAGGAAGCGAATCGCGTGCGTAGATCGCGTAGATGGCGACCCACATACGGTATGAAAGAATGTTTGGCTTTAAGCTTCGGCTAGGCTAACAATAGATCTTCTCGATGGCGCATTTACGTGCTCCTAGCTCGCCATGTACACGCGTGCACGGCACTCTTCGCGTCTCGTTCACAATGCCTCTCTGCTTTCGTCGGGAGAAAATAACGCGCGAAAAGCGAGACGAATTTCCGCCGAAAAATGAGGCGAATTCTCGCCAAAAGCCTAAGTGAATTTTCATCGAAAACCGAGACGAATTCTCGCCAAAGATCTAAGTGAATATTCATCGAAAACCGAGAAGAATTTTCGCCGAAAATCAAGCCGGCGAATTTTCGCACGTGGAACTTTGTAAAAATCCGTCGCGCCACTTGTCGCAACATTTAACGATTAAGCCGGATTTCGGATTATCGGTCACAAAGCGGACAAACCTCCGCTCGTCAGGGGACAAAAGGATACCGAAGAGACTTTCTCCGGGCAGTTTAGAGGACAGCCGCGGAATTACACGGCGGCGGGTATGCGGAAATGCACGCGAGCCGGTGGTCGAGCCGTGGCGAATGCATCGTCCATTCATCTCCTGGACGGTGACGTGCCAAAAATCCGTTTAGAAACCGATAAAGGCCGGCTCTGCGTGGTCGTCGAGACACCGGGTTGTCCAATAAAATCGAGCCGGGACCGGTAAACCAAATTTTAACCCTTTAGAAAGCGCAAGAAAGCGAAATTGCTTGGGACGCCTTTAGGCGTCGTCGGTTTCTGGCGACCACGATGGCTTAAGCACTTATTATAATTATTATAAGTATTGTATAATTAATAGAATTAACTAACAAATTTTTTCATGAATTTCTGACGACAATTTACAAGCATAAAAAATTGTGTAATAATACAATTTTAATCGAGTAATAATACAATTTTAGAGTAGGATAAGAAACATAACCCTCTTAGGCACGACGCGCCATTATAATGGCTTTCGCGGACGTTTCGTGTTTTACTCAATCATATTATTAGTTATTAACACGTTCTATGTCGAGCTATTTTTACTCAATTCTTCACTCGAGTCATTTGTTGTTTCACCGAAACTTGCTATATTATCTGTAATTATTAATAACCGTATATAATAATAAAAATTAATTACGATCCATTCCTGTGATGGAAATTAATTCTTCAGTTCTAGATTTGATGTAAACTATGTTTTGATACACGTGGCAGGGAATGTGTTAAAATAAACGATTAAAGTGAAAGTGTACAGATATGTACTACAATACACTAAGAAAAGTATATATAATATATACTGTAGCTAATACTATATCAAAGAATATGTAATAGCTAATATTATATACAGTTATACCAAAAACATATATATCAAGAAAAATGGCAATTCAGTAACGAAAAATTTCATTCGCACTAAATCCAGCCGTGCCTAAAAGACTTAAAGGGCGCAAGGGTAGGGGTGGGGGTGAATAATTATCGCGCAGTCAACAACGCGACGGTCATTAGACTGCGGTTATAGAAGCGAGTAAGTAATGAATGACTGCCCTACGCGAAGGGAACCGCGAGGTTTACGCGGCTCGTTAAGCGTGACGACGGCGTTACGTTCGGGGGGTTACGTCATCGTCGGCGGGGGGCACCAATTAAAATCAGATTATTAAAACGTCACGTCCGTCAAACCGATTAGGAAAGGGTGTAGCTGACCCAGCCGGGCAACGTGTAATTTCCAGGTACGCGCGCTCCGCTTCGTGAACGAGCCAGCCGCAAACGGATGAATTATAACGTGTCTAAACCCGTGATCGTTAGGGAAATTGAAAAAAACCGCGCGCCGCGCCCGTCGTGCTCGACGTGCCTCGCGTGGCCACGAACGGGCCCCGGAAATTTGCATCGGCGCGGTTTTGTTCGACTTCAGAGCGGTTGAACGGTGACGAGTCCATTAATGCGCTGACCACGAATTTCGCGGATTTGGACGATCTTGGATAATAAGTGCGGATTATCGAATAATTGGCATATGGATTGTGGAAACGTATGTGCTGTGGACGGTTTGCTATTAAAATATATAGCCGTTTAATTATTCTTGAATTATGGAATTAAAATGGGAAGGAGAATTGTAGAATTAAAATAAAAGTGAGAATTGTATGATTAAAATAGAAATGAGAATTATAGGATTAAAATAAAAATGAGAATTGTACAATTAATATAGAAATGAAAAGTATATGATTAAATAATTAAGAATAGAATATAATAACAATATATTAGTATTATAATATTATATATTACTGATAGAATATTATTAGTACTCTTAGTAATATATTAGATTGGTGCATATGAAATGTCGAATTTTCAAGCGAGTATATAAAACCGCATATCTTTTTTCAAAAGCTATTAATTTAATCAAAATGTGCCCCATTTGTTTCAATACACTTTTCCCAACGTGAGTTTAATTCATAAATGTCTGTCTTCAAGAAATTCTGATTTTTCGAATCAATAAACTGTAGTATGGAATTTTTCAGACTGTCTCCATTTACATACTGTTTAGCCCACAAAAACTACGCATACGTCGTACAAAACAATTGCGAAATTAAATGAAGTAAAATATACAATTTTATAAAATATAGATCTTTCGCCTAGCGACTTTCACTATTTTAAACATTCAGGACAGTTTTTACGGGCTAAATAGTATATAAATGGAGACACTCTGAAATATTCCATATCAGAGTTTATTAATTCGAAAGATCAGAATTTGTTTAAGACAGGCATTTCTGTATTGATATCTTGTTGGAAAGGGTGTAGTAAAGCAAACGGGGCATATTTTGATTAAATCAACAGCTTTTCAAAAAAGATATACAGTTTTATATATTTACGTAAACATCCGACATTTCATATGCACCAACCTAATAATAGTATTATAATATTGTAATAATAATATGTATTATAATAATATAATAGTATAACAATAATAATATTATTATTATTATACATATTACTAACTGCTATATTATAAAAACAGTCAAACCTATAACAACTTTACAAACTACAATGCTCATACATAGAATACCCCATACAAAATGTGACTCATACAAAACATAGAAACACCATAACCCATAAAAACCCATTCTCGACTAAAACCGACTTCGAATACCAAAAAATAATAGAAATAATAATAACCGCCCAAACGAGCATCCTGGTAGCAAATATTCCAGAACGCAGAAGCAGGAATACCAGGAACTATAGAAGAGATGCAAAATCAGAGGCCCGCAGGAGAGAGGCAGACCAGTTACGCGAGTAGATCCGCGACCGAAAATCGCGGCACGTTCGCCATTCGTCGGCGCGTTCTTTGCATCTCGGCCCGCGATCTCTTCATCGCTACGCGGTCGCGTTGCGGCGGATCGCGCGCGCGCGCGCGGTTCCCGTTTCCCGTGGGCATCCGGTCGCGCTCGGAGGAGACCCGCCGCCATGATCGACTCCGGACGATAGCATTCGCGGGGCCTGGCGTTCACTCTGTCGGCCGGCCGTGTGGGAGCATTTTTCCAAGAGCCGGGTTCGTTCCTTTATCCCGCTTGGTACAGATTCCACCGCGAGCATAAGCGCGATAAATTACCGGGAGAGGGTGGAAGACGCCGAACGAGGAGGGAGGGGAGGGCTCGATTGAATGGGGGCCGAATGGCTACGTATAGAAAGGGAGAGAAAAAAAGAGTGAGAGAAACAGAGAGAAAGAGAGACATAGAAAAAGAGAGAGAGAGAGAGAGAGAGAGAAACAGAGGAACAGAGAGAGAAAGAGAAAGAAAAATACAGAAAACGATAGAAAGAAACAGAGAACGAGAAATATAGAAAAAGAGAGAAAGAAACAGAGAGTAAGAGAGAAAGAGAGATATAGAAAAATAGAAAGGGAGAAACAGTAATATAGAAAAAGAGAGAGAGAGAGAAAAAAAGAAAAATAGAGAGGGAAATAGAGAAACAGAGAAAGAGAAATATCGAAAAGGAGAGAGCGAGACAGAAACAGAGAGAAAGAGATTATAGAAAAAGAGATACATAAAGAGAGAAAGAGAGAGAGAGAGGTGAGGAGAGGAGGTAGAGAAGGGCGCAGCCCGCTTTGCACACAATTTCCACGTGGTGGATCGCGCGGCCGCGGTATCTTTGCGCGAAAATAAAGTGTCGTTGCCGGCTCGCGCGCTCCCGCGTCCGCGCATGCGCGGCCGCATCGGGGAGGATCGACGACGACCAGCGGAGGGAGGAAGGAGGAAGGAATGGTAGTGAGGCCCTTATTAACATTTCTCCGGGATTCGAGGCGAGATTAAATTGACAGGAAGGATTTGCGAGTCGTTTGTTACCGGCTACCCCTTGTCTCCGCTCTCCTTCTCGCTTCTTCCTTTCCTCTTCTCCTCCTTTCCTCCTCCTCCTCGTTCTCCTCGTCCTTCTTTTACCGGCGTTCACGTCGGATTTGTTTGCGCGCCGCTACAAAAGCCGATTTTCTCTTTCTCTCTTTTGCCCCCGCCCCCGAGAAACGATCCGATCGCCGGGAACGATCCGTTCCCTTCGATCTCTCTTTTCTCCGCGATCCAGCGTGACGGCAAGCGGATCGAGGACCTGGCCCGATTTTAAATGGCGCATTTTAAAATTTTGAAGGGCTCGGCGGAGGCGAGATGAAGTATTTGCAGATTTGAAAGGTTCGATTTGCAAATTTTAAGAGCTCGGTGGAGACGAAGTGAGGATTTACAAATTTGAAGGGCTTCCTAGAGGCGAAATGACGATTTGCAGATTTGAAAGGCTCGGTTTGCAAATTCTCGCCTCGATGAAGCCCTCCGACTTACACCTCAACTAAATTTTGCAAAAAGCTATGAAAAAGATCAACATTAATAACGTCGCCCGTCTAAGTTCTTGCAATATTCATGGATAGATCTCTGTTTAGCTGTCGAAGATTAGGTGCTAGAGATTAGGTGTCGAATATTAGGTTAGCCGTTCCCTCGATTTTTAAGTTACCACGGGTCCGTTGCTCGTCAGCGGAACAACATTTGCGTTGGCGATTCTACTTCGCTCGCAATTATTATCAATCACGGTGGACGCGACGCATGAAATTGGTCGGTCGTTAGATGTTGGAATGCTATGGTGGCGTATAGTTTAATGCTTGCGCGAAACAAGATATAAAATGATTAGTCGTAGGTAGACTCGCGTTAAAAGACACGTGGTCGCAGGTATTACAGATGTATTCTATTGGTAGATACATTGAGGTAGGATATAATGTTTCAGTGGCAAACCAATGGAATAGGAATACGAGATGTAATTTGTATGTATTTCTTATGATGTATTATGATCTCAAGCAGAAATAATAAATTATGTGTTTTTGAAACGAAGGGATGTATAATCAAGTCTAATATAGTAGCAAAAATATGAAATACTGGGTATAAATTATACTATACATAAAACTAGACATATAAAAAATATATATATATGTGTGAAAATATACATAAAAATATATAGGAAACTACTTATGAAAATATACATAAAAAAATATGTAAAAATATGCATACATAAAACTATATATAAAAATATGTATACACAAAACTACATAGAAAAATATATATATATATAAAAGTATAAAAAACTGTTTAATTTAAAACTGGAATGTTTAAAAAAAGAGGCAATGCAGATCGTCGCAGTCCGCAGCAGTGAATCGGCTATCGCAACTTCGAGCATCTGGAAAACAAGTCCATCGCGGTCGCGGAAAACTCCCGGGCCGCCATGTACCGATGGAAATCGCGCGATTTGCATAAATTAGTCACTGGCGTAATGATTCCGCTCCCGGGCTCGACGCGTTCGATGATTGATGTTACGAGAACCGAGTACCCGGAAGTGAGACTCTTTTGCCGCGTTCCAAAAGCTTCGGCTCTGTTACAATTTACGACAACTCGTGAGACAGTAAGGAGGAGAGAAAGACAGAGAGAGAGAGAGAGAGAGAGAGAGAGAGAGAGAGCGAAGAAACACTTTCGATCGGTCGATTATCCATCGCGCCGATCTCACTCGCTAAATGAAGCCGAACATTATCGCGGGGCGTTTTTAATTAAACCGCCGAGCTTGTGCAACACGCTCGTAATTAAATCGTATTCGCCGTATGCAAATTCATAACCTATATCTTCTTCAAACATCTAGTAACGTGATCGTTATTTTCGGTACCGTGAACTCATTCGTCGAAGGAAGTTGGCAGTTGATTTTTTAAAACGATTAACAAGAAGCCTTTGCTTTTTTAGCAGTCTATACGAGAATTATTTTCTTCAAATTTTTCGTTTAATAATTGTATAGAGCAGTGAAACTTGCTATGGAACTATGGGGTGACCAACTACTGTGCCTTTGGCTTGTTCTCGAGTTCTGTTATATTTATAATGATCGGACTCAATTTTTTAATTATCATATAAGCAAAATAATAGAGTATACTTTTGGAATAATAATAATAAAGTTTGTCTTTTAATGAAGAAGTTCGATTATAAAAATTAATATGGGATTAATATAATTAACAGTGTAACATGCTTTATTTGGAAAATATATGCTTTCACGTCGTTTATCTTTTAATTAAAAATTTTAATGCGATCATTATCGACTATGAAGCCCGTAAATAAACCAAAGGCACAGTAACTGGTCGCCATTTATTACCTTTTAGTTACGGAGTTCAATTATAAGTATTAATATACAATTAATATAGAAAAAAATGTTACATGTGCTATTCGGAGGATATATCCTCTCACTTTATTTTTTATTTTTTAATTAAAAATTTAAATTCGATCATTATCGACTATAAAACTTGTATATAAAACAAAGGCAACAATAACTGGTCGCCCCAAAGTAACCAACTACCTCAACCCACGGTAAATGCCATAAAATAAAATAAATTCTGCATCTCTTGCCATAACCAAGTACCACGTTATTCTAAAATTCTCACAAAAATCAGCGAATGAAATTGAGATTTACAGAACAATTTCACCCTTTCTCGAAGAAGACAAACGACTGCCCGAACAAAAATATTCTCGAACAGCGGAAGAAGCAGCGCGTCGGCGGTCGGAGCCAGAGCTCCATCGCAGACAATGACCCTCATTTTCTTCGTTGCCGCAGACGCGCCCCCCGTTCTTGACGCCCTCCCCACCCCTTTAACCCATTGTCCGTCGAGATCATAATTTCCAGGAGGCGACCGAGGGCAGTCGGTTCGAAAAGGAGCCGGCAACGGCTGACGTGACGTTAATGGGACCGTCGCAACAATTATAGTTATTTAATTAAAGGGGTCGGGCACCGATCAGCTGGCCAGATCCGCGGTGCTGCCAGGACTCTCAATCGCGCGGGCCTCCTTTTCTTCTTTCTCGTCTCTATCGGGAGAAATGCGTTTGCCAGGGGGGGCCTTGCGCCGACGGCCGAACACGAATATGTACTTACCGGGCGCATACCGGCGCGGCGCGGCGAGGCGGTCGTGAGCTCTCACACGCGACCGGGGGGGCCCCCCTTCGGGCAACAGCACCCTTCGCGATACACCGCGAATCCTGAATACGCATTGTCGACGATCGATCCTGCGAAGACGGCGTCGAATTTACGCGGCTCGTTCCGGCGACGTTAATCGCGGGAACCTCGGGCGGAACAACGCCTCTGCGCCGCGGAAACTGCTCCGGCGGCGCGGAAATCTTTGCTGCCGCCTCTATACTGCGAGCTTGTGGCGTGTTCGAGGACGCGGTGGACGAGATTTGTGTAGCAAGTTTATCTATAAGCTATACGTATCCTACAAGCATTCTGATATTGGAATTAAAAGAGGATTTTTTAATATTAATTTTCTGAGGCTTGGTTTCAATTTTCTGAGGCTTGATTTTAATTTTCTGAGGCTTGGTTTTAATTTTGTAAGGCTTGGTTTTCATTTTCTAAGGTTTGATTTTAATTTTCTAAGGTTTGGTTTTAATTTTCTAAGGCTTAGTTTTAAATTTCTAAGGCTTGGTTTCAATTTCTGAAGGCATATTTTCATTTTCCTGAAGCTTGGTTTCAAATCCCTGAGGCCATTTCAAGCAACCTTTTCCTTTGCAAAAATTCTCTACGAGGCATCGTTAACGAGTTATTAACGAAAAACAAAGGCCAATGAGAGTCAAGCTTGACGCGCTGATTAGCTCCGCCGCTTTTTTATTATTACCGCCGCCTATCGCCAAGTGAGCTCGCCCAGTATTGGTCAGTGTTTTTCGTTAATAACTCTTGAACAACACATCCTAGAAAAATTTTGTAAAGGAGAAAGTTGCTTTAAATAACCTAAGGAATAAGAGATTTCCCAATTGCGAATAATTTTAGGAAATAATGAGAAATAAATTAACGACTATTTATTTTTAGCAACCCGGCTATCTAAAATATTTCGTCGCCGACAGTGTTACCGTGGACTGTTCTGATTGGATTGTTCTGATTGGACAGTTTCCGTCCGCGTTAGAGCGGAGCATCATTTCTCTGCGGAGGTTGCCCGTCGATCGAAACGCGCGCTCATGGTAATTTTCGAGCATTAAACGTCGTTAGGCTTGATTGAATCGCGTTGGTGAAGAGAGTGGGCAGCGAAGCGAAGGCTGCGCGATTGAAGAAGACGGAGAGCGAGATCGTTTAGGTGTGAAACAATCGCTGAAATTGTAAGGCGATTCAATCGGGGAGCCTATATGTACTGCGCGACGAACTTTTACATCGTAGCGAGATTAGTTTGGCTGCGTCGTAGATGAGTCGCCGATTATTGAAGAGATCGTTTATGAAAATTGTGAAGAAATGGTCGGGTATTTAAGACCAGCATAAACTAGAGGAAGTAGTAAAATTTGATAACCGTTTGCAGTAGCGCAACGTGTTAGACTCGAGATGAGGATTCCATATGTGATCTATTAAATATGAATGTTATTGGTTTCATTTAAATTGATATAAAGTTTAATTAAAAAGAAATGCAAAATTTAATTTCATAACTTCCTAATTTACTTTTATAATTTCATAATTTAATTTCAAAATTTCATAATTTAATTTCTTTCATTAATAGTTCATAAAGTGCACATTAATACAGAGTTTAGGGAACGTGCACATCATGGTTTCATTTAAAAATGTGTAAGCACATTTAAATGACAAAATGGTTTATTTAGAAATATTTTATTTGGTCAAGCACAAGTTGTGATATGATATTAAAATATTAACAGATTATTAAATATTGAAATATTCGAATATTGAAGTATTGTAATATTAAAATATTGCAATATTGAAATATGAAAATATTGAAGTATTGAAGCATTGAAATATTGAAATACTGAAATACTGAAATACTGAAATACTGAAATACTGAAATACTGAAATACTAAAATACCAAAATATCAAGTACCAAAATACCAAGATACCAAATATCAAAATACCAAAATACACAAATATCAAGTACCAAAATACCAAAATATCAAGTACCAAAATACCAAAATACCAAGATACCAAATACCAAAATACCAAAATACCAAAATAATTTTAGCCTAACTTAGCATCCACCCCTTCACAAATGAGATAATCTGTTCCACTCGCCACTTTTCCTCTCCTTCCCTCAACCGAAAGCGCAAACGCGGATCGCAGAGGATCGCAACAAAGTTGCGATGTCCCGTCATGCGCGCTGTCATGCGTTCAGCCGCGCGGCCGATCCCTTAATCATTGCTCCCTCATTAGTAGGCGTCAAAGGCACCGACCGTGAGGCGAAAGCCCCTGTGCCCCTCTTCACAAATCCCTTTAAACCTCGATTATGCCTTTTTCTCGCGCGGCGGTCGAGGACCGGCCCGGCCCGGCCCGACCGGTGGAGAGAGAGACCCGGCCCGAACTGGGCCGCGCTGAAAGGCCGATTTTTTCGAATTTAATGAACAGAACGAGACGACCGGCTACCTCTCCGCGAAAGAAAAAAAGAGAGAAAACGAGAGTCGCGTCCCGATTCTTGCTGCTCGTTCACCGGAAGTAAACTTACTGCTCGCCCACTCGCCTGGATTTGCTGCGAAATTTTAGAGGAGCTGGTCTCCCTAATGAAAAATCCTTTACTATTCCGGGAGATTCGTTGACAAAATTTTCTGTCAATAATTTAAAGAATAGAGCGGTTAATTATTTTTTTCTTGCATCTTAACACTGGAATTATTGATTCTTATTATAATTTAATTTTAATTAGCTTGTGAAAATGAGAAGACTGTATTATTATAAATACGTGTATAAATAAATAACTGCATTTAACCAGTTTTGTGGAAAAAATCTTTACGATTGCGATTATTGAGCCGTTTACTGTAAAAATTGCCTAACACTATAAAACAAAAAGTGGAGACCTGCGACGAAGTGATTTAAATTGTTTATTAAAGATTTTCTTTATAATATAAAATAAAATGAATACTGTAGAATGCATAAATATAGATATATCTTTCATCTAACGGTATATAAAATTAATGAGAAAGAATAGCCGAAAAGTAATTGTCAGTAATGTTACAATTTTAATATAACTGTGGAATAATTAAAAATAAGTTATAACTGTACCAAGTGCTTCGACACTAAATTTATACATAATATAATTATATTACAATATACTAGTTTAAAATAAATGTTATGAATATCTGTAAAAGAAGTGTCGTATAAACTATTTATAATAAACAACTCCATGGTAACGCAGAAAAATGAAAACCAACCATTCCGACGCATCTGGCGGAGCGAACACAGCGCCGGCATATTTTGCCGAATTTCGATGAAACATGGACCACCAGAACATGTCCCATTATTTATAGAATCCTCGAAATGAGATACAGCTGCTAAGGAGCCAGCGTAGCCTCAAAGGTCTTCCGAAAATTTGCTACCGAAGCTTCGACTCGAGTTTCTCTAAACTCGGACACCGAACTGCACAACAGTTACAAAGTCTCCCCAGGTCGGATTTATAGATTATTTAAGCCTTTGCACACCGAAACATTCTGCACGTTGGCTACTAGCTACTCGACTCGATTTATAGATCCTCGTATTATTTAGTATAATTTTGGAACCAAGAAACAACGTGTTATAATGATATTGGACTTATATGAATTGGGAGACATCGAGGAATGTATATTTGCAAAAAATCAGTATTTATATTATAAATATATATATAATAACTTTAATGTTCCATGAGAGAGGACATCCGATTGCAATGTCCCCCGAGAGGGGACGGCGGAGTGCAAAGGGTTAAGCGTGCGGGTTGTACGCGCGAGGCCGATCCGCGGATACTCCGTCTCCGGAAATACGACTGGAGCAATCTTGAGAATTCCAATTTGATCAGTCTGCAGCCTGATTATCCGCCGGTGTGAGCGCACGGCGTGTCTACCAAAATTTAAGGGGACGCGGCCGCACAAACAAGGCTGAATTACGAGTAGCCGTATCTCGGCCGTGTTACACGGCGCAGCCGGGAATATCAAAGCGCGCACAATGCTCGCGATAATTCCAGGCCCGTCTAAATCAGCCCCGAAATTCTGTGGTTCGGCCGTCGACGGCGGGGCGCAGGGTGCGGCGTCGTTCTCGCGGCTCGGAAGCTTCGTCTTCGCTAACCGGCAGCGAATTCAGGAGAGACTTTGAGTCGGCAATTATTTATTATATTATTTTTTATACTCGGAAATTATTTATTATTATATTGTTATCTTATTTAATATTATACTGTTATATTATTTAATATTATACTGTTATATTATTTTTTGTACCATGATTATACTGTTCCTTCGTTGTGAATATTTAAATATTCAAGTTGATATAAATATACAAGAAATAGATATTTTCTTTTATAAAAGTGTATTAACACTGGATCTACTACTGTGAAATAAACTAGTTTCTCACTTTACAATTACAAGAATGATAATCACCATATGTTACAACAAACTATCGAATAAATTATATTATGGAAAAACTATTTTAATAAAACCTACACAAAATCTAAATAAATCGAAACTACTCAATTTTATAAAGGATCGCACTGTTGCTAAACCAATATTTATTTATTTATTTATTTAAATACACTCCTTGCATTTTAGCTCAAGGTTCTATGACAATACTGCTAAACCAATATATGTAAACTATATAAACTCAGTCAATCGGCCTGTTCCACACAACAATTAGAAAATCGACCGCTCTCTGTTTTGCACCTTTTTGGTCCCCGATGGATCGCCGCGGCCTAGCACGCGGTCCAAAGACTATTCCGAGAAACTATTCCGGAGTCCGGCGGTGTGCTCCGCGCATCTTATTAATGCCCCCCGATTTCTCTTCCCTCCGGCGGCTTCTCGCGGCTTCTGTTTAGAGCAATGAGAGAGAGAGAGTGAGAGAGAGAGAGAGAGGCTGTGACAGCTGCGCCGGTGGAGACGGCTCTCCTAGCCCGCTATCCGGTAGAAACAAGTAGATTTGGGTTTTCGGCCATCAATCGTCTCGAAAGAGGAAGTCCCGGGAATTGGACGGGATTCTTGGTAGCAAACATTGTTACGACGAACGCGCGGACTATTAGACCGGGAATCCGTCGGCTGATTGGATCGAATTAAGGAACCCTTTCCTTGTTTTGCTTTCGAAAAGAATTTCGCGTCAGTCTCCGCAGAATATACTTAACAAATATTGCAGGAACTATATAGGGTCGTGGTGCTAGATACTGTGGGGATATATTTTTAAATATTTCCGAGAATAACTAACTATATATTAATTTTTATTTGCTTTTTACATTGACCAATTTACTGCTTTCTTAATTAATTTAATTTACCACTAACTACTACGAATTTATGCTACTAATACTGCTAATTTATAATTTGTTGCTTTACTAATTTTCGAAAAGAATTTCGCGTCAAATTTTCATCAATGTAGTTAATAAACATTGGAGGAAATATTAGGTCTACCAGAAAACTCTGTCCGTTTGTTACGCGAAAGAAAATAATGAATTTTTCAAATTAGTTAATGATATTTATTGTACAATATAATTTCTATTATTACTTATAACCTCTCATAACCTCTTTAGATCTTTATGATCTACTGCACGAAATATATAGCATCATAGTGTCCACTTATTATACAGTATAATATTTAACACCCTGCAAAATCAAAACATAAGTTCAAAAAGCTCCATCATCAAGATTATTAATAATTTAACAACGGCCCTGCATGGCTTAGGAAAACCGCGATTGTACAAATAACGCTTGTCATTTGTACGCTTGTGTAAACAGCTTGTACAAAATGATGCAATATTTTTCCGCGTTCTGTAAAATAAAAGTGGACGTATCGAGGCGACCATAAGCAGAGTGCGTCCGGCATTCGTGTTTGTTAACTAGCTTGTAATTTATTCCTCCGTGTCAAAGGTATTTTATCGTCGTGTCTCGACGTTCACCAAATAAGACGTACGGCGCAGATAACATTTATTCATGAGCATCAGTTTTTTTTCTCTCTCTCTCTCTCTCTCCCTCTCTTTTCAAATGGTATGCCTGCTCTTATGAAATATGTAAAAAGTCCGATCGAAATAGCTCTTGAAATAATATCCGCGGCGTTGCGCGCATCGAAAAATTGCGCAGCCGGCATCCCGTTTCCGTGGATGTTTTCATGAAAATATAGTAATCGATATGGCAGAGTCAGTTTTTGGTTAGTCCTTGATAAGAGCCATTGTCTGATATTGTTTTGTTAGTGATTTTTAATAACGTTTTTAACCCTCAGCACTCGAAGCCACTTCAACTGCAAATCTAAAATAATTTCTCTGGCTTCTAGAATTTCCATTTTATATAGCAAAATTCATTCTATACATATGAAATTATACACATATAATGTACTTCTATACATCTTGTGTATTATTCTATACTAATGAATAATACACAACAATTACACTTTCAACAATCTTTCAAATCTAAGCTTTAGCGATATCTATGAAAATAATTATTGAACGTGTTTTAAAAATTTTAATAGCGCCGCAGAGTCGCCACTCAAGTGCAAACGGTTAAGGAATACCATTCGATTAATAGTATTAATAGTATTATTAATAGGTACATTTTTTAGCGAATATAATTTGAGGAATTGGAAATTCAATTTCATTGAAATTTAATAGGGACTAAAGTAGTGACTAAAATAGTGTTTAAAGTGGTGACTGAAATAATGACTAAAGTAATGGCTAAAATAGAGACTAAAGTAATTACTAAAGTAATGGCTAAAATAGAGACTAAAATAATGACTAATTTAGGTACAAAAATAATAATAGAAATTACGATAAAAATACATATTAATTCATTACAAGTTTCACGAAAGCATTTTAACGAATCGCGTACTAATAACAAAGCACAACAATTTTTAGAAGCCGTCAGTTACCCGAAAATTGCGAATACCCCTTTGATGGGGTTAAGCATGATCAAATCGATTCTGAATCCGAATGATCCCCAAAAATGTCAGAAAAATTACGACTATTACAAACCTTTCTTACCCGAGTATCAGAAACAATGAGAACCCAACCCCAACCCGAGAACGAATACTCAACCCAAACCCGAAATTTAGGCTATCCATCAACCCCAATAAATTCCCATAAAACACTGCGAGCTCCAAAAATCGCCTCCGACAAATCGAACAAAATGAAACCATCTCGACAAATCAGAGAAACTTGAAATCGCGGACTTACGTTATCTCCCTGCGTGACTGTGGATCGATTGCGGCCGTGATCGATCGGTCCCCGCTTGCCCTAAACTCCGCCATCTCGACGACATCGAAGATTCGATCATCGCTCCTCTTACGACGATCCAGCCGCTCCTCTTTCGCGGGTCGATTAAAGTTGTCCGGCGTCGGACGGGCGAATTATTCATCGGGCAACGGCGGCGCGCGGCGCGCGGCGCTCGCGCGTTAATTGCTCGTTAATTACCGTTTATCGAGCGATCGGCGGCGGTGCGCGCGGCGCACGCGCGTCCACCCGTTCGCTTCGTTATTCGGCAATTATTTCGATAAGAGCGACGGTAGCGGGCCCGCGGCGAAACGAGCGGAGAACGTTTCGGCCGGATCGGAGCGTAAATCTAATTGATCCCCGGATACCTCGGATTTTTTCGTGCGGGAACCGAGAGAAGAAGAAGAAGAAGAAGAAGTGGAGGAGCAGGAGGAGGAGGAAGAAGAAGGGAACGTGTTCATTCCGGTCGGACTGCGGACGTTAACGAAGAGGTTATTTACCGTGGTCGCAGCGCCGCGACGCGCCGCGGCATTAATTCTTCCCTATCGCGATAACTTCCCGAAACGCGCGGCTGGCATTGGAGCAATTGGCCAGCTGCCAATCGTGCGCCGGCTACCCACGATTCGCGATACGCTGTCAAACCCCTTCGAGGCGACGGCCGAGGGCCTGGAGGACCGTCGGCTATCTGACGCTCGGATCCGGGGACCACGAGGACAGCCCGCTTGAAACCGGCCCACGAAAACCCCGACGAAAGTCGCGCCTCTTCCATCCCCTATTTTTTTTAACCCTTTATAATCGGATGGGACAAGGTTTCGGGAGTTAAGGGGAACAGGTAGAACACTCTAATCGAACTGTAAGTGTTTCTGTCTTAAAGCCAAAGCGACGCAAGGTCTTGCAATTATGTCAAAAGTCAATTACATTACTGTTCAATTACATTGTGATCCAACTACAATATACTTGAATTACATCGTAATTCAAAATTCAGATCGTCATTGTATTAAATTACAAAGTAAAGTAATTATATTGTAGTTCAGTTGTATTGAAATTGAATTATATTTGAATTCGGTTACATTTTGCTTGAATTACATCGTAATTCAACTATATTGTACTTGAATAACATTGTATTTCAATTAAACGTAACTTAATCAGTACAATCCTTGAGCCAAGAAGCTATCAAATATTTCTATTCTCTTAATTTGTTATCTATAAAACAATTGTCATAAAACGGAAAGAAAGAAAGAGGGAGGGTTGTAAATAAAATGTAATAAAAACAAGGGATGAAAAAGAAGATTTAAGGGTAAGAAACAAAAAGGTTAAAAACAAAAAACTCATGATATTGTTGAATTGTAAAGACTTATTATTCCGCTTTCTCTAATAAACTTTTATTCTAATTCCCACCCTTAATTAACTTCTAAATTATCCAGTCGTCTCTTACAATTTTCATAAAATAATCCCTCCGATACATTTCTAACAATTCTCCGTACAAGAAATCAAAATAATAAACTACAATAAATACCTAGCAAAGTTCGACGGAACATTCGACACAGTAAAGTAACCAGTTTCGAAACAGGGAATTCTACAGAGAACTATTTTCGCGAGTAGACGCAGAAGCGATAACTTAAGAGCGGGGAAGCGTAAAGAATTTTCGGAAGAAGAATTGTAGCGAAAGAAATTCTTGGCACCGGCTCGATATCGCTAAAAAGCGAGGAAACGCTAGAAAGAACGTCGAATTTAACGTCGAATTCTTCGACGACGGAAAGAAACACGGAAAGTCGTTGAATTTTTCGAGCATTGAAAAAAACACGGGAAGCTGACGAATTTTTCGAGCACGGAAAGAAACAAGGAAAACCGACGAATTTTTGGACGAGGCGTCGTGACGTCACAGCGCGGAATCCTTGAATACGAAATTTAGTGCTTGAAGAAGGTTATGAAAACTTTTAGAAAAATACTGAATGATTAAGAATAATATTTAATGGACTATATCGTTCTGCCTAATATTTAATGGAATATACCATTATTTATATATTTGAATAATAATATTTAATGTAACATATCGTTCTGCCTAAGATATAATATAACAATGTTAATTGTATTGCTAAAATGAATTAAGATCACTGAAAAATAAAACGGTGACTATTTATTTGAATTTTTCTTTTTAACCTCGGCTTTAGTAGTTTTTCTCTATGCGCAGCAACTAAACTCTATTTTATTTTGTTATAATATTTACTAATTTATTTTAAATCACTTTTAATTTACTTTTCAGTTTGTATCTATTTTATTTAAGTTCAATTCATTCGTTCATATATATATAATTATTCGTTTGTTAAAGTTCTTATTAATAGAAGATCTGAAGCTTAAAGATTATTATAAAAATAATGAACGATTAAGGATAATATTTAGATCGTATAATAATGATAATATTTAAAGCATATAATAACAAGGATAATATTCAGAGCGTATAATAATAATAATAATAAAAATAATAAAAGTAATAATAATAAAAGTAATAATAATAAAAATAATAATAATAATAATATTTAGCCTCTCGGAATAAGAGCCTTGGCATGAACTTCGTGGACGTCGTTGTCGCGACGTAGGAGCGACGGTAACGACTGTAACGACGCCTGTCCCGATGTGACAAGTTTGATGCACTCGTCCAAGCCAAATCTCGGCGAGAATATTCCACAATTCTGAACAGTGGCCGACGGAGGGTGGAGGTGGCGAAGAGACGGTGTTACAAGCGTCGTGCTAGTTTTCGCGCGGAGACGATATTTATATAGGTCGCGGCGGCCGTAAAAATTCCGTCGTTCGAGAGCAAATCACCGGATTTCTGTGCGGACGGGGGATCAACACACGGCTACCATACGAAGAAGACGCGGCCGCCGCGATCTATAGTAACATGATCCCCCGAATCTTGATCACGAGAAAAGTTCCGCGATTCGGGACACTCGACCTCTTCCCGGCCGCCGCCGGCGCGCGTAATCAGATTCCACCGGGACGGAGAGAGCTTAGATCATTTCTACCTCGTGGTAGCGTATTTCATTGCTAACTGTACTGCCGCGACTCGCCTAATCGTTCCCGACGGTGGAAACCGTTTTGTAGAATTCTTTCGGGGAAGGTTCGTTATAGTGACCAACCCTTTGCGGTCGAATGGCGACGCTCAGGCGCCTCTAAAAATTATCATGTCACGTTTTAAAATAATCTTTATCAAATTTACTAATATTTAAAAAATTGTTAAGAGCTATTATCTGTTACATAAGTCATAAAATTCAATTTTATAATGTATAAATGCTCCAAGTTGTATAAAATGGAAACACTGTAAATCTGAACAAATATTTCGGATTTCCAGGTAAAATGGCTCCGACTGCAAAGGGTTGACTCTTTGAACTCGAAGCCGTTTCAACTACAAGTCTGGATATCTTATCTATATTATTCAACCAACAGGAAATTTATAACAACATTACAATGTATCAACAATATTTCTTTCTTAAAAAAGCAATTATTCCACAATATTCTTTCCAACATTAGCAAACTAACCTGAATCGAGCATCACGCATCCTCCAATAGTTAACGTCAAACTCCACGCGGTTCATCGCCGTTTCACTGCCGAAATGATTTACAAAATCCTGTATCATCGTCGGGTGGGGCAAAGCGGCATAAATCATTTCGAAAAAAGGGCGGAGCTATCCTAAATCAAACGCGTCGTACATCACGACAGCGTAACAGGAAGAAACCGGCGTTATCAAGTTTAACGGCCCGAAATCTAGCACCTGATCTTCCACATCGGCGACCGATTCCCGCTACCGCGACCACCGTGGACGAAGAAAAATGACCCGTGGTCGACGCGTCTTAGCCACTTTGGATTCGACGCAACAATAATCGGTTGAATCGGCTAAAGAAGGCTCGGCCGGCGGGTACTCGGAAGCGCGGGGCCGAAGGGTTAGCCGGCTCCGCCGTGCGGCGCGCGGTAAACAATTTAAATTAATGCCGCGCTTAATGGCCCTTACGTGTTTTATGTGTTTTCAACGGGGTTCGCCGTATTTATAGCCGTGCGGGGGTCCCTCGCGCCGGGTTCTATTATGAAAAATCAGCGCGCGCGGTCCCCTCGGCGATCGGCTCCGCTCGAGATCCCACGAGGATCGCGTTGAAACCGCGCCGCCGGTGCCGAACATCCGGATAGCGAAAAGGCCACGCGAGGCGGAATAGCGGAACTTAATTACAGCCGTGCGCGCGCGCGCGCTCGCGTCGGGGCCAAAGCTGGGTAGCGCGCCAGCGAAGATTTATCGCGCCGCCCGCGAAATAATATCGGGGGGGAAAAAATCCGTCGAAGACGAACACTTTCGCCGGGGCAGGTCGGACGATGCCGCCGCGTACTCGCTGTCCGGACCGGCCGATCCTATCGTTTGTTGCTCGCTTCCTTATACGAGACACCGTCCTTGCGCGCGCCACGCGATTAACTGCCCGGTGTCTATTACGCCGCGGCGCTCTTTCGCAGCCGGGTGACCGCAACGTCCTCCGCGCCGGAAGCGACGCGGACGGCGAGACGGCTCGCGCGACGCCGCGCGATTTGTTGTTGTGTGCGGAATTTTGTGTTATGTTTGGGTTTTTCAGGAGGAAATTTGGAAATCAACAACTCAGGTATAAGACTAGCAGAGTAATTAAGATTTTGGCTATAGTATTATGTTAGTTGCTTTTTGACCCTTTGCACTAGAAGCATCATACATGACCAAAAATTACTTAATATGCAATGTCATTTAACTGGAACAATGATGACGAATACAACAGAAATATCTTTCATAATGAACAAAATGAACGGTACCAAGCGGATGAGCGAGTCGCGAAATCTATGCGGACCGCAAAGGGTTAAAGTAATTATAGTATGGAAGGGAATTGAATAAAAATGCGTCAACTTTGATTGGTAATAACTATGCGAAAAATTGTGGTAGAATGGTGAATTTATTCTTAAATTAAAGCTTGGAGCTTCTGCTTTAAAATAGAAATTTTAGATCAGAAATTTTACGTAGCATTGATAATGTAATTGTTTAAATGCGAAGCACTGTTCGTCGAACTGAAAATTACTAAGTTTGAGGAAATGCAAAAACTAGGTCATTTCAAAGTGCCGTAACTTTGCAAAGAAAAATCGCAGCTAAATTTCTCTTGTTTTTAAATGAAAGAGGAAGGATCGAATCTTATTTACATGTAACCAGCATGTTCGAAAAAAATTTTACAAAGTCCGTGCATTTTGTCAAACTTGGTAGTTTTCAATTTGACAAACACGTGGCCTTATATTTAAAGAGTCACGGTAGTGTAAGTGTGGCAATTTAAGATCCAGAAAAACTATCTTAAAGTGGAGATTTCAAGCTTTAATTTGCCTATTTACTTTAATTTAATTTTGTTTAACTGAGTATTTAATTTTATTTAATTATTTAATATAGTTGGGTGAAAGTTCCAACTCTGACATCGACCAGGCAATACCAAAATGAACATATAGATATATTAATATAATAATATTGATATCAGTAGATATCAATATTAATAATATTAGTCTAAGATATAATATAAATATTAATAATATTAGTCAGAATAATATTAATATTATTAATAATAATATTAGTAATACTAATAACAATATTAATATTAATAACATAATACTGTTTCAAGACACACAACTTTCAAAATAAACAACCATCAATTCCCTTACAAATGAAACAATTTCACCGCCACTACGCTCACAAAATTCGCTAAAAAACCAACTTCCAAACCAGCTCAGACTAGAAAACATCATCGCACTGTAAAACGACGAGATAAACATTGTGAACGGGTAGAATTCGTCGACGTGGCGAAGCAATCGCGCGCGGTCGCTCGCAGGTTTCTGCGGTCGAAATCCTCGCGAAATTCCCGCGACTCTGCAGAAGGCCCGAGATGTGGGTCAAGGCCCCCGGCACACGCGCCTCTGCTATCGAAGGAAGTTACGGCGCGTGCTTGGTGCTTTTCGTTAGTCACGCGTTCGACTCAAGGAAACTGACCTATTCATCTTTCGCGGAACGTCGAGCTGCGCGGCTGCGATCGTCTGCAACCGCCGCCGCCGCCGCCGTCGCCGTCTGTCCTTGATTTGCATCGCGGGCTCGAGAAATCCACGGAGAGAAGTCACCCGCGAACAATAAATCCACCGCGTTAAACGGTGTCCGCCGTTGCGCGAGCAAATTTCTTGCGCGGCTCTAACATCGGCGGGCGGCTTTGCTCGCGCTGCTATCGCGTTATCTCCTCCCTGGCGCATGTGTTGCGCAAGCGAAAGTCACCCGCTCGCGGATCCGCGTTGCCGCCGATCGCCATTTTTGCAGCGCGCGCGCGCTTAGCTTGGCTCGTTGCGTTTTCCAAACGATTTTCTGAGATTTTATTTTTGTTTAAAAAATTAGAGGATTGGGTGTAGATATAAATTATATGTATCTATTTAGATTTATTTATATATTTATTCAGATTTTATTTTAATTAAAATTTGTTTAAAAGAATAGTAAAAGATATTTGCTGGAGTTAATATGTTATAGGAATTTTGTACAAATAGTGGTTATGCTAGCATTTAAATAAGTGACGTATGCACAGGAGTACTGAAAAGCGGCGCGGCGCGTCTACCGGGCGGCACATATTGTACTGCATCTTATCTTACATCGTTACTTTTATATAACAATCCATTATTATATATAAAACTAACGGTTCACTTAAAAGCTTCACCCATAATTAAATCACAATGTACCAAAAACCTCCTTCGATCCCATAATTCGGATCTCTAGGATGTCAAAGCTCGATCCAACAATATAGATCTTAAAAAATCCATAATATTGTTCCTGGCACACAGAGAGAAGGGATATCGAATTAACATAGAAAAAGCTCTCCAAACGATCTCCTATTTCACTCAATAAAAATAAATTAGTTCAATGCAGCTATGCCCGCCTTAGCCAAGATAGTGCGACAAAGAGAAAGGATTAAGGCTAGCCTTTTTGCCGGAGCCGGTGCCCCGGCAAGGGGCGATCGCATGCCGGCTAGATAAGATTGATACGGCGGTACGAATCGTATCGCGATCACGGGCGCCCGCTTAACATGCACGGTCCGATGGGGCCCCACGTTAAGGAACACGAGACACGCTAGACTCCGCGTAACACGAGCGCTATCGCGACGTTACATTGTGTTTGCACGCATCCTAACCGCTGTAGAAACGCATGCCGATGATTCTTCCACGGTCGGCAGATAAACAGATAGGCGGATGGGTGTACACCACGTAGGTGCGCTCAGATAAGGGAGGGGACTACCGAGACCCCGGTAGGAGATGAAAGTTAAAGTGGATACTTCACTCGGCCCCCGGGGGCACACCACGGTGTACACGGCTTTGATTTCGATCGACCGTATTTCGACCGACTACCCGATGTTTCTTCCGATGCACATGCTCCCGCTGTTGCTGCTGCCGCTGTTGCGACTGTCGCGTCGTCGTGCCGATCTCGGACGCATCAATTTTCCTACCGAAACCGTATAGTTACCGTCCGCGATCGAGCTTGGGAGAGCACGACGATGCTGCGCCGCTTTCGGAGGACTCGTCCGACAGTTTTATTTATTTATTCGTAGTACTGTTTGTTTGTTTGTTTGTTTAGTCATTCGTATGTTTATTTGTTTCTTCATTTATTCGTATATTTATTTCTTTGTTTCTTTCTTTACGCATTCATTTATTTCTTTATTTATTCATTCATTTATATATTTAATTCTTTATTTCTTTATTTATTCATTCATTTATATATTTAATTCTTTATTTCTTTATTTATTCATTCATTCAGATATTTACTTCTTTATTTCTTTATTCATTAATTAATTTCTTTCTTGTTTTCTTCCTTTCGTTCTTTATTCATTCATGCATTTATGTGCGAATCTGTGCATTTATTTATTTGCTTATTAATCTCGAATCTCAATTCCTTAAATTAACATGATAAATCTCTACAAATATATAATATCAATAATCTATAATCTACAGATATAATAATTACACTGCGGATTTCTGTGCAAAATAGAAATTATCAAAATTATCAAATAAAAATTGCATTCTCTCTTTAATAATTTTAGTAAGTCGAAAATGACACATTCTCGAATTTTTACTATTTGTCATTGTAAATGCTTATTTTCCTCCTAAATGCATAAAATCCGTCGTCTGACAATAACGTTGCAAAACTGAATGATACTGCTCGAAATTAAACAATATTATGCACTGTCTGAGATTATATTAATAGTAACACGATTTGCCGTAAACTGTGTTTGAAACAGTATAGTAAATAAATAATAATTGACGAGCATAATGGAAGAATAAATAAATAAATAAATAATAGTACGAGTATAATCGATGAATAAATAAATAATAGGACAAGCATAGTCGATGAATAAATGCGCACCATTTAAAACAGAGAAAACAAAATTCTCCACCGCCGTGGTTCACCGTATAATATAACTATTACTATTAGCATTACACTATTAGTATCGTTTCAAAGAGAAGTGCGAACTTCTGCATAAATTCGAGTCAGTATAGAAAGTCTGCGATAGACGCCTGTTCTTCAAGTACAGCTGTCGAACGCGTCAATGAAGAATCTCGAAGCGTATTCTTTCTGTTTCTTGAACGATCTACGAAGCAATAAGTAGCGAAGGTGGGTGAAGAAGTACACACTAACCGCAGCGAGATGTTGAATCACACGTGTTTCATTGGAATCTATAGTACTCGAATGGATCGCGAGTGAACACAATCGTTTGATTGTGCACTTTACGCTCTTACGAGATTGCGTGGTAGGCGAAAGGAACATCGGAGTTTTGCAATTCGCGTTTTAATTGATGAATAAATAAAAAATTTTTTAAAATACATGAATTTTATGGACTTATGGTAAAATTGAATATTGGTCGAGTATAAAACTGTGAAGATGTTAAATAAACTATATCGTCAAATTACCCAACATCATCGTCATCATATATTACTAACAATATTTATACATTTATTACATAAATATATCGTTACAATACCACATTATACTGTCACATAATACCAACCCTACCAAATCCCATCTTACTAAAATAAACTACAGCCAATAAAATAAAATACAATAATTCCAATATACAGTCAATAAATTCGCCCACCCCGCATCCAATTAACATCTCACCCAATTAAATCGCCGAATTTCCATGTACCACAAACCCGCTTGCGTTCCATTAACAAGAAATTGGGTATCGACTCTGCCGCATCCGGATGTTCATCCTCAACGGTGAGGATGGATGGTCCGCGGAGAGGAGTAGATGCAAACGGTACGGCATCAAGATACTCTAGCAATCGCGGAGTAAAAGGACACCGAAGAAGAGGAGATGGTGGAGGTGGAGGAGGAGGAGGAGGAGGAGGAGGAAAAGTAATAGCGTCGGTGGAAGGAGAAAACGAAGAAGGAGGAGCAGAAGCCGAGATCGAGGAACAGCGGGAAAGGACGAGGAGGAGCTGCTTGCGGTAGAAGCAGAAGCAGAAGCAGCAGCAGCAGCTTCGGTCCGAGTAGCAAAGAAAAAGGAGGAGGCCAAGAAGGTGGAGGAGGAGGAAGAGGAGGGGGAGGAGGAGGAGGAGGAGGAGGGAAAGGGCAGAGAGCGGACAGAGGGATAATAATAAAACGAGATATCTCGTACGTGGGCGGTCGTATTGTTAGCGCAACAAGGCATGCGCGGCGCTTCTGTGTCCCCGCGGTGCGCGCTCGTGCGCTGCGCCCTTAATAAAGGGTACGCGTGTGCGTGCGGAGGAGAAGCCCGCGCTCTCGCGCACGCTTAATAAGAGACGGCCACCGAGACGGCAGTGTGTGAGTGGAGAGTGCACGGCCTTATGTAAATCGGACGGGCCCATCTGCGAGGGAGCTGATTCTCCTCTCCTCTCCTCTCCACTGTCTCGTTGTCTCCTCTTCTCTCACCCGGCTCCTCTCCTCTCTGGGTCTCCTTTCTTCTTTCCTTGCTGGTCCTCGGTCTTGCCCGGTCCCGGTCGCTCCACGGCTGCGCGCTCGGTCGCTAGCTTCTCGCTCGCGCGCCGCAACCGCAGCCGCGGAACAAGCGGGAACAGCCAGGCCCCGCGAGGACCAGAAGAAAGAGAAAACGAGAGGAGGGAAGGCAGCGCACGAGCTGCTGTCGGCTTCAAAAGCTGTGCCGCCACCGCCACCGCCGCGATAAACACGCATTTATTCCAGCGAGCGGAGAGCCGTGTGTGTGTGTGCGCGCGCACCACCGACCCTGCGCAGGCGTGGGTGCATACGGAGGTAAGAACGGTGCACCACCCCCCGCGTACCACCCCTGCCGTATGCGCTGCGTTTCCGCGCGGCAATCAACCACCCTGCGCTCCCTTTCCATCGATAATAATGCGTTTTAGAGATCGCGGTGTCTTTAGACTAGGGCGGTGGTCGCGGCGTTGTGTTGTACTTTTTTGATTGCGCGTGGAATTTGTGTAGCAAAGTGGAGATAGGAGAATTGTTAATTTACTGGCATGTTTCTGTTGGGCGAGGTGATGGATGCTAGGTTTGGTATTAGGTGCGATAATAAGAACTATATGGTGATAATAAGAATTGAGTAATATGATTGTGAAATAGGGGACACGTTTGTCTAAATATAGTATGTATGTTAATGGCAATGTGTAAAGAGTAGGTACTCTATATAATGCTTAGGTATAGTATGTAATACCGGGCGTTTTTAGGCAATGTATGAAATATGAGAATTATTAGATAATACCTAGCCATTCTATAGAATACAACCACTATTTAGGTAAAGGTTATGTTAATGATATATTAATTCTTTCATATATCGCGTAAAAGCGTCGAGCATTATATTTACAACTGCTATTAAAGTAATAGTAATTTTTAAGTGAAAATAATAGTAATCTCAATATAATATAAGTCTCTCAGATAGAAGGACGTTTAATTTTAGGGTTGAAACGTCTTAAAGATGCTCATAACGGACGTCTTTAAGATGACTTAAAGATGTACTAAAGGCTCCTTAAAGACGTCATAGAGACGGCTTAAAGACGCCCATAATCAAAGTTCATACAGTAACAAAATTTCACCGCCAATTTTTGTGCCTAATTCAAGGAGAAAAAAATGTAGAAAACCGTATAAACTGATTGCGCGAAAATTGGGATAGAAAGATTGGCAGCGACGAACGAGGAAGAAGGAAGAAGACGGAGGAAGAGGTGACGCAGCGAGAACAGCGTTACCGCGGCCAATACACCTCGGTCGTCCATATAAAGACTATATACGATATTAACGACACCCTGTAGCAGCAAATAGAGGACGATTCGACGACGTGGCGGAACAATGGACGAACAGACAAAAAGATTCCGGCGAGCGTCTCTTTGTAGCTACGACTTTATGAGGCGAGGCATGTGTATACACGGCCGCGCCAGTTTGCCCCGCACCCGCGCGCGCGCGCCCGCGATTATGTATCGTTTCTCGTACAATGCGATTTGACGCAGGTGGTCCCTTCCTCGTAACTCGTGGCCATTTTGAGCGCGAGCGCGTGCGCGTTATATATTGGCCCCGGTGGGAGCCGACGGCGTAGGCGAAAAAGGATTCAGGTGGGTCCGCGATCGTCCTTCCCCCTTGTCATTCTCTCTTCTCTCTCTCTCTTTTTCTCTCTCCTTTTACTGTCTTTTTTACTCTCTTTCTTTCTTTCTTGTACTGTCATTTTTACTCTCTTTTTATCTTTCTTTGACTGTCATTTTTACTCTCTTTTTTTCTCCTTTCACTGTTTTTTACTCTCTTTTCTCTCTTTTTCTCTCTTTTGTATTCGCCCTGGATCGGAAACTAATAGTTACCGGATATGCTCGGTATCCATCTTCTTGATCATCGTGTCTATAGTATAGCACGTTGTGGCCATTTTGTTTGAAATATTTATGCAATGTTCTTCGCATCGACTGTGAAATTGAAAAGGAGAAGCGAATTTTGGGGATTGATATCTTGGAAGATGGACTTTGTTATCACCGAGGTCCAAGAGATACAATGGAGAACCATTATACTGATTCAGGGCGATTTTGTACTATTGACTAGGCCATGGCTGTACTATAGATTGACTATGTACGATCAGCTATGTTTGTAACAATTCTGAGCTTTGTACAACAATTTTTGCGAACGTATTAATGTATTAATTCTCTCCGTTAGAGAAGTGACAGACAGTAATAAATTCGTCATATATTTAGTAATATTTATTGTACAGTATAATTACAGTTAGCGTGATAGCAATTTCTAAATATCCTTTTCGAAAGATATATGTCTCAGCTAAACATACTTATTGAAAATTATACAATAAATATTACTACTTATTGAAGTGACATGTGACAGAATCATCCAATAAAGCTAACATTTTTGGAGATATATTTCTAAGTCGCCGCTCATGCTACGTTTCGAAAGAATTTTTATCAAATTCACTTATATTTAGAAAATTATTAAGATTTGCTAATTGTTACACGAGTAACACAATTTAATTTATATTCAGTTAAAATGGCTCCGACAGTCAAGGGTCAGCAAACGTGCGAATTTAATTCCCAAAAATTGAATAACTAAGCTTACGATATAAACTGTCTGCATCAGAATTGACCCATCCACCGCCAGATAACATTTAAGTAACATTTAAGATCATTCCATGTCCACCGAAGACAAGGCTGTACTCGTTAAACGCAACATCGTTCTGTGTCACATTCTTGAACCGTCGACCTTCGCGCGTCCCTCTTTCGAAAATAATCGTCGTTCGCGAGCCCGTGAACATTTTCTCGAGCCTCCCACAATCGAACCGAGGGCTTATACATTGTACGTTGTCGGTTGAAGGAGCAACCCGAACGCCAGCATAACGAATCGGTAACATCGGGTTACGAGGGCGATCCCGCTTGCCGCGCGCCGGGCGCAAAGGAAAAGAAATTGAAACGGCCACCGGGGGGGACAGGAATTATAAATCGAAGGTCAACTCGAGCGGGACCCCTCGCGATACGCCGCCGCGTCGGCGATCCTTCCTGCGGATTCTAAAGGTAGCGCCGTAATTTTTCACGCCTTGAAAAAAAAAAGCGAACGGTATAAAGGATAGAAAGCGGCGGACGGAGCTATCCCTGCTCGGGTGACTCACTTCGAGCCGATTTTCTCGGACTACGCCCTCGTCCCATTCGCGGTCTTTCGATTTTGTAACGTGGAAAAGTTTTGTCATTCGCGGTTAAAATAACGTGGGGTTGATTATGGATGCATTTTTTAGTCGGATATTCGACTATTTCGAATTTTATTTTGGTTTGCATAATTCGTATTAATTATTCTGTTTATACGCGTAGTTTATGTTAATTGTTTTATTTATGTAAATGGTTTGTATTAATTATGCTGTTTATTCTAGTGATTCATATTGGTTATTTTATCTTATTCGAGTGATTTGTGTGAATCATTCTATTTATTCGAGTGATTTATATTGGTTACTTTATCTTGTCGAGTGATTTACGTTAATTATTTTATTTTCTACCAATAATTCATATTAATTATTCTATTTTATTCTAATAAATTCTATTGATTATTCTATTTTATTCTAATAAATTCTATTGATTATTCTATTTTATTCAAATAATTTGTTTTAATTATTCTATTGTGTTCAAATGATTCATATTACTTATTTTATTTTATTCGAACAATTCATAGTAATTATTCTCATACAAATGAAATAAAAATCGTATAAACTTGTATATAATAATTATTCAATATCATAGAAAATTGTCGAATAAAATTCGATTCGTTAAATATTTATCTCTAATTTTGCCCAACTCTGATTACAAGCTTCAAAATATTACTATTTTTACTGATTAATTTGATATTATTTGTGCCCCCGTCAATCTAAATTTTTAATAAACTAAAATATAAACTATAGTGACAATCTTGCGATCAACAATCAATAATTCTGACAAAAACAAGAGATAACAAGACAAGAATATTTTCTCGAAGGTTAAGGAAGGTCGCCGAGCGACCCAATTTCCGAAATTAATTCGCGAGCACGAAATAATGTTGTCGTCCATTTAATTTAGAACATCGACACGAGCACCGCGACGTAGGATTCAGCGGTACGTGAAAAATATCTCGTGGATATCGGCGTGTGTCACGTTGAGCCCGTGTGTGCCCGCGGACACACCGAGCGGCCCTGTCAGTGCGTGAAAGTTTGGAACAAAGATAAATTTGTACCGGTGTCCGGGGCTCGGTTACCACATCGACGTTCCCTTCCTCTCCTTGTCGCGGCGCGCGGTCCACCATAAAAATGTCGGCGGGGTGTTGTGCCGGGCCGAGGTGAGGAACAACAACCCGAGCGATTTAGTAGAACAGCGTAATCCACGTTACAAGAGCCACGGGCGTCGCGCCGCCGCCTCCTCTAACGGCCGGGTGACTTATGAGGATGTACCGGGTCCGCGGACGCGGTATACGAGAGGTTTCTCTCTGTCGATTTCATAAGAAACAACCGGCCCTAGTTCAGCAGAGCCAAAACGAGAGAAAAGGGAATTTTGTTTTGTAACGCTCTTTCCGCTGTCCGCGGCACGGTTGCGCAACCATCCTCTAAAAGGGTGCCAAACCGCGTCACTCGGACTCCGTTCGAATAAGATCTTCTCGACGGGCGCCATTTTGGTTGGACTCGCGCGACGCTGTATTTGACAGACCAATTTTGCTTTAGAAAATTGTATCGAGTATATATGGTGGTATGGTTTAGACTGAGGTGGCGAGATGCGAAGGTTTTGCCATGGTGAAATTAGTCAAAATTATTCCTGACGTCTTTAATCATAATTCTGGACACTGTAAATGTTTTTTTGTTAGATATTTGTCTAGTTCCAAATGAAATAATTTAAATAGTGGAACTTAGTATGAGCTTAACACCCTCTATATCGTCACCCTCTATTAATAGGTCGAAATTATTATTGTACACTTTTCAACTTGTAATTATTCAGATTGTAATGATGCACTTATGAGTCATTTTTTCACTGCGAATTTTATACATTTATGTCAATAATAAGTGGACGAACCTGACACTAATGAAAGAATTAAAAGAAATAAGAAACATCGATGCTCTAATTTAAACTGATCAAAATAATTAAAAAAAGAAAAGAAAGTTATACTCGAAAATTATTATACCATATGGACAACTACAATAAAATTAGAATTATTGGGTAGCAATCATTGCTACCCCATGACAAATCCGAACAAGGACGCGAACATCGATCGAAAAATCACCAACTGCGTATTATCGAATGCTGATGTCTCTCTCTCTCTCTCTCTCTCTCTCTCTCTTTTGGAACAGCCATACACGACGAAGAATAATAGGCGACTTTAGCGAGCGATCGATCGCGGGGGAAACGGTGCGCCGTCACGCGGACCGCGAAAGTGACGAACCTATCGATTACAAATTATGCGAGCCCCGACGGGGGGTATCTATCCGACTCGTTATTATTCACGCGAAGAATCCGCGGGAGAGCGCCGGTTCCACGGGTGAATAAAAGCGGAGGAGAAAGGAGCGCGAGCGCTCCGCGGAGCGGCCACAAAGGGGCATCGCGAGCATTGTCACTGACAGAACAGAAAGCTGGTATACTGACGCCACTATCATAACGTACGAGCAACATATCGCATGACAAGAGAGGGCCCCGGGGAACACAGGGCCCCGCTGCCTGACCCCTCTGACCCCCGCTGTTTTTTGTGCCGGTGCCTGTCGGGTCGGACCTTTGGGTCCCCCCGGTCCCAAACTGCGAAACATGCCGACACGGTACCGGTACCCACCGGAGGGCCTCCTCTCACGAAAAACTCCACCGGCGGTGTGTACCGCGCCGGGCTCCTACGGCCCGACCGAACTTTGCACGTGAAACACGATATTCACCGTTCCGGGCCACCGGCTGCCATTTTGGTGGCCGCGGTGCACGCGCTCTCCTTTTGCCGTTCTATTAGGGCGTCCCTTAACCTCTTAGGCACGGCAGGATTTTGTGCAGATAAAATTTTTCATAACTAGATTACAATTTTCTCTTAATATATATTTTTTCTGTATATCTATATATAGTATTAATTACGTATATTCCTTTCTTAATGTATTGTATATACACACCTTCACTTTAATTGGTTGCTTTAATAATTAATAAAACAATTGAGTAAAGCACGAAACATTCGCGAAAACCACTATAGTGACGCGTCCTGCCTAAGAGATTAAGTTCCTTCCTTTCTTTCGACACGAAATTAATAGACAATATGTGCCCATAATTATGAAAGTGGTCTAAGTCAAAAATTCAAAGATACATGAACCTGCTACTCAGTGCTTGAAGGTTTAAAGTGACCTATGGTTGGGTCTCGTCCGATCCATGATAATATTTATATGCATGCAATTTATTCGAGGTTTTGTCGCAAGGCGTGCACGTAAGAATTTGCATTGATTTATTTATTTTCTGAATTATTGCTAATATTGTCACAGTGAAGGCCAGCGGAGAATAAAAAGCTTGTTTAAGTTTTCTATTCATAGTAAATAATTTTATTACATCTACAAGCTATGCATCTTCTTATATTGTAAATTATATACCAATCAAGCAAGCTGTGGTAGATAAAGAAAATAAGGTAAATTAAGAAAATAAAATGAGAAATCGAAGCGAGATAATAATACAAAATAGGATAAAATAAGCTGAAGTAAAGTACAATAAATTAGATTCAAATAAAATACAATAACTTGTACAGTAATATTCCCTTAAATATAATTTAAAAATGACCGTAGACCGAGCCTCGTCATGCGAATATTAAACGCATCGCCATAACTTTTATACTTTCTTTTCAACCCTTGTCCTCCATTTATTGCTCACGGCTATTTCGCCTACTAAATGTCCACCCCATAGAAATAAAGAACAAGCGATAAAAAAGCGTGCAACGACCGAGCAGTTACAAAAGTTTATTCGGTTCATCGCTTTCCGCCATCGAGGTTGGAGGGTCGCGCGCGATCCTGATTGAGATTAATGAGTATCGTGTATAATTATCCGTGGAACAGTCGCACGTCGTAAACAATTATTCAAGCAATTTTGGGCGTCGGTCGCTTTGAGAGGAGGGGAGAAGAGACGGGAAGAAACGTAGAGCCACAGCGACGCGGAGAGTGTAGAGGAGGAGAGGCGCGGCGAGAGCTCATCAGCTCGTAAAGCGTGCGGTCCCCGACGGTTTCCCTACTAATGAACATCATTGAGCAGAGTGTCCCTTAACTCGCGAATACGCCGTAACTCTCGGCCGCGTCCAATGGCTTTAAAGACTAACAATTTACGTCGCCGGATCGATTTCGGGGCCTTAAGAATGATGGCTCGTGCCCGACACTCCCCGAATTGCAAAAGAGCATTCTTTCGGCCATCTCTCTCTCACTCGTTTCGACTCTCCTGTTTCTCTCGTGTCCCTCGGCACGAAAGAGAGACATAGAGAAAGAGGAAAAGAGAGAGAGAGAAGCGACGAGGAACCTCGAACGAACCCAACCGAAGGGGGACGACGTAATGACGGGACCCCGCAAAAATTCGCAATTAACTCAGGGGGCCCCGCGGTTGCCGGTGTCGCGTCGGCGTAATTGGTTTTGCAGAAAACTTTTACGTGTTTTCACGGCATTTGCATAATGTGCGAGGTGAACACGGCCGATCGATCGGTTAATTTAAATACCGAACGCGCCGCCGCCGTCGCCACCGCGCATGCGCCCGCGAGCGCACATGCGCGCGCCCGCCCCTAACACGACACCGACGGCGACGCGAAACCAGCGTCGTTGCCTTGTAATTGCCGTTACTTATCGCCACGGTGTTGCCGGCCGACGCGAGGCGACCTCGTAAACCATGCTCGGCCACCGTATCATCGTCGTCGTCATCCTAATTCGGACGGCACGTGAATCAGGCGACCGACTTTTCAACGGGTTTTCCGTCGAACGTTGCCTGGAAACCCGCTCGGAAGCAACGCTGTGAAACCACTGTTTTTTTTATTTTTCAAATATTGTATTAGTGGATTAATTTTGCTATAGAATATGGGTCTAATTTTGTCATAGAATATGGTGTTATGTCAAAGTTATGTTGAGGTTATGTCAAGGTATATTCTAATAAGTGAATTTTGTCATAGAATATGGATCCATTTAGTCATAGAATATGGGTCCATTTTAACATAGAATGTAAGTCGTCCATTTTGCCATAAAATATAAGTCCATTTAATCATAGAAGCGACAACAGTCATGTTCGATTTCACGTTCAATATTCAATCCTTTGAGTTAGATCCCTTGAAAAAGGGATTCGAATGACTATAGATAATTTTTAAATTTTTCTTCAGCTCTGTGTTTAATTACTTGCACTGAGATTTATTTTACAGCTGCTTTAATTAACACTATCTTATCCTTAGCAAGTATAGTACTTGTTAGTTGAATAATCTCAAAGTACAACAATTTATAATAGTATATAATACATTAGTGGCGAGTCGGTGTCGCGATTCGAGTTCGAAGAATTAAAATAGCAAGCTAGACAATATATAATATTAAATATAATATAATATTAAACAGGTTCATGTATAACCCAATAAGCCAACCTTAAACGACAAATATTGTCTATTGATTTCGTATAGTACTTGTTATTTTAATAATCTCTGAGTATAACAATTTATAGAATACAAATAGTATATTTGTAGACTAGACAATATATAGTATTAAATATAATATAATATTAATTAAAATCGCGCGATAAATATTAAATTTAGGCTAATACTGACTATCAATCCCCCCACTCTCGTTATCCGTGCGAAAACAACTGGGTCACCGGAACGCCCGTGGAACCACGAAGTTATAATTACACGGCCGGCAGCACTCCGCGAGATAGGAAGATCGCAATCTGTGCTAGGAAGGAACGGCAGTCGGTGGCGAAGGGAGAAGGGACGACCTGCATTACTCATTCGAACGATTTGTCGGGCACGTCGCGTCCGGCGATCACACGTAACACCTTGTTATCGCTTGTATCGAGCAATTTTACAAGCCGCTTCTACCGAGGAAGATTCAACGCGGAAGGAATGGACATGGTGCTTGCTCGAAATTATTATACTCTAATCAACAGTGTTTACAGACTTTCAGTGACGATTTGGGAGTTTTGAGAATAATTCTAAATAATATTAATGACAGCAGCATTTATTTAGACTTTTCTTAAAAAACTTGGTTTGACGTAGGCTGATTGAGCTGAGTTTATTTGGATCTGAATTATTTAGGTGACTAGGAAGCTTATAATAAAAATAATAATGAGAATGAAAAGGAAAATACAAGTAGAAATAGAAATAGAAATTTAAATACAAATAGAGATACAAATAAAATAGAAATAGAAATAAAAATAGAAATAGTTAGATTATAAGGACAGTGTAGGATACGTGGCAGTATCCCTGAAGAGGTTTACGTCTGAAATATCTCCGGTAAAAATAAGAACATCCTGCATTAAATCCCAACACGCAATTTCTTAATTATTACAAATATCATAAAAAACCTGTGTCAGTATCTATGAAGGGGTTAAAAAATCAATCTCTCGGCCATGCGACTATTTGGCGGTCGGGCCAAATTCACCGTAGCGAAAATTCGCGTCCGAATCGAACGAGATAATTTGGCGTTCGTGAAACACTGCATCGGATGGTACTAATGGCTGGCGAGTGGATCAGGCACGAGACAATTAGGAGGCGAGTGAACGGACAAGACAGTATCGGTCCGGTCAGCTGCCGCGCGGCGGACCGCCGTCCCCGGCGTCTCGCTTTTGAAGCTGGTCCGTCGCGAGGCCGGTCGTTTGTCACTCGCGGGGTTCACCTATTTAAACGTCAGGATCGGCGACAAGTGTCGACAGAACGGCTTCACCTAAGTCAGCCTTGATACATTTCGCCCACGCGGCCATCGGTGAGCGGCTTTTCCATCTTCCGCGTCGCGGCACACCTACGCGGTGCTCACCTCGCCAAGGCCGCGGCGACGGCGGCGGCGGCGGCGAAGCGGACCCCATCATTATGCCGCGCGGCGGTACACGACGCCGCGCTGACGAACCGTAAACCTTTCCTCGGGTAAACAGCCATCCACCTCCGCTCGTTCCCGTTCTCGTTTCTCGTTCCGCCAGCGAATCCTACGGCCGGGGAACAAGCCGCGGAACGGTACATCCTCGAATACGCGCGGAAACTTTCCGGTTCTCGGTCCTCGCGACACCCACGTACCTCCGTCTTCTTCTTTTCGGTTTCTTTGCAACTTTCTGGAGGATTCTAGAATTTTTCTGATCCACAGTGAAGGCTTAATACGAAAGAGGAAAGGATCCACTAGTTTGTTATTTTAGTTTAGTCAAATTCGAGTGTGTTATTTTTAATTTGCATAGAGATGTACTGTGTAATAAAAATGCAAGGTTGAAGAGTAAAAATTAGAGACAATTGCTTTAACCCTTTCGTTATAGCAGTCTGTTTTGCTGCAGTGACGCCATGGAACGAGTTATTTATAGTTTATATTATATATTTAGTCTATATCTATATCTAGTTATATATAATATTGTATTGTATCTTATTGTATTGTATTCTATTTTGTTATATACATTAAATTTAAATAATATCATTTGCCGATTATTTTTAACATTAAACTTACCAGCAAATGAACTGCCATTTTTAAATTTTTAATTTCATAATTATTAAAATCGTAGAATTATTTCCTGTTAACTAGAAATTGTTGAATACATTTCTTCGAACTACTACAAAAATTCGACAATCCTATTATATCAACTATGTTATTTAAATAAAAGAGGATTCTTATAGATTTGAAGAATTTGTTGAAAACATTTCTTCTCTAAGACAAGCGGTGAAACTGTTATAATTATGTATAATTACTATTGGAACACTTACTAAACAGCTGTGTAGCATCGGAAAAGTACTTCGTAGGCTTCAAACGTATTTTTAAGCCATAGTTTACATTTTGAGACATAGTTATTGGGAAGAGAGAGAAAGAGAATGGTGGTCTGTTTTTTGTTAAGCGAAATAGAAGGCGCAGGTCAATATGCGAGGATTTGTCGGATGGCAACAGGGGGCTTCTATGTAAACATAATACAGACTGTACGGTGCGCAGTTGTTGTTGCCGGGTTGCGACAGTCGACCGTGTGACAGCAACAAGTGCGAAGCGTGGTTGAAAATTTCGTGGAAGCTGTCTTGTGTTATTCTTTTTATTTCAAAATTTGCTAAGTTATAGGATAATCTATGGTAATTTCGTTATTAGCAATTTGCCGTCGGGAAACGAAAATCCTCGTTTTATTCTACGCGTTGTAACATATATTTATTAACATTTTTTTGATAATTGAATATTACTATTGAAAATTTAGATAATGAAAATC
Source organism: Augochlora pura (assembly GCF_028453695.1). NCBI lineage: Eukaryota > Metazoa > Arthropoda > Insecta > Hymenoptera > Halictidae > Augochlora > Augochlora pura. The sequence continues at coordinate 9,111,046 of NC_135778.1, forward strand.
ATTATCTACTACACATGTCAAAAAAATTCTGTACCATTAAAATCACCCGTCGCATAGGAAAGTTTTACCAAACTGCCTCATCGTTAACGTGTTAATTACTAGTATTTAACCAGTAGTTAGTGTTATTTAAACTGCATACAGTGTTTAAACAAAAACCTACAGTTACAGTAAACCCACCGAAGAATCCTACAAAGAAACAGAAGAAATATATAAAAGGTGTACAGTTAGCAAATACCGCTGCCGGTCAAGCGCCCTGTTCTACATTTCTTATTCCACAATAATCAAAGTTATAAAGCTGCTTCCACTAAAAATTGTTAAATGTATTTCTTAATTCAACTACGCGCTATTATAAAAATCTAGAAAAATTCTAATAACCTCAACCTTGTGACTCTTACATAATAATCTCTGCTTCTAGAACTCCATAGGTTTATTATTAAAATATTTAAAGTACCTTTAAATTCTGTTAATTAAAATTCAAACACTACAACAACGTTAACATTAAGCTATAAAATTTGTTTTGAAAAATCTCCAGCGATCTGTCTCACATTTCAAACCAAGTAAACAATTAACTCGCAACGCTAACCTTCAAATTACGGTGTCCGACGGCGGGGGTTGCAGTTCCGTAGCCATCGGTTTCCCGTGCATTTTTGCGCCTTTTCACTGCGCGCCGCCAATGACACAACAACAAAACCGCCCGTCGTTCCACCTTTCACTCTCGTCAGCGCAATTACAATCCCGGTGCCGGTTGTTAATAGGTGCGTGACACCGAGACGACGCGCCGTCGGACCGCGCACCATCGACCACAACGACGCGCGTGAACAATAAAGGAACAACCTCCCGCGTCCCTTGTGACACGACTTCTCCACACTTTGACATGAACCGATGAATTCGGAATAGTAATGAATTCTGCTTGGACGCTTTTTTTTTAGCCGATATGTATTTTACGAAACCGTACTTGTTGCTATAAAGGTGACGAGATAGAGGTTAGGTCAGAGTTTACTAAAAGTGGTCTATTTACAAGTGAATCAATAGTGTCTTAAATGATTCGCGTTTCCGGTGTTTTGTGTTTATCGCGATGTCGCATCGGTCCTTCGTAAGGTCGCGGTCGAAACGAACGCGAAAATTTTCCGTCGGCCCGGGCGTAGCCGTGTCGGTCTCTCGCTTGACGAGAGGCCGTCGTCATCGCGTGGGCCGCCGCGGCGCAGCAGCGAGGCAGTTCCGCGGCGAGCTGCGTGGGCTAAAACAATTCTCAGTTAATTAAGATAATCGCTTGTTTATGACGCCATGCCCCGGCTTTATCTGTCGCCACACGGCGAAATTCGTTCGCGACTTCGAAACGTGAAAGCGACCGGATTTGTTTGCTACTTGGCCGGAGCGTTTCTTTTAACGAGCTGCCGGCGGCCGAACAGCAGCACCCGGTCGCCAATGCGACGGATCCTGACACTGTCCACCGACGTACCATGCGATATGTAAGTAACGTATCGTATTCTTTGTTCGAGAACGTTGACCTGTTGGTATTTTATGTTTGGTGTCTTGTCTGTTCGTCTCTTGATTTCATTTTTTTCTAGCAATGAGCGGGGAGTTGTTTTACGACATTTTGACGTTTTGGTGGTGGGGTATGAGAGATGTGATTATTTTATTAAATAATTTGAGCACGTTGTTCGTTGAACATTGTTCAATTGCATTGTAGCTGTATTAGATAGTAATTGCGCTATGTTGTTGCTTTAATTAAATTATTCGAATCTTGCAGTTGTCTTAAGTATTAATTACTTTAATTGCTAGTGTATGTTCCCGATACTGCGATTTTAATTAAATAATTCAAAGCTTTCAGTTAACTGAAGTATTTGTTATTGTAATTGCCAGTGTTGTTTAGTTAAAACAAGTACTAATTATTTTATTAGCTAGTGTAGTTTCACAATATGGTGACTATAATTAAATAATTCAAAGCTTTTAGTTAAATCAAGTACTAATTATTTAAATTGCTAGCGTAATTTCATGATATTGTGGCTTTAATTAAATAATTCAAACCTTCTACTAAATTCAATTGCTAATTATTTTAATTATTAGGGCAATCCCATATATACTGTTTTACAGTTAAATATAATTCATGTCTTAAAATTAATTCAATTACCGATTATTTTAATAACTAGAATAATTCGACCACATTATACTTCACTTGAACAATTCAGACCTTTCAGTGAATTTAATTGCTAACTATCTGAATCATTACTGTAATTCAAATATCAATGCAACTCCTCTACTAACCAAATTCCTCTGTAATTATAACTCCTTGAATAATTAGTAATTCAATACTATTATATCAACAACAAGAAACAAGAGAGGAACTGATGTAACAAAATAAAGAATATAATAGGATTAAATTGCTTTATAATAGATAATAAATAGAAATAAATTGCTTTAACTATATGGAGCTATTAATGATCAATTATCAGCACTGAACGCGTTAACACACCTCATCTACGCGCACTCGACAATTTTCTACCGTGGGCGACCAATAAATATAGATTCTAGCGTTCGATTCTTTCTTTCCTCGCGATCTTACACCTCTAAGTTAAATCTCAACAGGATCACTCGAATCCACGGCGATCAAGCGGTTGCGACATCGCGATCGCGGTGCTGCGGTGCCGCGTAGGATGTTGTTTGTTCGCCGTCGCGAGACGGTGAAACGTCGTCCACGAAAACGGCGCCTCCGAGCGATTTTAATAAACGTGGAACGGGCGCGAAATGATAATTTCTCGACGACGTTTCGGGCACGGACCGGCGCGATCATAATCGGCCCGGCATAATTAACGCGACTTTCGCGCGCTACAAGCTTGGTCCCCCAGGCCCCTTTCGTCTCCCCCCCATTTGAGGAGGAGGAGGAGGAGGAGGAGGATGATACCACGCCGGCGGGTTGTGCAAGCCGGGGGCACCGTGAAATTAAACGGCCGCGATTAATGGTAATTCACGATCGGGTTAAGGCACAGATTAAAGGCGGGTATTACGGGTAAATCGACCTTAACGAATGCGATTCAATAATGGGAAGATGTTTGCCGGGTCTCGCCGTGTTTCGCGCAGGTGCACCGGCCGATGGAATCGGGATATCGGGATCGGGATTGCTTTCACTCCGGGCCCCATTCCGATCGGTCCCAGAACCGTCGCTGCTGCTTCCTTGATACCACGGCGAGAAACGGGATTAATCGATCGTAAGAGAACCGACATCGTTTCTCGATGGTACAGGATGATGGTGGAAACGATTGGAAATTGATGGTGGTGCTACATTTTTCGTGGATTTAATTCTATTTCGAGAAATAATTTCATAGAACGATTAGGATCAAACAATTTGTTTAAATGGAAGCCTGTACGTTGGATTTTCAATTATTATATGCTTTTCAATTATTTATATTTATTTCAACTATTAATAGAGTTTTGCCATTACTTTTTGCCGTATTTTTATATATTTATTCTGTCGTATATGTCAATTTTAAATATATTTATATTCTTGCGTATATCTATTTTTATATATCTCTATATTTAACTATTTTTATTTTTATACACATATTTATTTATTTTTTTATTTTTTACATATTTATATTCTTATATATTTACTTATATGTATTTATACTTCCATAGAAGAAATATATGAATAACATATCTATACATATATTACATAATATTATTCATGTACACATATGTCATATATTAGTTAAACATATTTTATATCATTTCAAGACACGCGCTAATCATCACCCTTTCTAGATCACCTAAAAATACACGAAAATACTCGAAGGTACTCGAAAATATTCGAATACTCGATCTAATCAAACACCATAAAACCAACAATTCTCTCGATCAAAGATCTTCCGTGCAACCGTAGACAAAACCGATCGACGTTTTCCCAGGAATAGGTTGGCGAAGTCCTTCGCCGGCGTGGCGTAGAGAGAAAGCAAAGGCAAGGCGGCTTCAGCAGGCAGGGAACAGGTGCATTAGCTCTCGAAAATTGCCCGATCGGCGGAAAGGCGAAGGGCGAAAGGCGAGAGGCAGGTTACGTTCGCGGCGAGAGCGAACGGCGTAGCAAAAGGATCGGGCGCGCGCGTCGGGTGGTCGCTGCTGCCACTGGGTCACTGGGTCTAATTAGGTAATTAGCAATTTTGTATCCCGCCTCAATCAGAGCCCCTCCCTTGCGCAATGGTCCCGCGGATCGCCGAGGCCGTGGACGAAGGAAACTCTCGAGCGGCTTCGACTTCGCTTCACCGCGTACGGTTGCCTTGCTCCCATCGCTTTATCCTCGCGGCGCCGCCGTCTTTCTTAGCTCTTTCGACGTGAATTATCAGGAATAAATGTTGCGTAGTTTTAATTGTTCTAATAAATGGGGACGATATTAAGAAGGATCGCTTTATCCACGGAGCGTCGCCATCTTTGTTGGCTCTGTGCGCGTGAATTATCAGGAATAAATGTTGCGAAGTTTTACTTGAGGCAATTTATAACGACGATATTAAGAAAAATAGCTTTATCCTCGGTGCGCCGCCATCTTTGTTGGCTTGGAATAAATCTCGCGAAGTTTCAATTGTACTAATAAATGTGGACGATGTTAAAAAGGGGTTGGGTAGAAAGTAATTTTTGTATTTGCTATTACTATGATCTATTAGCTATTAGTTGGATATTATTATCTGTGCTGTCGTTATTTGCATTGAAATAAGAATTGTTGTAGGGACATAGAATTTAGTAAAAGAGAATTAAGTAGAGTTAAGAGAATTAAGTAGAATTAAGTAGAGAATTTAGTAAAATTTTAAGATTCGTTTCGGTATGAAATCAAATTGTACTATGTGCAGAGTATTAATGCTTTGATTCGATGATTTGACCCTTTGCACCCGTGTGGCAACTCCGAGGCGACGTAGTGTTAAATTAATATTAATAAAATTAATATTGACATTAGTTACATTAATAATATCACCTTGATTGACATTAACACTAGTTAAATCAATAATAACCTTAATTAATATCAACATTAGTTAAATCAATATTAGCATCATTAAAAATTCGAGAGTCGTTAAAAAGAGTCGTAATAAAATAAAAACCCTTTCGATCGATTCGCGAACGAAGCCAATATTTTTCGGAATCGGCGCGCAGCGGATGAAATCGTGGAGTCCCCGAGAATGCTGGCCCCAGCGAGACGGAAAACGGGGGACGAGGAAAGGACGTAGAAAATGGTCGACGGAACACAGCTCTCGGTTACCACGCTGTTTGAGCGATGCGCGCGCGCGCGCGCGCAGCGATTCGGCCGCAATTACGGCAACCGAGAGAGCCGGTAATTACTTTCGGTGCCTTTTCGTCGCAGCGCGCGGCGTCCCGACGTTAAACGTCGAACTCTCGGCGGCGCGCGGCGGGTCGCGTCTCTCTCCTTCGATTAATCGAGACTGGCTCTCACGAGAAAATCCGTCGGCGAAGAGAGGCCGAAATGCTCGCGCGAGTGCGAGCGAGTAAGTCGAAGCGAGCGATGCGAGCCGAGCCGAGCGAGTACGAGCGAGCAAGTCGAACCGAGCGAGTACGAGCGAGTAAGCCGAGCCGGGCGATGCGAGAGCTTGCGGTGCCCGTCTGTGGGCGCGCGGCGGGCAAATTGGGCGTACTTTATGTCACGCCGCGTAATTTACGCGTCGTTCACCGCCTTTTCGCCGCGAGGTAATGAAATGGTAATAACAACGTTGCGATTCGGGGACGAGCCCCGGGCGGCCATCATTACGCCGCTAATGTGGGAAATCGTGGCCGCGGCGCGGGGGGAAAGCGAGCCGCCATCGACCGCGATTAGTTTCTCCGAGATCGTTGTCTTATAATTATTGTAATTATTGTTCTCCTTTTTCTTATTATTACTGTTATTATTGCTATGGTAATTTATGAAAGGAATCCTTTTTAATCATACTAATGGAATATACGTAATATGGAACAGAATACCTGTTGCAGAGATTAAGATTTTATAACAGGTACAGTTTAATATGTTAAAGTTTCTTTGAAATTGTTACGATTATACTGAGTTATATCTGTAACTATAATACTGTTCGCTCTTTGATTTTCTGTTAATTAGAAGAAGGTGTGTAATATGATATGTCTCTGTTAACTAATGTGATTCGACTTGGTAAAAACAGTGACAAATATTAAAGAAATATTTAATACAGAACGATGTTGAAACATGAAGTAATAAAAACGATCAACTAAATATGTTACTATAATTTTTAAACATGAGATCGAACAATTTTTAAAAATCGAGAAGAAGTATGTGAAATCATCTCTCTTCTAAATTATTTTAATGATCGTTTGAAAGTGCATTAAGATCCATTATGATGCATTGTTTGCACTTTGCAATAGTACAATATAGTATTCGTATTATAATAATAATATAACAATACATATATACAAGTTAGAAGTTCATCTGAAAGTGCATCGAATTGTATTATGACGCGCTGTGTGCGCTTTGCTATGGAATAATATATTATACGCATTATAATATAATATATAACTTTAATATAGAGTATAACAAATAATAATATATTTATAATAGTACTATATTATAATATATACAGTAATGTATATCAATAGAAAGAAGTTCATTTGAAAGTGCATCAAGTTCCTTTATGACGCGTTGTCTGCACTTTGCAATGAAATAATTTACTGTACCCATTAGAATATAACATATAACAATTATGCACATGTATATGCTAGCATATACATATTTATATACTGTTCCATGCATATAATTAAAATAATAACAACGGAATTAGAGAGGGAGAGAGGGAGAGAGAGAGGGGGAATCGGGGGGAGAGAGAGAGGGGGAATCGGGGACAGAGAGGTGTTCGCGAGGAATTCGCGGGCCGACGTGAAAAATCCGATGGACCGGGTGTACACGGCCCGCGAAACGAGCCCGATCGGTCAGCGGCGGAATCGGTATGCCCGGAACGACGCGCGGAATCGATCTCGCGAAATTTTGAGCCACCGTTCCCCGTCACCGACCAAGGAAAGACTTCGCCCGATGGTATGCGGTCCCGCTTGCCTGTTCGACACACGCGATCGCGAACCGGTCAATTTCTTCGCTGAAGGCGTCGCGCTCTGATTTTATCTGGAAGATCTATAACGGCCGAACGAAAGAGAAGTGCGACGCGTTAGGCCACGCTTATGTTCGGACATATCTCTCTCTCTCGTCGGTATGCCGGTACTCCGGTGCCGTCATTATTAGACTGTTGGATTCTGCGAGGATTCCCGTTTTGCGTTAATTAACCCTTTGCAATCGAGCGGTGACTATGCAACGGCGAAATTGCTGTAACTCGTTTCAAAATAATTTTTATACAGAGACTTTTATATAGAATTTCGTTTAGCGAAATTGTTAGAAGTGAAATTGTTGCTACGAGTCGCAAGAATTAACTTTTTATAAATAAAATGCACTTTGTTATGTATAAGTAATACTATGATTACTATGATTTACCTCCCCTTCCGGGAATTAAACTTTAACCAAGTAATACATTTATATCATTATTAGATAATTAAATCATTATAAGGTAATTAAATCTACCAACACTTTTATACTTCTATAACTTTTATATTCCATTGTCTTAAACAATATTTATTTTATTTTTACTTTAGTCATAGCAAAAGGTATCTAATATTCAAAAAATTTAATTAATAATATCGAAGCTCCCAAAGATAATATATATAGATAATAAATTATTATTTGTCAAGGTGGAAAGCCGATTTATAGGCTTCCGATTGTTAAACTGTTAAATATTAATTACAATTACGCACGAAGCATTCGTCGACCGTTCTTTTGTTTTCCCGCGACACCAGGGACTGCGCGACCGGAACACGTTGTTCTTCCGCGTTTCTGATTACAACTTCGATGAAATTAAATCGCTAGTAATCGGTCCTTGATGATCGCGGAATCGTGGACCACTAAGGGAAACGCTGTATAAACAGCCAATTATGAGGTTTCTAGGTAACGCCGTCGATAGGTATGACTGTCAGCGTTTAGCGGAAGGTTAACGCGTCGAGCTTCGCCATTTCCTTGTCGAGAATTTCTGCCTTAGCACAAAGACTTAAACAAACAATGCTAAAATAAATGATCTTACTCAGACAGCATCGAACAGCTTCGTTACAAGTCTGAGTTTATATCAAGATTATATGTTCCATTTTCTTACTTATTTTCAATTTAGTAAGAATATTACTCCTTTGCACTACGATCCCTTCCACGCTGCATTGATTAACATTTATTTGTTGTTAATATCTTCCAGGATAGTACCAGACAACTCCAGTTTCTTCTATTGTCTTTATGTAATTATTATGTATTACTATTATTATTATTATGTACCTATTATTAATATCAGGTTGTTGCATATAAATTGTCGGATGTTTACGTAAATATATAAAACTGTATATCTTTTTTCAAAAGCTGTTGATTTAATCAAAATATGCCCTGTTTGCTTTACTACACTACGCGCTCGAATTTTACCGCATTTTCGTAACTTCCCCACTACGTCTCGGACGTTAGAGACTATTAACCCTTTGCGCTCGGAGCCACTACCACTGGAAATCTGAAATAAATCTTCTATATTTTATAAAATTGTATATTTTACTTCATTTAATTTCACAATTGTTTTGTACGACGTATGCGTCGTTTTTGTGGGCTAAACAGTATGTAAATGGAGACAGTCTGAAAAATTCCATACAACAGTTTATTGATCCGAAAAATCAGAATTTCTTGAAGACTGCATTTATGAATTAAACTCGCGTTGGGAAAAGTGTATTGAAACAAATGGGGCACATTTTGATTAAATTAATAGCTTTTGAAGAAAGATATGCAGTTTTATATACGCATTTAAAAATCCGATATTTCGTATGCACCAACCTAATACTATATTAGCACTTATTTGTCCTTAATATTTTCCTTAACAGGGCCAGATAATTTCTGTTCCTTCTATTGTCTTTATTTATTTCCGTTTCTAAACATTAATAACAAAAGAATTCAATTTTATTTCGAATTAGAATGAATGAAGCAGTTAGCTGCGTCATTTTATTTTGAAGATAAATTTTCTTATGTCCTTTATCGATCACAATAAGTACAGTTTTGTCGACAGTTGTTCTAGAATTACTTTAAACAGTGCGAAATATATTACTATGTCACCAGAAGCAATTTTACATAAATCCTAGAAGAAGTATATTTATCATGAGATGTAAAATTGCGATTTTATTATAACCCATATACACGTCGTACGCAGCTAACAGGTTAATAATATTCATATTTATTAAATCTAGCATTGAATATTTGTCACGAGTCTGACTCGTTAGTATAGTGCAAGGTGTTGAATAAATAGCTTTTAAAAAAGATATGCAGTTTTACATATGTACTCTTAAAAATCGGACATTTCATATGCGTTCTACTCGGAGTATTTTCGATAGGTGGTAGCGAGGCCGAGAGACGCTCGCGAGGGCAGCGAGGCACGGCTTGTCACGGGCAGCCCGATGGGAACGACAATATTTCCAGGTAGCCGACTCGTCAGGTGTTCGTAGCCGCGATAACGTCTAATAACAACGTCGATGGAAGCCGACGGGCGGAATGAGGGGCTCGGAGGAGTAAACGAGAGAGAAAGAAAGAGAAAAAGAAAGAGAGAGAGAGAGAGGGGGAGAGAGAGGACGGAGAAGGCCAGCGCGCGGCTCGCGACGAGCTGAATCGGACCAGGTGGCCGACCGACCGATTTGCCGCGACCACAATGACGCGTGGGCCGTGGAATTGTCCTGCGTGTGTCCGTCCTCTCTGCCTCCTGCGAGCCAGAGCCGGCCTTTTCGCCGTCGACGGCCTGTCGACAGTGCATACGACACGCCGGTGACGAAACGAGCCGTGAGAGACTTCTGCGACGACCTGTCCGACGCGCGACGACGACGCCTCGCTCGCTCGCGCGAACACCGCTCGCGGGAAACTCTCGGACCGGCTCTGACTCGCGCGCGGAATGCCGCTGATTTATCGCCGTTTTCGTAGGCCAGGTGTTTGCCGCGGCCGGCCGCCATCGCCGGGGGTCACCGATCATAATTAATAAACAGTTTTTCGTTAACCCCTTTTGCGCCTAAACTTATTACGCGCTGCGTTGATTAGCACTTGTTTGCTCTTAACCCTTTCAGAAGCCATTTGAACTGGAAATCTGAAGTAATTTCTCTTCTAGCTTATAGTATTTCCAGGTTATTTCTTTTTATTTATATTTTATATATGAAAGTACATTTTATACATATGTAATCGATTCTTGTCGTTCGTATCGATATAATGTAACCAATTATCAATTTTTAAAATGTAAACTTTGTTGATATAGAGATTATATTGCAACAAGATTGAACAATTTTATGGTGCCTCACAGTCACCACTCGAGTGCAAAGGATTAATACTGTTTTTCACCTTTTAGGCACTACGTGGAACTATAGTGGCTTTCGTGAATGTTTCGTGCTTTATTTTTTCAATTTTATTAATTGTTTTATTAATTATTTTAGTAAGCGATTCAAGTGAAAGTGTGTATGTACAATACACTAAGAAAAGAATATATGTATACATAGCTATACGGAAAAAATATATATTAAGAGAAATGGTAATTTAGTTATGAAGAACTTTATTTGCGCAAAATCCAGCCGCGCCTAAAAGGTTAATAATGAGACTAGATAATTTTTATTTTTTGTATTGTCTTCACTTACTTCTGTTTCTAGACTCTTTAATAATGAAAGAGTTCAACTTAATTTCAATTTAAAAGAAATTAATAATATTCATATTTAGTAGATCAATATTCGTATTTAGCAGATTAAAATTCATATTTAGCAACACTGACAGCAACGCTCCGAACATTGACGAGCAAAATCAGCGTCGATCGTCTTAAAAATGACCGATTCCTTGGAGAAATAATTTTCCAGGTGATAAGTAAAATCAACGCGTTCTCTTCCTCGGTTTTCTATTAATTTACATAGCTCAGGTGTGTACCCGAGGGCTGTTTCTCAACTTGCAGGATCACAGAATACATTGATAAATGAATGGATTGGACATCGAGGGCACGATAAATCACTTAGAGGAGAATAGAATCTGTCAATAGATGATTCTTTTCCACGGGTCGCTGATGAACTTCGTCGGCCTGCGGCACCGGAACCAAAATGGCCGCCGCCCACGCGCCACGACTGCCTACGACTGTTAATGGGATGCTCTCGTAGCCGAGACTTTTTTCGCGAATAATCACCGCCAGCGAGATTGCTTCCCAGGATCCAAGGACAGGGCTATGGGGTAGAGGCGCTTTTATGGTGCAGTATAGAGATGCTATTGATATTTTACTAGTCATATTTACTGTTATTTGAAATTATTCGAAGGAAAAGTCAAAGTGAAAGAAATTGTTCGAATATGGAATTATTTTGAGAAATTAGTAGAATATATAGACAAGTGAATAAATTATTCCAATTTAGACTTATTTGTAGTTATTTTCCAATAGAGAATTGTTTGTACTGATTACTCCAACAGAGAATTATTTGTACAAACTATATTGCAATATAGAATTATTTGTACAAATTATATTCCAATATAGAATTATTTGTACAAATTAAATTCCACTATAGAGTTATTTGTAAAAATTATTCGAATAAATTGAGTTATTCAAATAAATAATTAAAGTACAGAATCGTTCGAATAAACAGATAGAAAATTAATAACGACCAACAAATTATTGTAATACGTAGAAAGAGACTAATTTAATCAAAATAAAATGATCATCTAGAATAAATTCTCTCGTACAATGATCTCAATAAATATTCATTCGAAATAATCCAAATAACGTCCAAAATTATATTATATTATTACGTCCAACTTTGATCGCAATAAACGAAGAAAAATCCTCACAATGCCATGAACATAAGAGATACAAAAAAAAAACGAAGGTAAATCATGCGAAGCAATCCCTAGCCCTTACGCGACGTAACAGCACGGTGGTCGATTTTTCGCGGAGCAGGTGCGAAGGTTGAGGCTGGTCGAACGCGTCCGTCGGCCGATTACGTTCGCGCGATCGTCAGGAATTCGTGCATGGAAACGAGGCGGGCGAATTGAAATTCAGCGGCGTCCGCGACGGAAAACATTGACGGGAGGAAGGAAGTGGCGGTCGTTTGTATTCAAGGCCTGCCCGATGCCAACACGGCGAGGGGAAGGTGATCGCGGGAGGGAGGGAGGGGGCGCGGAGGGAGGAGGAGGACCGCCGCGACCGAGGAGGGATCCCTCTGAGCCAAGGAACTCCGGTGACCGAGTGCTCAACGCTAACTCACGCTTAGAATCGTTTCTTGGCCGCCGCCCACGCGCGGCCGATTCAACGGGACATCGTCTTCTTCCTTCCGCGAGCGTTCGTGCTCGGATACGCCTAATTCCCAGCCGTGCCGGCGAAACCGACCACGCACTTTTACCTTCGGAGATCCTCGGCTGAAACGGTGGCCTACGCTCTCGGTTTCCCTAACGATGTTTTATAAAAATTATGAGTAGACAATTATGTGGCGGAGAAACACGATTTTTATGAACTATTTGGGGATCCCTTGATTGCGATATATTTTTTATTTATTTAGTTATTTATTTCGTTATTCGTTTATTTGGTTATTTAATTGTTCATTTACTTAGGTAGTTAATTGTTCAGTTATTTAGTTAGTTATTTAGTCATTTATTTAGTTATTTAATTATTCATTCATTTAGTTAGTTACTTGCTCACTTATTTAGTTATTTAATTATTTATTCATTTAATTAGTTGTTTAATTATTCATTCATTTCTTTATTCCTTTACTTATTCATTTATTTCTTTATTTCTCTACTTATTCATTTATTTAGTTATCTACTAATGTATTTATTTATGTATTTATTTATTTATTTATTGAATACGGACGGGAAATTAGCTATAATTACGGAAGCACAGAGGTCCGAAATGACATAACCTTGACACGCTACAGAGTATCAAATGATTATAACATATAACATACATAATTATATCACATACCTAATTATAAGCAAAAAATCTTAAACAACATAGAAAAGTCTAAGAAAATGAAATGGGACTCTACAATCTCGTATACTGAAACGGAACGCAGCGACTCCGATTTGCATATAGAGCGTAATAAGAGAGCATTAGACTGAACGATTTTATAGGGAATCCATAAAACAAGGGGCACGATGACAGCGGCGCAGTAAATGGTGAATTAAAGGACGAGTCACCTCGTTCTCTTCGTTTAACGAGTACGTACGGGAACGATGGCGCAACGCAACCCGCGAACCATCATTTTTATGGAATTTTATTTCTACGGCTGCAACAGGTGTCCTGATATTTACAACAGGCTGGCAGGATCGTGTTCGTTTAATTTCGATTACGAAACACACACAGAAATCATCGTCGTGTAACGAGCAAGTTATGTCTCTCATTTCGGTACGCGATAATCCGTCGCTTTATAACCCTTTTTTCCGAGGTGCGACCGACGAAAATTCCACAATCACGGATTCCGACTGTTAACAAAATGATTCTGGCATTGTTGTAATACTTTGAGACCCGTGTTCTTTGTTTCTTAATAATTATCGGCTTGTCTTCGTGCAAGAAAATTACGATTGTCTAAATAATTTTTATTAACTAGTTATTTACAAAATTAGTTATGTCAGTTTCCTTTAATGATATTAGTGAAATTAAATATATGAAAAGTTCCCAATTAAACGTGTTAGACAATAATAAAATAATTTATATAACGATTCCTTTTGTCTTTATTTTAGTGTTTATCTTAAAACACAACCAACTGGTTAGCCCTTTGCAATAGAAACCATATTAACTATAAATCTAAATTAATTATCCTAGCTTCTAGTATTTCCAATTTATAAAAATTGATTCTTGTGGCTCATATAAACAGTTTCACTTTAAACAATTATTAAAATCTAAAAATATAAATATTATTATGGAACACGACAGAACAATTTTAGTAGCACTTCATCGTCATTGCTCGGCTGAAACGGGTTGAATCGCGCAGGAAGAAGCGATTGTCAAAACAGCGCCGGCACCGTGTCGTGCTAAGAGGAAGCCGTCCGGCTCGCGATTGTCGGCGCGGATCGGCACGTGGCTCGTCGCCGGACCCATTATAAAACACCGTGTTACGTGCGTGGGCGTCGCGCGCAGGCATCGCTAGGCGTGCGCCACTTTTTTTCCCCTTTTTCCTCCTGATTTCGCGCGAGAGTGCACGCGCTCGCTCGGCCACGTCGCCATGATTTTTTACGCGGCGAAGCGCGCGCGCGCGCGATAGGCGTGCGGGCTCGCGCGCGCATGCGGCGATTTCAATGCGATACTTTCAGCCGCGGTCTCCGATTCGACATATCTCGATCCGGTTCGCCCACGAAGGGTACCCGGGGCACCGTCGATGTGTTGTATGAATATGCAACGATAACGCGCGCGATTTATTTATAAGTATGACGCCGGGGATCGATCCCTCGAGGAGGCCGGGCGTGAAAAATCCACGGAATATTATCAAAATGCGATGTTACGAAACGATGGAAAGCGCCGCGCTGCTACACCGAGCTCTATATAGCGCTCTTTTAAACTGTGTACGTATACCGCTATCGCGAAATCGCTGCGGACCGCGGGCTTGACGCGGTCCGCTGCGCCACGCGCCGATTCCTAGACCTGATTTAGATTCTCTCCGGCGGAATTTTTCGTCGAATTATAATTGAGCTGTTGAAGATCGACTGCAAAATGTAGGCTGCATTTGAGGCTCGATGGAGCACGTATTAGTTTAATAATAATAGCCGTTGCAGCCATTAATTTGCAACTTGGAAATATAAGTTCTCTTGTATATGTTTAGCTCTTTTTAAATTGTATTATTATTATTATTAAAGTATTGTAGTACTGTATTATTATTATTACTATTTATTATTTAGTTATTTTTACTTATTTCTAATTATTATTATCACTATTACTGTATTACTATTATCATTATTACTATCATATTAACTATTGGAAAAAATCCTAAACACTAATCATATAATTGTACACTGACATAAATTTTACTAAATGTCATTAGACAGTCTGTATAAATAACTAGCAATCAGAACAAAAATATTTTCGTCGATGTATTACTAACAATAAAGTTTTACATCATCTATCCAATTTCTCTAATATGTTAAATAATTTTCTAACAAATTAAAGACGCGTTGTGAATAAACACAATGATTAAAGACGTGCTAAATATAGTTTAATAATTGATTAATGACTGTACAACGAGCACGCATTCCGATGTGACTCGCGTGCGTGCCGAATTACGAAGCGCGTGCTGCCTGGGGAATAAAACAAAAGACAGCGAGACAAGGTCCGCGCGCATCAGAAAACACCTGACCGTCAAGACGTCATATATTATATGTTAGACCGACATATTTAAAGATTACAGTAGTCATATCATTCGGTCATAGCATCGTCCATCGGTAAGAAATAAAAGGCGTTGGAATAGCCGCCGAAAACCGTGGAAAACAGCGTTAAAAATCGCGAAAAATAGCGTTGAAAATCGCGAAAAACAGCGTTGAAAACTGCAGAAAACGGCGAGGAAAACCGTGAAAAACAGCGTCGAAAATTGCAGAAAACTACGTAAAAAAGCGTCGAAAATCGCGAAAAACAGCGCCGAAAACCGCGAGAAACGCCAACAGGATGGAACGACAAGCCGCGAACAATTTCCTCGGCCGCGATCGAAAAGACCGCGGCCGCAACGCCATACATCACCAGTGCAGCTCGCCGCTTGTATTTTTCTTCCCTCGGCGGTTTCAGCCGTGGCCTGCGCGCGCTATCGTATGAATTGTGGACCAGTCCCGGGCCGATTGGTTATCTCGCTAGCGAGCTCGCAAGGCCCCGCGACGCCGCGTTCCGAGTTAATTCGAGAGTACACGCGCGCGACACGCGATAAATTAGATAGAACGCAAACGAGATTGTCGGAACTATTCTCGATCCGCGAATTCGATCGAGCCGCGAATAATTTATGCCCGACACGTGTGGGATTATGAGCGGAGTCTGCCCTCGAGACACCGCTCGGCGCGGCGGGCCCGGATCGCGAATTCCGCGGCGACATTCCGCTCAAAAATGACGCCGAATCGACGCTCGACAATCTATAGAATTAAAAAAATAATAATAGTGTAATTGTTTCAGTTGCTTTTAGTTCATTTTCTGTGGAAGTTTCATTGCGATATTTCTAGTGATTCAGAAAAGAAATAACAGAATACCACTGTATTTCTCCGATTTTCAAAAATGACACCGAATCGACGCACAACACCTCATAGAATAACAAAAATAATAGTATAAATATTTCAGTTATTTTTAGTTAATTTACCGTGAAAGTTTCATTGCGATATCTCTGATGATTCAGAAATGAGATATTAAAGTATCACTGTATTTCTCCGATTTTTCCGGTAATTTTGCAGAAAGCTTCGCGCGAAGATTGAGCGGAGATCGAGGCGGATCACGACACAAAAAAAAAATCACATAATCGTCTCTTTTGCTCGGGGCGTCGACGAGACTCGGCGATAGGTCAGCCGCGCGATACGTCCGCGAGACTCGTGCTATCTGGTTCATTAACGGTCGCCGCTCGGAAAAACGAGGAAATTCGATGGCGCGTCGCTCGGTTCGCCGTGAAAATCGAGCAAAATGTCCGAGTACAGCCGTCATAAATCACCGAACATTAAAGGGAAGGGATCGGCGAAAAAGAGGAGCGCGGCGAGGCGTCGACGCGGCCGCGAGCCTCCCGGAGATTCGGAGACTTCGACGAGTGGATAGGCGCGACTCTGCCTACGCGCCGCTTCCAAACCCGACGGCGACGACGCGGAATCAAGTTCAACGGGTACTGAAATCGAAACCTCCGCGTTTACTTAGTATCTCGTGGCTCCGTGAGTGCTGTTGATTAACGGCGTTACACACTTATTTACACGGCTGAAAATGAAGCGGAACGTTTATTTCTCGCGGCCGCTGGTTTTACGACGTCCGCAATAACATCCCGATGACGCGCGCCCGCGGAACCGACTCTCATTTTATAACGTTGCTCGGTTATTCGTTCTTTATCGGCTTGTACGAAGCGTGTTGAGAACGTTTAGGGGAACGGGCTTTTCTTTTCGACCAGGTTTTTCTTATTTAGGCGGCTTATTTTAGCTGGTTATATTATACGTTTTGCATAACTAGTTTCCGTGTTCCCGTTTCTTGCTGACGAATTCAACGGAATTGAAGGAGTTCTACGACACATAATAATTTTTAGTATTGTTTGTGGAAATGTAGTAACTTTGTTTAAGTGTTTTTTGTAGGTAAAAATATTACAATTTGAAGGGAGGAAAAACGATTATTACAAGAAGCGTGATGAGTTTTTATACTTGTCGATTGTCGAGAATTATACAAATAAGCCGAGAGAGTTGAATAATTGTATATACTATTACCAAATTCTCCATTTTTATTTATAAGTTAAGGTACAATTAGAGAGAATTTATCTTTTTTTAATTTTTAATGGGAATTAAGCGACAAGTTGCTGTTTTGTGAATTTTTATTGCTCTAATATTAGGTTTATGTTACAATTATGCGAAATAAAGGTTCTACGTTTTTATAATTGTTAAATATAATTGTTTACACAGTTATCTTTTCTTTTAGCACCTGGAATCTTGCCTGACATTTATTTTGACTTATAAGAAAAGTCCAATTCGCAAAAGATAGTTAATAATATATTAGATACAACATTTGTGTTTGAATTTGCATTTGCACTTTTTATTAGCATTTGTACTTGTATTTGCATTTTTATTAGTATTCGTACTTGTATTTGCATTTATATTTTTTAGTAGTATTTGTACTTGTATTCATATTTGCACTTTTTATTAAAATTTGTACTTGTACTTATATTTACATTTTCTAATTAGTATTTATACCTCTATCTATATCCACATTTTTTAATTACTATTTGCACTTGTATCTTTATATGCCTTCGCACTTTTTACTTGTTATTTATTGCATTTAGTGCAGCGTATCTTCGAACTTTTTCAAGCCCCGCAACATCGTACTTAAATCGAAGGTCAAGAGAGGCGCAAAACAGTCAAAAGTGGCGAAACAATAAAAAATGGCGAAAAAAGCGGGGACCGTGCAATCGGTGTTTCTTCCCGATCCCCGCCGTCTTCTTTGTCGTCGGAGTGAAAGAAACGTGGCACGTTCCACGCGTTCGCGCTTTTTCCTCTAAGCGCTAAAAGTCGCTCGTTTCCGCGCGCTGTCCCGCGCTGTACGCCTTTACCGGACTTAATTATACGGTCCTCCTCGTAGCCGGTGCCAGCCACGCTGAAAAATCCATCCGGCGTCCAATTACCTGTCCCCCTCGAACACGAAAAACCGGCGTTTTTCTACGCGACGCCGGGCCCGCCGCCTCGGTTTTCGCCCGGCGAAAGCGCGGGGCCCCGGCTACAGTGAAATTAATTATATAAATGAAAAGCAGGATCGTAACTTTCGGCTTTCGCGGCCGTAAACGCGCGGGACGCCGCTACGAGCCGGCCTTTACGGCCTTGCCGGCCGCGAGCTGTTCACGGGAGGACGGTCGCGAGACGACGGCCCTGACTCGGCCACGGAGTTAACCCACTTTGGGCCAGCTCCGGGGCCCTTTGCGCTATCCCGCCGATCTTCGAGCCGCGATCGTCTCTCGGCCGCCATACTTCGACTTCCCATAGAAATACCAAATCGTTGTGTTAACAAATTCTCTGACTAGAAATAGTGTCAATCTCGATAATACAATAGAAATTAGATTAACCCTTTGATGTCATAGTGATATGGGTCGGAATGGCCCATATATTTTCTTTGTGAAAGATGTGAAGATTAATAACTAATTTAACGTACTTGTAATACAGGTATCGAGGTCTAATAAAGGTCTTCTAGAATGTTCAAATGGTATACTGAAATTTTTATGTCTCGATAGTATTGCCATCTTTTGAGTTATAATTGTTTAAATATTGTATGATGAACGTGTTTTGGATAGGAAATGTAATAGCAAAGACTGCAGTGACAATAGTTCTTGCTCATGCATTTAACGTGAAATTAAATCTTTAATTTGTAAGCTATTTGCAACATAAACTTCCATATTTTATTATGTTTAGAATTATATTTTACAATCTGATAATTAAACAGCGTAGTTTATACATTTATAACAAAAATGCCTCGATCAAATACAAAACAGTGACACTATCTAAAGAAATTCAACAACTTGTTCCTATTAATTATAACTAAACTGCGAATATTTATACAAAATAAAAATCCTATAAAACAACAATAAGAACACAATAATTTTAAGTTAAATAAAAATCAATACTTTCATTCAATTATCTCGACAAACTATAAACAGCGCAACTAAACTATTATACTATACTGAAATATATAATTTTGACGATTTTATATTTCAGCTACACACATTCGCCACAAAACAATAAAATCTATAATTAATTCAGATAATTCAGTACACGACTAAACATCGCTACAGTTCCTGCTCCTCGCGATTGACACATAACGAAGTTGTCCGTCCGTTCCGCCCACACGATCCAACAAAAAACCAAAACCCCATCGCGAACAAAGTACAAGGCGAGAACGTCCGATTCTAATTTCCCTAGAGGACCGGCAGCAGCAGCGGGCCGGCGCGCGCGCGCGCGCGCGCGCGCTCGATTCCGGCATTCCACGGGCCCACGTTCCAGCGGCGCGTCCCTTTAAAAAACAGGATTCCGGCTGGTTCCGCGGAGAGATGGGCCCGCGCGCGGCGCCCGGATTCCCCGGCGCCTTTCTGCACGCGGAACCGTTCGCGTCGAGGTATTCTAAAATTTCCTTAAATGTCAGGGGCCCCGAGACCGAGACCGAGGGCCCGAACACGGTACCGCACGGTCCCCCGGTTTCTTGCCGCGAGTCGGACGGTTACGCGGCGCCCCGGCTTAATAACCGGCGAGAGGGTAATTATCGGCCGCGGCAACAAGCGGGACAACGACTCTCCCCGAAAATATACTCATTACCGCGCGGCGAGTAGCGCGCCGGATTTCGTAATGGAAAATTATGTCGGAATTATGCGGCGGGGTTCGACGCTGTCCGACGCGGCCCGGCGAAGGCCTGGTTTCCAGGCGGCGGACAGCCGATAACCTCGAGCTCTCTCGGACGCTTAATGAGACATCTTCATTAATGAAACGTCCCACGCGACGGCGGACGGGGGCCCGTTTTCCATTACAACAGGGGCCTCGGCGAGAGCCTGTTTTTGTCCGGTCTCTCTTCTCGCTCGTAACCGCTCTCGCCAAGGAAATCGAACACGCCTCGCCGCCAGAACGGAGAACCCAGCCGGCGACGGCCGCGTTTCCACCGGCAACGGGGAAATGGATTTCGTAATGGCCGACGACTAATTGGCCCGGCCGCGATTAATACGGAGGGTCTCTCTAACGAAACGGAAGACGGTGCCACGCTATTCGAGGAGGCGTCTCGATGCTTGTCCGAACGATTTTCGGCTGCTCTACCTAATGTCGTTAGCCGGGGACCCGTGTCGAGGACACGGGGAAAGTGTCGGCGACGAATGGGAAACCAATTAAACGGTTCCCTGAACGTGTCACGATTAATTACTATGTCGATTGCCGGAATTTTTGGAAGTGTGAGGACTAAGGTTCGATTAGCTGCGGCGACGGCGATAGACCGTTCGATGTTTACGTACGCGTGGTATGCGCGAGGATTTGGGAGGTGAGAACACGCGGCTGAGAGGAACGTTTGCGTGTTCAAAGGGTAATTCGTCGCTTGATTGTTAAATAACGTTGTCTGTATTAATTGTGAAATGTTAATTATTAAATACTTAATATATAATTGCTTAATTATTACTTAATGATTATTAAATGATTTCTAAATGATTACTAAATGATTATTCAATAATGACTGAAAGAAATACTAATTACGAGGTCTTGTCTCGTGCCATAATTATTTTAATTATGTGAAGCTAGTAAAACGGTATTTTTTAATTCTTCAGATGTTATTATTATTTCAAATTGAAGATAGTCATTTTTAGTATAAATGGGTATTTTTCTTTTACTCTTAGGTTTGATCAGTTCTGCTGATATTTGTCTGAGGGTTTTGTCATTTTTATCAATCTCTGCTCTAAGTATTTAGTGGTATTATATATAGTTCAGCGCTTTGGTTTCATTTTAATTGAATTTCTAATAGCGACAAAATTGACAAAGTTAACTTGGTTATGTTTTAAGAATTTTTGGTATTAATGCATCAAATTAGCAGTCTACCGTCATAAGTGCCTTTAAAAGCTTGTACCTTTTCAGTGAAGTCTATTTCGAAAGTGACTTAAGTCCACTAAAATAAGAAAATAAAATGTGTCTCAATGCTTGCATGTATCTATGATACTTAAATTTAAAATTCCTATTAAAATAATAACAATCATTACCGCAGTCGATAATTTTATAAAATACCCAAGCATTAACAGAAGTCACTCTGTGTAACGTAACTTTATCCCCACCCTTTCCAGATACCCCATAGCCACCCACTTAAAATCTTCCTTATAAAACCTATCAACTCCAAATTTTTCATTCCACAATCCTTCTACAATCCAACACAAAATTGCCAAATCTATCAACTATCGACTTTTGCAAGTTAGTCTCGAATCTTCCCATTCTACATATGCGTATAGTGGCATAAGTCGGTTCGTGTCCCGGCGCAGCCGACGGGACCCACGGACCCAGGCCCGGCCCGGCCCGGCTTATCGTACTTTCATTCTCCACGGCCTTCCATTGTCCTTATCGTGGTCGCGCAGCCACGTTCCATCGCCGCCAACGGGAATCTCACCCACGGTCACGCCGGCTGCTAGAGAATGCGCCCGGAACGAGCTTTTCCCGCGTGAAAACCCTCCGTGGGCCGTCGTCGTCGTCGTCGTCGTCGTCCCCGGTGCCCCCGTAATTCCGACATTGCAATCCAGCTGGTAATGCCGCGCGTGGACGAGCTGAAAAACCGCGACCGGGCCCCACCTGTGTATGCGCCGCGCGCGCGCGCACACCTTGCCTGATGCACACTGTCGCGCGCTCCTTGACTGTGTGATACTTGAGAACGGAAGACAGATAGAAATAGAGAGATGAAGAGAGAGAGAGAGAGAGAGAGAGAGAGAGAGAGAGAGAGGAAAAGAGAGATATGAAGAGATAGAGAAATAGTGAAGGAGAGAGATATTAATCCTTTGCGGTCGAGTGGCGACTCTAAGGCGCCGGTAAAAGCGATTATGTCACGTTTTCCAAATAATTTTTATCAAATTCACTTATATTCAACAAATTGTTAAGAGCTGTCAACTGTTGCACCAGCTACGAAATTCAATTCCATAGTGCATAAAATGCACCAGATTATATAAAATCGAAACGCTGTAAATCTGGAAAAATATTTTGCATTTCCAGTTAAAATGGCTCCGACTGCAAAGGGTTAGAAGATAGAGACATTGAGAGAAAGGAAGAGAAGGACGAAGAGATAGGGAGGAAGGGAGAAAAAAAGAGATAGAGAAATAGAAAAATAGAGAAAGATGAGGACAGAGATGAGAAGATAGAGAAATAGAGAGAGATATAGAGAGGAAGAGAGAGAGAGAGAAGAGAAGGGGCGAAGTTGAGGTACAGAGCGGAGAGAGGGAACACGCGCGAATATTCGTGCGGACAGGTAGGTGCTCGCCGTGTCGCGGCTCTGTGTGCGGGTATAAATATACGGGAGACAGGAGGCGTGCCTATTTATAACGGTGATATCATCGACGATTACCTACGCTTTCGCGTGGACAATCGTAAATTCTGCCGGCAGAAGGGTGCGGGCCGATTCGAGACTATACCGAGAGTATCCCTCGTCTTCTCTCGCTTTTCCCTCTCTCTCGCTCTTTATCGCTCTTTCTCGCTCTCTTCTCTCTTTAGCTCTCTCTTTTACTCTCTCCCCCCCTTTGATCTCTCTTCCCGCTCTTCTCTGTCTTTTGCTCTCTCGCTTTTCTCTCTTCTCTGTCTTTTGCTCTCTCTCTCTTTTCTCTCTTCTCTCTTCTGCTGTCTCTCTCTTCTCTGTTTTTACTTTCTCTCTCTTCTGCTGTCTCTCTTTTTTATTTTCTCTCTTCTCTCTCTCTCTCTCTCTCTCTCTGCTCCCGTCGCCCTCGAATCGGCCGTTTCTCTTCTCGCGCCGCCCCCTCGCTCGCCTCTTTTTCGCTGGAGCCGTGTCCAAGAGCGTTATCCCAGTGTCCGCACGCCAGAGGCCGGGTGTGACTCGAAACTTCGAGACGACTTCGACTTCGACGCGAGGTTTCTCGAGACCGAGTAATTTAAGGTCGATCCGTGGCTCGGGCCCCGTGTGGGCACGGAATCGATAAAATTCGCTCCGGCCGGCGTGCCTGACCACGCGCTCTCTTCTCGGCCCTCGGATTAAACCCTTAACGCAGTGGTCTCTTGCTGCGAGAAGCCGATTCGACGATGTTCCTTGATATTCCTGTTTGGTCAGAGAACTGACTGTACAGTTTATAAGATCGCGGTATAGTTAGGTAGCAAGGTATTCGAGATGATAACAAGAGAAGTTTAAGAAGTCTCTGACAGCGATTTCGATGAAAATCGACAGAGTAACAGGTTTGTATGTATGAATTAGGTGTATTTAATTTTAGCTGTGATATAGAGCCATTGGTGAGGAGATTGGGCGTGAAATTATTTTATTTAAAGTTATTTAAATTACGCGAAATATCTTTGACAGATTTTAATAGTAAGGTAATTTAATTATATTAAACAATTTAATAATGGGATAATAGTTGTAATTGATAACTGTATTAAGTGGATATTTATGGCAAATAAACATTTTCGGTAATTATTGTAAATTCTAGAAGGACACTTATATGTACAGTAATTCTCGTTTCCAATCATTTAAACGAGTTACAATTCATAGAACAATATTTATGAACTCTCTAAAGATATTTAATGTATTGCATTCAGTTTATTCATGTTTATTGTAAAGGCATCAGAGTTGCAGTTTACCAATAAAAATTGTGTCACTGTTAACAAATTTTTCAGATTTCGACCCGTCGCGAGAATGTTTTTCTATTCTTCAGAAATTTAAATAATGCGATACTACAATTTAACAAACCTCAGCGCTTCCTCTCAGCTACCAAAGCTATTTACTTATTTTTTTTATTCTTCTTATTGCTATATGAAATTAAAACGCATTATTAGGTTAGATGCATTTGAACTTGAATAGTAGTAATAAATAAATTTTGTTTTTCCTTATTAATCTTGTATATTACGTATTGTTGTTCGCAACAAAATTAGGAATATTAATCACGACATCTATAAACATATAACTGACACCTATGTATAAATATACCTGTGTATAAACCAGAAAAATGTATATGTATAAACTAAATAAGTACCTATATATAAACTAAATAAATACCTATATATAAACTAAACAACGCCCTATCCATAAACTAAATAAAGCTCTATCCATAAGCTAAATAAATACCTATATATAAACTAAACAAAACTCTATCCATAAACAAACTAAATACCTACGTATAAATGTCTATATATAAACTAAATAAATCCCCACTCCCAAACGTATAACCTAAACAACACCGCAAAGGGTTAATTACATCAAACTCTCCACTGACATCGAATTTAAAGCAGTTCCATGCAAAGTGCAAGCGTGCACGTGAAACGAAAAAGACTCGGCGAAGTCGGCGAAGCCACGTGATCGAATGGCTTCACGGGAGGCGGTCCATCGCAGGAAGAAAGTCGAGGAATCCGCCGCTCGGCCCGTCGCAAGAAGCAAAAGGGGATCCGATAAACTGTACAGAATTGCGATCCGAAGACAGTATATGTCCCGATCCCCGCGGTTTTAACGATCCCGCCAAATCGATCTAGCAAGCGTTTACACGCGAGACACCCGCGCGATTCGTGGGTTCGTGGAGGAGCCGGGGACACGCGGAACAAACGCGCGCCGCAGGGGACGGTCCGCGTCTCTCCGCCTCGACCGTATTATACGAGCGGGATCGTCCGCGCGGCCGTCGCTCTGCGGGGCGGACGCACGACAGACGCGGTGGAAAAAACATATCGTGTCTGAAATCGTGCATGTCTAAGGTATTTCTTAATTTTATACAGTTTCAATATGTACTTTGTTTATTTTTTTAGGCCTTGATCATGCTATGCTATTTATGCAATTACTGTTTTTGTGTGATGGTGTCCTGATTTATGATCTTCAACAAATTTAAATAAATGTATAAATATTTTCTTTAGATTCAAATATTTTCAAGCTGTTATTATTAAAAATTTGTCTAAATTTATTTAGATCTTTCAATCATTAAAATCTTGT
Source organism: Augochlora pura (assembly GCF_028453695.1). Classification (NCBI taxonomy): domain Eukaryota; kingdom Metazoa; phylum Arthropoda; class Insecta; order Hymenoptera; family Halictidae; genus Augochlora; species Augochlora pura. The sequence goes on from NC_135778.1 coordinate 9,136,404, forward strand.
AAATAATTTAGCTGATAATATAGTAGTATTAATTAATTAGGTAACATTTGTGGATATTCTTTGTGTATTCTTTCACAAGCATTATATCATAATTATAGAATCATCATTGCACTATAATTATAATATTAATTATAGTAACAAAAAATAAACGAAATAAAAATCTCATATATTCCATAAAATATCAGAGACACGAAAGTGTAATTTTAAAAATACATAATAGGTAAACTTATTCTGTCACTTGTCATTTAATTTGTTAGAACAACGTGCTCATTAACCAACAATTATAATTCCGAATAATTTTGATAGTATACAGATGGTAATTTAATTCCAGATAATTAATTTGCTTAATTAATTCCACACAATTCTGACATTATTCATATGCCAAATAACATAACCTAACATTATTCATATGTCAAAGAAAATGTCACGAAACATTATACCCCTTCACCTCTAATTAAATATCGGTAAAATCAGTCTCGCAGCGAGCGATGCTTTCGTAAAATGTCTTTTTGTGCCGCGTTCGGCGCGCGATTGCCCCATAGAGCGCGGGGCGAGTTCGCGTGCCGCGGGGGACCGCGTACGTTCCCCGAGTAAAAAGCTATCTGTCCCTCGGTCCCCTTTCGCCCGAGGTGAAATCAATTTTCGGGCAGCCGTTGTCCCCCGCGTGCGCGCGCGCGCGCTTCGGGATAGAGGCCTTGTGTTGTTGTTGCTTGCGTGCGGCCGGGGCTCGCGGTCCCCGCGCGATGAGTTATTGCACGCCCGCCGCTGTATTGTTGTTCCACGGTGTTGCCCGGACCGATGTCCGGACCGATGTTACGTCCTGCTCGCGCCGGTGGTCGGTATAACTTTGTCCCGATCCGCGACAACCACGAGTATCTGTCGTCCTCGGATCGGCAGCACTCGAAACCCGAGTGTACACGTTATGCCCCCCCCCCCCCCCTATTTATTGCGGTCGAGGAACGAATCGGTGTTTTCGATAAATAATATCGTTTTCGTGTTTCGCTGTAGGCAGCCGTGACTGAAGTCGGTTAAATCTTATCGGTGCGGTTTTCGAATTTGTTGATTGTCAAGCACATTATATGCATTATATATTATATTATATTATATTATATTATATTATATATTACTACACTATATATGCACTATATATTATATTATAGATTTGTGCTATAAATGTATTATTATATAGATTTATTTTGTAAAGGAATTATACCATAGTTTTGTGCGTAAAGGAATTTATACTGTAAAGTGATTATACTGTAGATTTATATTATAAAGGAATTTGTATTGTAAAGTGATTATACTATAGATTTATATTACAAAGGAATTTATAGTTGTATTTATATTGTAGGAAATCTATAGTATAATTACTTCATAGTATAAATCTATGGTATAATCACTTTACAGTATATCTATAGTATAATTCTTTTATAATATAAATCTATAGTATAGTTAATTTACAGTATAAATTTCTTTACAACATGAATCAATGATCGATCCAAGAATTACTAAATCCTAGAATCACCTCAAAAATAAATATACCGCTCTCCAGAATTACGAAACGCGGCGAAGCCGCATGGGAAGCGTCGTCGATGCACGGGGCATCGGGGCAGCTTTCGCACGAGCGACTCGCATAATAACAGAGAGAGAGAAAGAGAGAGAGAGAGAGAGGCTCCACACGGATATCGGAAGCGATCGTCGCCGCTGCCTGCGGAACCGTTAGCCGTTTTCATCGATTATTCCGGTCGTCGAAGAACGACACTTCCTCCTCGGTGCGCGATGGAAGTCGGTGTCGAGATCGAGCGACGTTTATCGGGGGCGCGGACGTGCCCGCGATGCAACGGGAAGCTTCTCGTTCCTATTTCTTACCGTGGAACATCTTTTGACAGAGGATCGATCTTTCATGCGATCGATTGGAAAATCATTCGATTCGCAGTATGCGCTTTTTAATAGTTGAATTTGTAGTTTGTAAAGGAAGTAATTGCTTGTTCAAGACATTTGTTATGGTATGGTATTAAATATGCCATGGTTAAATATATCGTGGTTAGATATGTCATGGTTAAATATTTCATGGTTAAATATGTCATAGTTAAATATGTCATGGGTAAATATATCATAGTGTAAATGCATCATGGTGTTTATACATTATGGTGTAAATATGTCACGGTGCTAATACGTCACGATAATAATATATCATGGTAATCCTACGTCACGGTATCAATATGTCACAATATTAATATAGTATAGTATTCACACGTCACGGTATCAATATGTGACGATATTAATACGTCACGCTATTAATACAGTATGATGTCAATACGTCACAGTATTCATACACCACGTCGTAAATACGTCACGCTATTAATACATCACGCTATAGATACGTCGCGGTATTAATGCATCACGGTATTAATACATCACGGTATAAATACGTCATGCTATTAATACATCACGTTGTAAATACGTCATGATATTAATACGTCACGCTATTAATACAGTGTGATGTCAATACGTCACGGTATTCAAACATCACCTTGTAAATACGTCACGATATTAACACGTCACGCTATTAATACATCACGGTATAGATACGTCGCGGTATTAATATAGTATATATGTCAATATGTCACGGTATTCATACATCACTGTGTACATACGTCACGGTATTAATACATGACGATGTCGTCGTCATTATCACGTATTAATTGACTTAACCTCTTGCCGTACCTTAACAAGTCTAACACGTAATGGTAATTTTTAGCGATAATCTGTTCACTATAAATATTACTTCGCTCTTAATTAGGAATAAAATTCTATTAAAAATAAATTACTAAAAAACTATCCTTTAAAGTAAATTTCTAATAAAACACTTAAAACAATTGGTCGCTCTTGGTAACAAAAATAATGCAAATAGTGCAAAGAGTTAAATATTCAAAGAAATAAAAAGGCACAGACTAAATAAAAATTGTCTCCATCTAACAAATTATAACAATTTCATTTTAAATTACTGAAATACTCCTATCTACTTCAACTACCAAGAAAATGGTACGACAAGAGATTAAACATTACTCTTAAATAAAATAATAATAATATCACGTTTCCCCCCCAATTGCTCGAAGAATCGTCACACCAATTACAACAACATTTCCTCTCCATCACAAGCAATAACAATAAAAAATCAGCAAACCGCGTCGCGCCGCTCTCCGCCGATCTAAAAATTCTCCGCAGAAGTAGTGGAACCGCAGCCTGCAATGCCAGCAAATAAGGCTAAAACCCTACCGCGGTCCCCCGTTCTCGCCATAGAATCACCACTGCGCTTCATTATCCGCTCTCAGAGAGCGGAGTAAGCAAAACCGAGATGCCGGACGCTCGATCGACACCGAAACGACACAATCTCTCGAATCCCGGTTACGGTGGTCGTATCGTAACGAGAATGAAGAAGAGAACGGAGAGGAGGACGAGAACGTCGATCTGGCATCGAAGACTCGCGAAGGTTGACGAAAAAGCGAGGCGCTCTTATCCCAGAAAATCGCGGCGGCTCGCGGTCGAGAGCCCGGGGGTTGACGAAAACACGCGAGAATGTATGTGCTCGTCCTCGTCTCCGCGGGACAAAGAACTCGGATCGGTAGTTGGCAGTTTAAGGGTCGTAAAGCGCGACGACACGGAGCAGAGAGCGGAGCACCGCGCGGGGCAAAGTGGATCCGCGCGGTGCGGCGCGGCGCGGCGCGGCGCAAAAAGGAAGCAATAAAATGTAAATGTACTCACATTCCTTGTTGCGATCCATGGCGTGTTGAAGCGGCGAGTCGTCGACCTCCGCCTTCGGCGGCGACTGATTACCCTCGGCCATCTCCTTGCCGGCCGATCCTGGAGCACCACCACCCGCGGTCTTCCTTCCTGCTGCCGCTGATGCCGCGTCCGCCGCTTTGTCCTGCTGCGGCGAGGGCTTCGTGCCTTTCTTACCGTTTCCAGCGTCCCTGCAGGCCCCAAACAGCCAGCAAAACGTTCCCGTTTTGCGAATTAATCTTTCATACGCGGTCCCCGCCCGGCCCGGCACCAACGGGGACCAACAGGGACCAACGGGCACCAGAGGGGATTAGGGGAGAGGCGGGACAGGGCCGATGGGAAGAGGGACGGAACCACGGCAAAACGAGTGTCAATCGGTCCCCGGGTCCATCCGGGCCCCCGCTTTTTGCCGATGATGAAGGAATGACGGATCAATCGACACTCGGGCCCGACCGCCTCGACGGACGTTTTCATCAGAAAGCGAAAACGATCCACGATCGAACGGTCGACAGTGACTGACCCCTTCTGCCACGCAAGAAATCGTCGGGACGAAAGATTGGGCCCTTTGTTGGGGGGGTGCGAGAATCGCTTGGCTAAAATCTTGATAGACCTCGCGAGGATTCTGGTTGAGTGTTCTGATTGGTTGTTCATAGTTTAAGGAGCTGGTTGTAATTATTTCGAATTTTATAAAGTAATCGAATGATATTTATTTTATCTGATTTATCTAGTTTATTTTTATTTTACCTGTTTTATCAATCGCGTGAATTCCAGTAGAGTGTTCTGTTTGGTTGTTCATAGTTTAAGGAGCTGGTTGTAATTATTTCGGTTTTTATAAAGTAATCGAATGATATTTATGTTATCTGATTTATCTAGTTTATTTTTATTTTGTCTGTTTTATTAATTGCGGTATGTGATAGGTTTCATTAAATAGGTATGTCATAGTTCCAAAATTGTGCAATAATATTACATATTACAACAGTAGCTCAGAATAAAATTTTAATTTCTATTTTGATTTTCTTTATTTTATTAATAGCGAAAGGTGTCTAATATTTTAAGAATTATGTGATAATGTTGTATAACATGCTTACTATAGTATAATATAATACTTCTATCTCAATAACAGTGTTAATTATAGGTTATTAATTGGGAGAGGTAGTCGATTTATAGGCTAAACACTGTACTATATACTATATTATAATATATTGTACTATATACTATATTATACTATATTATAGGCCAACATTGTATTCCACGATCGTCGGTCAAATGATCAGTTTTTATCTAATAATTATTGAAGACGTAAATCTGATTCTGTTAAAAATTGTTGAATATTTTCCATTTGTTGCAACTCATGCTGTTATAAAAATTGTGGAAACTTTGAATAAATTCTACGTTATGATTTTTGTGGAGAAAGTATTGCTAGTTGCTGATAAATTTCGGTACGTTTGCTATTAAAACATTGGCCACTGCGATAGTAATAATAAAAAATACACAATTGGAAAAATTAAAAGAGATAAACTTCATTATTATTTAATTAACAGAATTAAATAAAAATTTAAATAAAAAATATATGTATATAGTACAATATATGTAGTATTATAATATAGTATAATATACAGAATATGTACTGTAATATAACATACATTATATATAATACTATAATATAGTATAACATATTGTATATACACTATAATGTATAGAAATTATATAACAACAACAATCCAGTCATCGATTAAAACTTAAAAATCAGCAGCATCGCACGTAAATCTCGTTTACGCTTCGTTCGCATTCCTCCATCTTCCGTGCCTCATTCGATCGCGCGCGCGCGCGCGGATACGAGCGAGAAAAATGCATTTTCCAGCGTATAAACGGTCGAGAAGGCCAATTTTATCCGGAAGACTTCAGAGAAAAGGGGCCAGCAAGAACGTCCAATTAAAGTTTATCGGGGAAACAGGCGGCAGCAGCCACGGCGAAGGCAATTTCGAAACGGCGAGCAACTTTGTTTCCCACCTGCAACCTGTTATCCAGTTCTTTATTAAGCGTTATTTACGCGGCGCGGAGTCGGCGCGCGGCCAGCGCCTCGCGAATCTCGGAAGCCGTATCTACCCAGCGCCTCGCGTAATTCGCGCGATGATTTACGCGCGAGAGATTGGCCGGCGATGCCGCGTCGATACGTTTTATCACGGAGGGAATTCCATCGCGCCGCGCTAGTCAACGATCCACCTTGCCTTGACGGTAATTTCCCCCCTTTGGGACACGTTTTTAACGGCGGACCAGCGATTATTTATCTAATCGGCGTGTGAGAGATTTTGTTAACGCGGCGAAGAGTTGGATCGCGCGAACGGGATAGGATAAATTAGAGAAAATATATTTTTTATATAGTATTAATATGAGGTTGGTGCATATGAAATATCGGATTTTTAAATCAGTATATAAAACTACATATCTTTCTTCAAAAGCTATTGATTTAATCGAAATGTGCCCCGTTCGTTCCAATACACTTTTCCCAACGCGAGTTTAATTCATAGATGTCTGTCTTCAAGAAATTCTGATTTTTCGGATCAATAAACTGTAGTATGGAATTTTTCAGACTGTCTCCATTTACATACTGTTCAGCTCACAAAAACTACGCATACGTCGTACAAAACAATTGCGAAATTAAATGAAGTAAAATATACAATTTTATAAAATATAGAAGATTTATTTCAGATTTCCAGTGGCAGTGGCTTCGAGCGCAAAGGGTTAATAGTCTCTAACGTCCGAGAGGTAGTGGGGAAGTTACGAAAATGCTAAATAATATTATTACTTGGTTTGATAAAGAATAATAAATATCGACAAGAATACAGTTTGGTTACTAGAGGTCTTGCTGTCGATATAAACTGTAGATTAATGTTACTTGATTTACTGAATTAATGTTACTTACTTTACTGGATAATATTACTTACTTTAGTGGATTAATGTTACTTACTTTACTGAATTAATATTACTTACTTGACTGGATAATGTTACATGCCACTTAACAAAGACATCTTGTATAATGAGGGCATATTTTATTCTCGTCTTACAATAAATTAAAAAAAAATTGTAATTCAAAGATCAAGCAGTGGAAAGTGTCAAACTCATTCCCACAACTACGTATAATGACAAAATGTATTTGTCTAGTTATTCAATCCAAAAATAATGAACATCAGTGCCACTAATAAACATCTTAAGAACGTTTTAAAAACTTCCTAAAGCAGATATCTCAAAGAAGTCCCACCTTAAACATCACTTAAATATTTAAAACAAGACGTCCTTAACACACATAAAATATGTCCATTACTTAACATAACCTAAACGAAGCGATCACCATTTCAAATCCCCATAGAAACACTTTCCTTGAGTATTGACAATGAAATCCGCGCGTCGCCGACTCTAAAACGTATCGCGCGTCTTTGCGACTTCCGACGACCAAGAAACAAGTAAATAAGTACGCGCAACAACTCGCACGTTTAAAAAACCGTCGCGGAAAGTTTGCGGGGCAGAATCGCCGAGTCGAGTATTTCCGCGAACAAAACAAAATTACGAAAGAAAAAGCGTGAAGCGACTTGTAAATTCGTCGTTCGATCCAGCTTGTTCCGGAACGGCGGGAGGATACGGGGCCGGTCGGGGCCTTGGCCAGTTGCTTAAGCCTTCGGCATTAATAAGCCATAATCGACGACATACTCTCGGAGGGTGGAGAATTTATGCGGCCGTACGGTATCTCGGATCGCTCGCACGGTGTTATTCCGTTCGGTGCGCGCGCGCGTAAAACCGGGTCATATTCGGGGCCCCGGTCGGCGCGACACCTCCGGTACCCGAATAAAATGTCAACGCGGAAGATAAGCCGCGCCGTAACCGCGCGCAAAGTTCAGATAAAATTACAGGTGGCCGATTAAATATTTTTTTCGGTGGCGGAGGGACAGTTGTCGCGCGTAGGGAGCCTCGTCACAGCTGGAGATAGGAAGCCGGTCGTTAGGTTGCGTTTATGCTCTCGTGGCACACGATTACGCGACAAGCCGGCGCTAAATTACGGGTTGGAGAACGAGGGGGGGGGGGGGGGACACCCATGGAAACCCGGGTTTCCAATGGAGCCGGAGCCCGGGACGCGCGAGACGCCGGGCAACCCGACGCGCGAGAGAGCCGTTTATCGGCCGGCCGTGTCGCCACTTACGATTTCGCAAGGACGCGACGACCACTTAATAGAAATAATCTACGCGGAGCCGCGAAATTGCGGCCGGGAACGTGTTGCTAATGCCGCTCGACGATAGTCGCCGCCGTTAAACCATTAGCCGGTCTGTTCGATAACTGTACCGCGATTTTTCATAGGGTTATGGTGTTATAACGCGGTTTTACGATGCTGGATCTCTCATCGATCTTTCATCGATCTCATAATTTCTTCCGGGTTAAATTATTGTTTATTTTTGAATCGTGGTAGCATGGTTTTTACCTTGGGTCTTGAAGGGGACAGTCACTTAGTGGGTTCATTTTTCATAGATTTGTATAGGTAGTTTGGCATTTTCATCAAAGCGCAGATTTTTCTGTGTTTATATGTCAATTAATTTCTGTTCCTGTATGTACTGAATTATGACACGTCAATTCGCTTTTAATTTTAATTTGTGACTTTCATTTGAAATTCTAATCTGTAATTTTAATTTTTAATTCCTATTTGCAATTTGAATTTCTAATTTCAATCTGTAATTTTAATTTATAATTTTAATTACTAATATTAATTTATAATTTCAATCGATGCTCAAAGAATCGACAGATTAAATTGCTAGCACATAAATACATGATTTACTAAATAGTGTACTTTATTCACGTAGAATTAAATCAAATCCAGAGCATAAATGACTAGGAATGATTAAAAGGTGTATCAAGTAGAACACGGCGACCAGAATCGAAATTTAACGCAAACTATCATATCTTCCAAGTTATTTTACTCAAATACTAAATCAAACAGAATAAAACAATTAACAGAATAAAATACGGCGAATAAAATTCTACAAAATAGCCGCGCTTAAGAAACGAATGTAATCTAGTTAAGAAAAATAATGAAAACCCCAACTCTTTGATCGATCTCCTTCGGTCTGACCAGTTCCGGCGCATTCTACTGAACGAAACATCTCTACTAGCAAGTGTCCCATACAGTTTCTGCTCCTTCCCTAGCCCATGGATAGTCAACGGATTCTGGATACCGATTAGGGTTGCAAGTTATAGTCACCTCTCGTCCTTCGATTCTCGCCTCGCTTCCTTCCTGTTCTCCCTCTCTCCCTTATCCTTGACGGCGTCCGCCTTCTTCGCCTTGGACTTCGACTTCGGATCACCTTTGGCGGCTTTGTGCTCAAGGACGGTACTGGAGTCGGCGGCCACGTTGCCCTCCGCGTTCAACTGACCACCGGAAGTGCTCGAAGAGGAGGTCGAGGCTCGGGTGTTAGTGTAGTCCTGCGGGAGGGAGCGGGTGGACCTCGTTATGCGGGATATTCGTACAAGGTCGCCTCCTCCGATCGCCCCAACAGGGCAATCGGAGGGGGGGGGGAGGGGGGAGGGACAGAACCGCTTACCTTAAACCACTCCGGGTATATCGCGCTGATGGTGTCCAGAAGATCCTGGTCGAGCTGAATCCTCCAGAACGGGGAGCCGCTGTCCAACCTGTGGCCAGACTCTGCAATAACAAAAATAAACTGGTCAATGGCTGTCCAACAATTAATTCGATTTATGCGATTCAATTTTATTACATTCGATTTTCGTGATTTAATTTTATTACATTCGATTTACGCGATTGAATTTTATTACATTTGATTTCAATCGAATTAATATTTAAGTCGAATAAATCAGTCGAGACGATTATGGCAAGGTTATGTCATTTATGACATTTTTAATTGTTTAAGTTCTTTTGTAGGAAACAATGTGTGATCGAAGTTGAGAATTAATTAGGTTGTTTTGACAGAGTATCGAGGATGACGACGGAATGAATTCTTTCTAGTTGAATATTTTAAAAAGCCGCTAGCGATTCTTACGAGGGGACCTCGAAGGAACAGTGAAGAGACCTAACACCGGTCGCGAAGCCCCTCGAAGAAACAACGCCGTCGTTCGGGCGGTTCTATTATATGGTTCGGCCGGTACGGCGGAGCCGACCTCATCGATCACGGTGGCGAATCCTTGTCCGATTAAATATAGGATTTAGAGTGTGCAAGCGCGCACGACCCACCGCGCGAAGGCTGACCGGTCGGGGGCCCTTAGGAGTCATTCCCACCGCATAAGGGCTAATGGTACCCCGACGACCAATAGCCCGGAGGCGTATCAAAACCTCGCGGAATGCCGGCCGACCGTTTCTTTCGTGGATTCCGCGGGATTCCCTGCCTAATTTAAACGTTCGTCCCTGCCGGGCCGCGCGGCGGAAGGGATCGGGCCTCTCTGGACACGGCGCGGACGAAGGACGAGGAATCTCTCCCCGCCTCGTCCTCTCTCTCTCCCTCTCTCTCTCTCTCTCTATTTCTTTCTTTCTCTTTCCCTGTTTCTCTTTTCGTCTTTCTCTTTCTTTCACTTTTCGTCTTTCCCTTTCTTTCTCTTTTCGTCTTTCTCTGTTCGTCTCTCTTCCTCGAGCTACTTCAAGAGATAGAGAGGGAGAGGGAGAGAGAGAGAAAGAGAGAGGGAGAGAGAAATATAGGAGGGGGAGACGGGGAGCTGGAACACCTCGTTACGACGACATTCTACGGGCGAGACGCGTGCCCTGCCTTCGTGATCGAGCCTAAGAGAGGACCGGGAGAGCGGAAAAAGGAGGAAGAGGGCTCCCGCGGGACTTTCGGACTCCTTACCGACAGAAAACACGGGTTCGGAACAGTCCTTGATCTCCCGGGCTCGCGGACGCGCACGGAAAAACGCGGTTTTCTTGCGTTTCGCGGCCCCCACCTTTTTGTACACCCGGCCGGCGGAGCTTCGTTAAACGATCACGCTCCTATAAAGGACGCGGATTATTGTTTATCCCGGCGACCATAAGAGAGGAGACACTCGGCGCTCGGTGGTCTGCCGCCTTCTCTCTCTCTCTCTCTCTTTCTCCCTCCTTATCGCGGCGCTTGAGATCGTAAGTTTTAATTGCGACATGTTGGAAAGATGATTTTTACATTTTTGTTGTAGATATTATTGTATTGTTGATACTATTGTATTGTTGATACTATTGTATTGTTGATACTATTATTATATTGTAGATATTATTATATAGTGACAGCAAAATCAATTAAATAAATGGCAATTTGAAGTGGGAGCCTTTAAACGCAGCAACTTTTGATAAGAAGTTTTGGCAACGTCGACTGCAATTTTTGAACTAAAAAAATTCTTAGCAATGTAATCCAACAATTTCTATCAAAACTATGGTTTCACAGAAAATTCTCTACATCACGCGAAATTGCAAGAGAAGCTACTCACTTGGATCGTTGATTTTGAAGGTGGTCTAAGTTCATTTAAACAAAAATGAGGGATCACGTAAAATTTATGCTTAATTCAGTATAAACTGTTTATTAGTTATTACTAGCTAATATTTAACATCTTACAAAATACCAATGCTTCATTCAATTTAAAATTGCCTGGTATAAAAAATTACGTAGCCATTGATTATGAAAATGCTACGAGACCAATGTATGTACTTCATTTTCCTCCAAAAATAGCTAATTTTAATATTTAAAAATAGGTTATTTTCTTACAATGAATAATATTATGATAAATAATTATATAATATAATTAATAACATTATTTATATATATAAATTAGACATTGATAAATTAATAGAAACATCCCCTAACCTAGCATAATTAACCCATACCTTTCGACACATATACTACCCTTCAATTATCTCAAATCACAATGAACACAACCTTACATAACCTATACCTTTCGACACACATGCTACCCTTCAACTATCTCAAACCTCAATTAACATAACTTGACATAACCTATACCTTCGACATATGTATACTACCCTTTAACTATCTCAAACCTCAATTAAGTGCAAAATAATTTTGCAGTATAAAACCGACTATTAAAAATGAACAAATCCATTCATCTTCCACCATCCATCGAACAGAATTTTAAAAGCATTCGGACACCCGAACAGACCCCTCTCGAAATCTTCATCGCTTCATCCAGTGTACCCGACGTCGATACCCGCCGCACGTCGAGGGGTTAAACGCTCTAAACGATTCTCCAAGGAGTGGTCAGTTCGCTCGAAAAAAGGGGTCAGTCCTCGGGACCTTGGGGGACCCGGAGGGAGGGCCCCGAGCAGGGAGGACACGATTTCACCTTAACCCGATAAGTGATTAGTGGGCCGCGGTGCCGGCCGGAGCGGAATAAATGCTCAATCAGTATGCGCACGCCGGACAATCCGCTGTAAATCACGCCGTGAATCATTCGTCGACATAAATCTAGCGTGTCCTCTCTCTCTCTCTTTCTCTCCCCCTCCCCCTCTTGGTTCGGCCTGGGCTGATCAATGCGATTCCAACCGGTCCGACACATTAGTCGAACGCTCCGCGTCGTTTACAGTTTACGGGACACGCATATCGGGTCCACCCGGCCGTTTCGTCTCCGAAGAATCTCTCAGGGTTCGTCTTCTTCCTCTCCTCCCCCCCCTCCCTATGGAAAGCGTCCACGATCACTGGCGATCTAATGCCGGCGATCGAGAACGATCTATCACCTTGATCGGCGACGCCTCGTTCCGATAACGACGCGACAGCTTCGGATCGTAGCTCTCTTCGGATGGGAATTGTGTACTTCGTTGCTGAGAAATTCTTTTATGGGGACCACGGTGCTATGTTTCGGGGGAACGAAGATCTGGAGATTCGTTGATTAACCATTTATGGGTATGGGTAATTTTTAGGTTTTTTAGGTGCTTTTGTATCGACGATTTACCAAATAATTTTAATTTTTCTCCAGGTCGCTTTCAATATTAATAATTTTTGTTTCATGGAGTCTGTATCTATACGATTTTTTATTAAATTTTACTTGAACGATGTTATTATTTTCAAGGTTTCGTTGCCGTTCTTTGTAGTATATTTTATAGTATATAGCATATTTATATTGTTTTTTTTTCAGTATTATATACTAGTGTACTACTGATAAATGTTCTGGTTTTTGATAGATGGTCAATGAATATTCTTATATATAATTAATTCTGCGCAGAAGGTGGATTGTTTAAGGTCTTTGAGATAATTAATAAAAATATCGATGATGGTTAACAGCACCCTGAAATATTAAAGCAAAAATGAAATGAAATCACTTTGGGCGAGGATTCAATTACTTTTCCGTGGAGCTATTTGAACTTTAGGTAGCTTAAATTCAAGCTGAAAGTGTCTACTTTACGATGCCACAAGCTACATTACCGTGAAACGGTCTGGGATTTTTTGATGATTTTTTGAATCAAACTATCGGTGGTATTAGGCCGTCTGGGGCTCATTTTTGAACTTGAATTTTGGGCGAGAATTTCTCACAAAAGACATCTATCCTATGCCTCTACGATATATCGATGCAACTTTCTAATAAATGAATTATTATTTATTACGAAGACGATCGCTTCGGTTCCACGGCGATCAAATGAGCAAATCATCGAGTTACAGTCCGAGCACCGGCGAAATCGAAGATTAAAGGGACGAGGATTAAAGCCCTGAGCCAAGTTCCGGAAGTTAAATTTGAAGGCACAAATATTGAAGATCGAGGGGGGAGGGGTAGAGGTTCAAGTCAATGTCGAAGTGCAAGCATGAAAGTTCGAACTCGGGCAATCTTCTGGGGGTCCGCGCTTCATATTTCATTTTTGATTTTGAACTTGATTTTATAAGCACTGCAAGTTGTCGCAGATAGATATTTAAGAAAAATATTCGGCCCACATAGGGTTAAATAAATGGAGATTATTCTAGAATTAACAAAAGCATTAATAAATAACTATGCATAAAGTATCGTTGAAAATACGTCTAGGTATAAATCTGGATATAATCTGAGTATTTAATTTCGATCGAATATCATTGTAATAATTACACTGTTTTACATTCCCAGGAATAATTTCTTTCTCCATAATAATAAAATACTATTTCCACGAAGCTTTGTATATTGAAAAATAAAATAAAGTAAAATACATATAAGTATAAATAAATATAACAAGTAAACCAGCGAAGGTGTCACGTCGTCACATTTCTATTAAGGATCATTTACTGTATTTCGTCATAAAGTTACACGTACCCAACTATACATATCTTGTAACATTGTACAATACATGCGTTACCGTGAGATTCCACCATTTTTTAATAAATTCTAACAGTACATCTACGCAACAATCTTTTAAATCTAAACATTATTATTATAAAAATTAAGAACAATTTTAGCGGTGCCTCAGTCTCGCCACTCGAGCGCAAAGAGATAGCTTCATCGCCTACTCGTCGCACGATATTTCGCCTATAGTACCTATTATTTCGCCTATAGATCGCATAAATCAAGTATCACAGCCGCTAGTACACTAAACGATTGGTATTTAGCGATCTTATTCGCAAACCGCCGCTTCCATCGTCCAACCCCTTGCTCCCCCCCTTTCCATCCGCGAGAATAGTCCGCGCCATTCCGACTTTATCCGTTTCACACTCGGAGATGAAGCGTCTCACGCGACGAACATGTTCCAGATATTAATAGCAAGCGTATAAACGCGATACCGGGCGACTGGTTCCCCGTCAGCTCACCAAAGTCCGGCTCGCATAATTAAGATAATATAGGGCCGTACACGGCTCCGATCCCCGCCGATCGAATACTAATTACCTTCCGTGTTACGTTCGCGTGTGGAGGACGATCCTCCGGCGATCCTGCTCTCGGCTACTGGTTCTCGCGGTCTTAAGTGGAAAAAAGGGGTAAGGAGACGTTTTCTAGCCGAGGACTGCCGAGCTAGAAAAAAGCCGAGAGGGATCCTGAGTGGCGAACGGGAGTCGTCAGGAGCACACGGGGGACAGGAGAGGCTCGGCAAGAACCGGGACCCACGAAAACAATAACAAACCACGGTTGAGTGGGACCAACGCTGATCGAACGGGCCCCAGGAACGCCGGCACTCCCGTCACGGTCGCTATATATTCCATGGAAGATCCCGAATGCGAAATGCATTCCTTGGGCCACGGCAGCGGCCGCCCGTCGAAATTCGGGCAAATAAATCTCGCGCTTCGGTCCTCCCCGCCTTCGGCATCTCTTTCTCTCTGTCTATCTTTCTCTCTATCGCTCTGTTTTTCTGCCTCACTCTCCTTTTTTCTTTCTCTATGTCTCTCTTACTCTGTATCTCTCCTCTCTATCTCTCTTTATCTCTATCTCTCTATATTTATTTTTCTCTATCTCTCTATTTCTCTTTCCCTCTATATTTATTTTTCTCTATCTCTCTATCTCTCTTTCTCTGTATAGTTATTTTTCTCTATCTCTCTATCTCTCTTTCTCTGTATATTTATTTTTCTCTATCTCTCTATCTCTCTTTCTCTGTATATTTATTTTTCTCTATCTCTTTCTCTCTCTGTATTTATTTCTCTCTACCTCTCCTTCTCTCTATATTTATTTCTCTCCTTCTCTCTATATTTATTTCTCTCTTTCTCTCTATATTTATTTCTCTTTATCTCCCTTTTTCTCTGTCTCTATATCTCTCTATTTCTCTTTCTCTTCTATATTTATTTCTCTCTATCTCTTTATCACTCTATTTCTCTCTCTCTCTCTCTTTCTGTTTTTCTCTTTCTATTTTTCTTTCTCTCCCCTCTCTGTCTCTCTCACCCTCTCTCACCCTGCCGGCGTCTTCTTCGTCGTTGTCTTTCGGTTCTGCGTCTTTTTCGCCCTCTTCTTCCTCCACCTTCTCCGCCTCGTTTTTCTTCCTCCTCTGCTTCTTCTTCTTCTTCTTCTCGCTTGCTCGAGATCCTTCGATCTCCGATCCACTTGCACAACGACAGACAGGCCCGTCCGCGGGGAACATGCTCGCGAGTATACGTACACGTGTACAAGTCCGCGCCAGAGAACCTGCGCGCGGTTTACTATACTGGGTGGCTCTGTTTTCGGCTGGGAGTAGACTGGATGGTATTCGATTCGATAGAGTGAGTTTTGGCATTGATACTTTTGGGACGGATCAACGATCTTGGTTTTTGTTCGAATTTATAGATGATAATATCGGGCAATTGAAAAATTTACTTAGACTATGGACAATTGCTATTACTTTGTGTATGGAGTTGTTCGAAGTTTAAATTTCGAGTGGTTTTTGTGATTTATGGTGTTTCTGTTTTATGGGGTGTTTGTGGTTGAGTTCGAGATACGTGTTTGGGTCTTGCAATTTATGTGTTAAAACTTTTTTTAGAATTGTTATTAAGATATAAGCAAGGTTATAAAAATCTAAAATCGTTCTTCTGACTCACTGTGTCTTCGTTTTATATAATTTTATTTCCAAATACGTGATTGAGACCTTTCATTCAATGTTAAAGTTTTTATAAAAATATAAGAAAGGTTGATAATGTATAAATTACTTTGAAAAGTGGTCTAAGAATTTTTAATGACGTCTGAGAGTCGTCATTCGAGAGCAAAGGGTTAACACTGAAACTATCAAACCGATCTAAATGACTGGTTTTTAATTCTTCTTCTAGAGTCCCTGATGTTGTAAAAATACTTCTAGAAGACACTTTTATATAATTGTTTTTATTCAAGTATATATTGCACTAGACATTGCACAAAGTTTAAATAAATCAAATTTTAGCAACGCTGTAAAATAATATTCATAAATCCTCTTTAGAGTTCAGTAGCTCTATTTTCAATTTAATATTTTCAAAATTAATGTCCAAAAGTTTGATAACAATTACATATATAATCAGGATCTTTTCTAAACTTTAAAACAGTTTCTCTTTCAACTATGTAATGAAATTAATAAAAGTATATTTCTAAAAAGCTATTAATACTTGTCCCGAATATAATATATTTATTCAACACATTTATTTCTTGGCACAAAAATCACAGTAAAAATAGTAATAAAATCCCGACTGTATATGTTACTATTATTATTTCTACAAACAGTGCGTTTTACAAAGTAAACATTTTAAGAAAATATAGTTTCAATATCTCAGAAATCTACTATTAATATCTATTAATTCAAATAGCTATTGTCAAGAGACTAATTCCACGAACAATTTAATGTCACTCGAGATCTGAACTCGAACTCCCGCAGCACTCTAATTCCCACTGTTTCCCCAGTATGTCACTGCCTTCCCAAGGTGCGCGCTCCGTTTCGAGAGAAAGAAAAAAATTGCACGGCGCAGCAGCGGGATAAACAGTGACATTAATCTCCGGCATCAATAACATGGAACAGAAGCATTTGAGGAACTGCGTTTGTGACATTCCTCCACCAACGTGATCGGTAGAATAGATTGGTCAACCGGCGGCCGTGTGCAACGTTTACAGGTACCACGCGCGTTGTACTTTCGTAACACTTCTGCGCTACGAAATCTTCGAATCCGCCGGCCGCGATGTACACGGTGTCCCGCGATTCAACCGGTTAGTTTATCGACGAGAGAATTTATAGATTATAAAATAAATAGATCACAGAGATTCGTTGCCTTTTTCTGTAGAAAGATTGCTAAGAGAGACTGTAAACAATTTGTAATATCCTTAGACAATGTTCAATATAGAACTAATAATAAGTAATATAGAAAATATGTAAAATAATAAATTAATAAGCTAATAAACCTGCATTTGCTAAATAAACTGTCTGGTTTGAAGCATTAACAAACAAATGATTAAATAATTGGTTCTGCTGTTTCTGGGTGATTCGAATGGAAAATAATGTTAAATTTGCTGCGATTTAAGCTGCGGTGTGTCAGTAACACATGTTTGCAATAATAATTAGATTGAGGAACTTTATGCAAAATAAAATGGGACAGGCTAATTTTTTTCTTAACGCTAGGTTTATCGAGCTCGACAAAGTGATTTATTTTTAAATTTACGATTATTATAATTAATTATTATATGTATTACTTAAATGTTTAATTTGTAGACATTTAATTTTATCTTGAACAATTTTTTATATGATCGAATTGTTCAATTCTTTTAACAACTTCACTGTTTTCTAATTCAAGTAATTGTTTATATTACAGATTTCTAAAATTCGCAGTTTATTTATAACTTATTTGTTTAATGTCTATGTCACTTGTTGCAAATATTACGATAACATATGTTCAAGAATAAATGTCTCATTTTTCATTTTAAAAAGTAATACTTAGTCTGTAACATATAATATTATATTTAATTTATAATATGCAATAACAATAATAATAATAATAATAATGATAATAATAATATAACAAAATAATATAATACTGCGATATAAAATATAATACACAATGCACTGCTAACAATTAGAAATAATTTTTAATTTTATTTAATGTATCAATTTCCATCCCACTTTACGACAATTAAAGATATAAACATTTTATGAAACCGTGTCAAAAGCAACGTCGCAGCTCCTAAAACTATGAAGACAAGCCAGAACAATGTACCAAACGACCAAATAGTTGGAAACTCAAAGCACGGTAGACATCGTTGTTAAATCAGGCGGAGACACCCGAACCTTAATTAGAGGACGCATCGAGGGTGTCCGTAGGGCTCATCGAGCGACACCCCGACGGTAGGGGAGAGAGTCCGGAGGGGCCGGTTTCGAAGGCCGCTTCGCGATAAACACCCAGTACAGGCGGAATGGTACACGTGGACGTGTGGGGACAGGTAGGCCGCGGGGCGCGTGTGCGTGGACCGCTTACGTGCGTACAGAGTTTCCGTGGAGCACGTGCGTGTTCGCCCTTGCCGTTCGAACCGGAGAAGGCTCTGAGTCACTCTCTCGTCAGGGCCCTGCGCGCTGGTAGCCGCGAAAAACTGCACGCTGCACTTCGGGAATGTCGTTGGCATGTACAGGGTGTTCCCCTTTGCTGCCCGTCTGGCCGGCCGACAAGAACGGCGACGGTTCGCATCGGGATTTCTCCTTCCCCCTTTACTTCTCTTTTCTTTTTTTTCTCTCTCTCTCTCTCTCTCTCCCCTCCCCTCCGTGCCCGCCGCCTTTATCCAGAGAGCCCTTTCGGAGAACCTTCCGAGCCGCGGGCTCTTCCTACTATCGACGTGGCCGTTCGCGGACCGTTCGCCCGCTCGGGGAAACCTCTTCGTGGAAAAGCCGTTCTTTCGCGATTACGTAAACACGCGGGCTCCTCGGACGATTTGCCTCGGACAGAGCAATGGCGCGATCGCTCGACGCCTCGATCTTTAACCCTTTCCACCGTGTGGCGCCACTATAAATTGCTACAGTGTTTTTAGAAATAATCGTAAAATAATTGTAATATCAGATTCGTTTATATTTAGAGATTGTTTAAATCAGAAGTATTCTAGTTGCTGGTAAGATCAGTTTCGCATGTGTAAATTGCAATAAATTATATAGAAATAGAAACAGAGATCAGAAAATATGTTTAGAATTTTATGAAAATTGCTTCGAGTGCAAAGGGTTAACCGTGCGACTGCGCTGTTTTAACATATTCTGTGCGGAAAAGAGTTAACCTTTTGATATACAAATTGATGTGTTTGAAATATATTATTTAACCCTTTGATGTAACATTTTCTTTAATGGTACCACCATTCGAAATTTTTCTATTGTAATGATTTCTTAGAAGGCACCGATAATTAATGTTTATTTACATTTACTCGAATGGTTAAATATCGATGAGAAGGGACTAGAATTCTATTCTAAAGAACAGTATAATAACTAATAAGTTATTAATTGTAATTCGAGTTAAAGATACAGTTATGCCAAGGCTATGTTAAATATTAATGAGAAGGGATTAGAATTTTATTCTAATTTTAAAGAACAGTATTATAACTATATTTAATAAGTTATGAATTTTAATTTGATTCAATGACATAGTTATGTCAAGGTATGTATCTACGCCAGACATATAATTTATATTTATTATATGGCAAGCGTTACTTCAATTTTTAAATATTCCAATTAATAGCAAAATTACTGTATAATAAACTGGTTCTATTAAGATCTCTGAACAATTTCAAATCACTTTAAAAAATCCATTGCATTAAAAACAAAGCTGTAAAATACTTTCTGCCAGTGATTGTACATAAACCGGCTCATTAAATAAATTAAAAAAACCATCGTCGATATATATAAATATAATATACCTATACAAAAAGTATATATAAAGTACACCTGGTATGTATAAAAAGTATATATAAAATACACCTAGTACGTATAAAAAGCACACCTAAAATATACCACAAACAAATAACCATTCCAATCTCTTAAATCACCAAGATCCATCAGCCTCGTCGAAAACCGTAACACATCTATCTCTAACGATTTCCAAAGGACTCAATCAGACGTGTCCCCTTATAAAGTACAAGATCGCCGATGAGCCAGCCATTATAAAGAAGCCTATCATTTCTCAACAAACGTTCTTAGCGAAAAAGCGTAACACCATAAAATCCGTGTCCAATTTGGCGGCGCGGCTCGTTCGGTCGAATTTATACATGCATAAAGATCGTCGTAATGATCTATAATTGCCGGTAAAAACGTATCGAGAGCGGGAATCGGTCGTCGATAGCCGATCAGAAGCCGGGACACGCACCCGACCGGCCGCAATGATTCCGGAGAAGAGAAAATGCTCGCAATTTTCGGAATTAATCGTGGCAATTTCCAAAATTGCCGCACGGGGTGTAGGGGAGGAGGAGGGGGGGGGATCGCGGCGCGTCTCAAGTGCGGCGCGCGCGCGCGCTCGCCAGCGCATGCGTTCGTCTCTTCCTCGATACACGCTCGATGACTTATTACCCGGGCGACCGTTCCGCTTCGTGCCCTCCCCCCTTCCCTCCCCCTCCCCCCTCCTATCGGACGTTCGCGACGGTTTGCTCTTTTTCACCGTTCTTGTCGAGAGATTATTTAGCACTCCATTTGTCGGCGGCATTGCCGGATTATAGAGCGTCGAGATCGACCCAGTTGAGAACGCCGCGCTCTCACTCGCTCTCGAGCGTTCCCCTCTTTCACGGAGTAGCAATCTCTTGATCTTTGTCTTGCACTTCGAATGTCTTTCTTTTTATCTTGCTCCGTCATTCTTTGTATCGCTAACGTTCCACTTGTTTCGCGCTACTTTTCTTTCGATTTTTCTTTTATTTAGTTACTCGTATCGTCTTTTGCTTTATTTTCTTCTTAACCTCTCTTTCTCCTTTCTCTTTTTGTTATTTATACTGTCTTTCTCTTTATCTTGCCTTGTCACTCTTTCTATCGCTTACACGCTCCTTTTTCTGCTTTATATTTTTCTTTATCTCTCTTTCTTTCTCATTCTGTCTCTCGCTTTCTTCTTTTGTCACTTATATTGTCATTCTCTTTATTTCGCTCTCTTTCTCTGACTCATATTGTCTTTATTTTTATCTTCCTCTCCTACTCTCTATTACTCACTGTTTTTCTTTCGCTTTATCTGTCATAAAGAGAGAGAGAGTGAGACTGAGAAAGAGAGGGCGGGGTAGTGCATCACGCGGATCAAGTGGAACGTCCAGTTATTTTCACGTCTACGCGGCCAGCTGAAACAATGTATCGCGTCGAGGGACCTCGTCGTCGCCGTTTCGATCGATCGATCGATCGCCCCTGTCGGTAGCTCTAGGCGGTGCTTCTGTGATGGATCAAGCCTCCTGCGCCAAGCCTCCTCTGCCGCTGACTCCTGGGAGATGTGTAGCTACCTGGCAACGAGACGCGTGGCAGGTTCTCCGTCCGCGCTTCGGTCCATTAGCTTCGTCGATTTTGCTCCACCGTGTTCCTCTCCTGCAATCCTCCTCGTCGATTAGGCGAACGTTGTATAATCGGGTACGATGCTTTTCGGTAGTAAAGATTGTCATTGATTGTGTGGCGATGGTGTATTGGTGTTTTATAGAATGTCGAGGACTTTATTTAACGCTATAATATATTATAAGGTAGCCAGGAAAAACATGTACCCTTCGGTACAGTCCGTAGAGGATTTTAGGGGATGGGAGAAAATGATGGGAGAACCTCGCTTTTGCCTGGCTACCGTGTTTGCATGCAATGATAGGCAGACAGAAGATTTAAATTAAATATTGCATTGACTTAACTGCAGGACTCTTGTCTCTCCGTACGATATAGATTAATAAAACAATCGTGGGGAAATCAACAATACAATTACTTAATTTTGTCAAGATTTCCTCAGTGTATAAATATTAAAAGAATTATCAATGCCATATAATTATACTTCTAAACTTTCATTCTAAACTTTTCATTAAATAATCTCCTGCGACTGTATAACATTTTCTAACGTTTTCCACGCGGTCGTAAAAATGCCAATATTTAGCAAATATTACTGAGAAAGTTAATATAACCCTTTTCTCTCGAAACGATTTCAACCATAAGCCTAAAATAATATTTCTACTTTATGATTTCTCCGTTTTAAATTTCATACAACAAAGTTGCATTTTAAGCATATAGAGTTGTCTCTTGTTAGTCACACAACAATTACACATTCAACAATATTTTATATAGTTTACTATATAGTTTATATTATATGCTATACTATAAAAAATATTGTTGAATTTTATACTGTATACTATACATAATATACAATATATACTATACAATAATTCTGTATAGTATAAAGATCTTGATCTCAGTATAAAAATGACTTCGACCCTGCCGTAACAATTTTAATAACACCTCATAACCCCTGCTCCAGTGCAAAGGGTTGCCTCTGTCCGTGTCTCTGTCGCGGCCCTACCGCTCAAGTGCAGTCTATACTTCGAGAACTCAGCGCAGCTCCCCGATCGAGATTCCACGACAGTCGGAACAAAGCTGGAAGGCACCGCGCAGTCCAGCATCCGCCCGTAGGCCTCCGTTGTCTACGGTGTATAGGCAATGTCCGCGAGAGTCCCAAGAGCACCCTCTGTTGCCCACATGCTCTCTCCCATCCTAGCCAGCTAGGAATCGAGGCAGCTATACAGGCCCATGGCTCCGGCCGGTGTCTCCGTTAAAGAATGAAAAGAGACTCCCAGGCGGCTAATCATCGATTAACCAAGCCCCGGCGCGGAGGTGGTGCTCGTCGCGGAGTAACCACCTAGCTTCCACAGGGTGTCCCTTTGTTCTCGGCCCGTCCCACACGGGCTCCATTGAACCCGCACGATTATAAATTGCCCCGTGAAAGCGTGGCTCGCCGCGCGGCCTATACGCCGGGGCCTATACGCCGGGGCCTATACGCCGGGGCCCCGGCAGCGTGCACTTTCCAGACACGTAAAAGGGCTCCGGGAACGGTAACACACATCTACAAGCGGGTAACAGGCGCGCACGGAGACTTATTTACCGGAGGTACAGGCTCCACTTAACCCGTAACCCCAAGCTTCGTATATCTTGTCGACAATGCGTACCGATGAATTCAATACTTGCCGCCCCACCCTCGCAGCACCGCCGCCGCAGCTCCGCAGCACCGCGGAGCCGCTTCCTCAATAAAGTCCGGCCGGGAGAAATATGGCGCTCGGATCAATGGTACTTTTCACCGGGCCCTATTTTCTGCTTCCACACGACGCCCCGGCCACACGCTGATGATCTTCATCGCGGCCTCGTGGGTGGGTCGCTCTTTGGGTGTTCTCCGTTTCTTGTCTCTGCTGATCGACGCGCCGCCATCGGTGATCATTAATCCGCGGCACCCCGCGCTTTGACGAACCTGCGACCACGTCGGCTGATTCGCCACCTGAAGCTGCACCGTTGTACCATGGACTGCCTTTTGATTCAAGCGAGCTCGCTTCAACTTAGTTTGATCCAAGTTAATTCGATTCAAGTTAGTTCGATCCAAGTTAATTCGATTCAAGTTAGTTCGATCCAAGTTAATTCGATTCAAGTTAGTTCGATCCAAGTTAACTCGATCCAAGTTAACTCGATCCAAGTTAGTGCAACTTTGATCGTTTTCGTCTGAGCAGGAACAAGAATGTTGCTTTTATCTGCATGTCCCCGAAAACGAACGTTCGAAGTGCATGGCGGACGAAATATGTAGTGCGTCGATCTTTATGTACTGTGGTTACATTTGTTTAATTTTTTTTACTAATTGCACATTGCACGTTGTCTAAAATTTCGTTCTAATAGGTGGAATTTTACTGTAGCTATAAGTGAATTAACCCTTTATGGGTCGAATGGTTTTCTTAAATAGCTATCTGCAAATTCAAATAAATTCAAATAAACCAGAATAAATTCAAGTAAAGTGGAATAAATTAAAATAGAATGAGGTAAATCCAAATAAAATATAGTAAATTCAAATAAAATTAAATAAAGGCAAATAAAATCAGATAAATTCAAGTAAAATGAAATAAATTCCAATAAACTAAAAGAAATTCAAATAAAATAAAACAAATTCAAATAAACACAAATAAATAAAGTTAACCCAAATAAATTAAATTAACTCGAATTAACTAAGGCTAACATCACGACAACATACAAAAAAATATCTTTACGCTGCCTAAGCCTCTAAACATCTCTGTTCGCAGTCTCCGCAGCAGCGTGTCTGAACGGCTAGACAAAAGAAAGGCGTCCCTGTCGCAGCGAATTGAATCGGAGAACAGCGAGGCGTCGTGAATCAGCGCGGATTACGCAGCGTGGAACCCGGAAGGCTGTCTTATCGGCCGTCGATCCCGTTCCTCGTACTTTGTTCTCGATTTGGGAGGAGCTCTCGGGCCTAACGCCCACGCGGTTCAGCCAGCCGCGGCGACACAGCGCTCGCAACAAAAGTGTGCCCGTTCATTAACGCCGCTGACTTTTCGACAAAGGATCGAACACGGCCGGGTAACGCTGTTTCCCCCGGTCGAGAGGGCAGAAAAGGGCCCCCCCCTCCGGTCTCCCCGTGCGTGGACATTGTTTCCACGTAAGTTACAGGGACGAGAAGGCCCGCGGACGACCCGTGACCCCGACTCTAATGAGCGGCGGAGGAGCTCTCTCGGCTATTGTGAGCAACTCCCTTTTTCCCTACGGTTTCCCTTCCAATTCCCTTCGGTTTCAACGAGAACGCCCTTCTCTTGAGAGCAAAACGCATTCGCGGACCTTGTTGTTATTTCGATAATACAATCTTTTTATTCTCGGTCACGATTTTAACTTTGCTTGGCTCGCGATACGTGGCTCGGAGACGTGGGCCGTTTTTATCGACGAGTTAAGTTTGAAATTTTTACGGTCGAAGGAGATAGGGTCACGGAAATGAGAATGGAGACTTCGACGAGATTATTTTATTCGATTTTGTTCGGTTTCGTTTGATTTTATTTCGCTTTATTCAATTTTATTTCCTTTCATTCTATTTCATTTTATTTCATTTTATTTCATTTTATTTCATTTGATTACAATTTATTTCATTTTATTTCATTTCATTCTACTTAATTTCTTTCAATTTTATTTCATATTATTTAATTTTATTTAATTTTATTAAATTCCATTTAATGTTATTTATTTTTGTTTAATTTCATTTGATTTCATTTTATTTAATATTTAATACCATTTAATCTTAATTCTATTTAATTCTATTTTAATTCTATTTTCATTCTATTTAATTTTATTACTCTAATTTAATTTAATTCTATTTTCATTCTATTTAATTTTATTACTCTAATTTAATTTAATCTATTTACTGTATTTATCAGAATCATTAAATCATGTCTGCTACTTATTATTACCATTTGCCAATTTAACAATTCTCCATCAGTCTAAATATACTCTTCTATCCTTCTAAAATGACCAATCCTATCCCAACTAATCCATCATAGCGTCACTTAAACATAACCTTAATAGATTATTGTATAGTAATAACCATAACCAAATGACGATAACAAGAGAGACTAACAACTTCATCAAAGCCAATTTCTAAAAATCGTCGGAACTATAGAAAGCCGCCTTGTCGATGCATTAAATATCATCCGGCAGGATCTCCGACAGTTCATCACAGAATCCGAAATTACGATACAATGATCACCTAATGATCGAGAGCCATCGATCCGACGCGGTGCTCGATACGCCTCGAGGAATCGAGAGATGCGACATGCCGATAGACCGTGGAATCCCGGCCCCGATCGAGCAGCACGCCTCTCCCGAGGGATCGTTATTAAACAAAACTATCCTCGCAACGATCGCAGCTACCGACGAATACCGCGGCGATCCATCCCCGCTCGTAGATCCCTCTTCTCCTCCACTTCGATCGCGATCTTTTTTTTCCGCCTCGCTCATCATGGATCTCCGTGATCCGTGGGCGGAACATTATGTAGCCGACGAAAGAGAGTCCGGCGCGGCGTGGCTCTTGCCGATCGATTTGCTTGAATCATCGTCAAGCGATCGATCCCCGGATCGAGCGCGAGCTCTCTTTTTTGCTCGGCTGGTCGCGTCCCTCGCTGTTCCAGGTGGATCGCGATCGTGGGCGGAGCCGACGAAAGAACGCGGGATCGATCCGATTGAATCATCCACGGTACCTTCGTGCTACCGATCGATGGATCACCGGCGATCTCGGCGAGGATCTTCTTCGGGGATCGGCTCGTTAGCATCTCTGCTGCACGCGCGACTGTTTATCGATGACGGTAAATTTCGGCTGTTTGAACGATGCTCGCAGGAGGCAGAGTTTATCAAATTTCTTTATAAATGAAAAGTTTCTTTCATTAAATAAAACTCGTTGTAAATAAAATACATTGTGTTCGAGTCTTTTGCACTCTGAGGCTGAAATTGTTCTATCTCGTCCCAAGATAATTTGTATAACAATAGAGATGTAAGAAAGTTGAGACGCAAAGTTAGATTTAATAAATTGTTAAGTAGTTAAACTGTTGATGTGAGTCGCGAGAATTAATTTCGTGTGCATAAAAGTGCACTTTGTTGCATAGATTGGAAATGCTATGAACTAGGAGAATTATCTCAGATTTGTTGATAAAATGGCTTCGAGTGCAAAGGGTTAACATGAAGTTTGATATTTTATGAATATCATGAAAACATGAGAAACGAGAGGTTCTTTAGGTGATTTCAAGCAACTATTTCCTTAGCGAAAATTCAATCCGCGGCTTTGTTTACTAGTTATTAGCGAAAAACAGTGACCAATGAGCGACGAGTTCAGTCGGGCTCACGTCTCATTGGCCAGTGTTTTTCCTTAATAACTCGTAAAGGACGCCTCGGAAAAAATTGTTGTAAAGGAAAGAGTTACTCCAAATGACCTCAGGAATCTATTATTTCTCGAATTTGAGTGATTTTTAAACATCCTGCATAAATTATCATAAATTTAAACAGCTTTCAATTTGAAACAGTATTTTAATCAATTTTATGAAGAAAGTCACTAAGATCAACATTTCTTTCATAGTTCTATATATCGTACTCTACAATTAACATACATAACCTATAAATTTCTACAAGCAACAAATTTCACACTAAACTTAACAATAAATTGCAACAACCTATATCTAATATTATTCGCACACAGAAACCGAATTACTGAACCAAAATTTCATTCGCAAATTCCGCATAAAATTCGCAGTCCACTAATTCAACAAAATACATAATAATTATTACACCAGAACAATTCATTTTAATAACGAAAATATGTGAGAACACGCATTCGTGAACACGTGTATGGAAACAGTGTCAGAGCATGACAACCACGACAGCTTATTCCCGAGCGAAATAATCGGCTCGCTACCGGCGGTGGAATGCCGAATTTTGATCGGCATTCGAATTTGATCGTTATCGACCCCTTCGATCACCGATGGTTCCTTTATTTCTGCCGGCGGTGACCGATCAGCAGTTCCGACCGCGCTCTGTTGGCAAACACACACCGTCGAGCCGCGGGCCGAAGAGGAGACACGGAGGAGCACCGATTTCACCGGGCCAGAGAGAGATTCCAGGTGATAAATCCTTCGCGCAACTTTGGACACGACGTGGAATCGGGTTGCAAATCGACTCGGGGAACATTTACAGCCCATCGCCGCCGCAACGCGCGCGTTTCTCCGCGCCAGGTCATCCATATTTATATTCCGTCGTTGTGCAAATCGCCGCGCGCGCGCGCGCGTGCGCAGCTGTTACTCTCGATTTAATTGCGAGACGCTTTCCGAAAACTCTCGGACGCGCGTCGCTTTTTCCGGCGGGACTTTACGATCGTCGGCGTCCGTTTCCTAATGCTGCTTTTAACCCCTTGGCGTACTTTGACGAGTCTGACTCGTGATGGAGATTTCTAGTAACATATAATTAAATATGGATGTTATATGTACTATATATTGCCTGTATATTGAACTATGTATTAAACTTAAAATGTATATTAAACATAAAGGCAAAAATATTTACATTCCTCTGACTATATCAAAAATAACCTGGACATAACCTTGACTACATCAAAAATCGATTCTACTAAATAAAATTCTGATCACTAAGCATTTCTCCTAGTATTAAAGTAAATTTCAACAACTGCACTAAAAATCGTTTATTATTCTCAACTAGATTAAAAAGAAAGCACGGCGTCCAACAGGCATCTTCGTTTAATATTCTATAGCAATTTTCGTACAACCCCGTGCAACACAATAAACACGGTCAAAATACAAGGAGAGAGAAAGAGAGAGAGAGAGGGTCAGAAGCTAAAGATAAATAGAGTTCGATACGCGTCTTACGAACGATTGCCGCAGCGGACAAGCTACGGCACCAATAAAACGGCCCTAAATTTCATGTTCCTCAGTCAGCTTAAGACTTTATACGCGGCCGATAAAATGAATCATCCTTTGAAATTTGTCGGTGCGACAGGGCGACTGTCCAAAACCGCCTGTGTCCAGCCTCTCCTATAATTTACGGGACGGTGGCCGGCTTCCCGTGTGCCTCGCGTCGCTTGTCGCCGTCGCCGTCGTCGTCGTCGTCGTCGACGTCGTGGCGACTGTCGGCGGGTACCCCGAGACATCCCACGGTTCAAGAACAAAAGTGCAGCGCGGCCGCGAATCGTGTCGAAGTCACGGAACGCGCAGCGCCGGATATACGCAACGGTTCCCTCGACGCGACTCCGCGCCGCTCGGCTCCGCGCGTCGGGGCTTTCGTGCCGGGCTACGTGGACGTCGTCGTAACAGCCGGTGAAAGTCTTGCCCGGCGCACACGGCCCAGGATGATTGATGTCGCGGGCGCAGCTCGCGCGCGGCCGCCGCGGCCCGGACACAAACCTCCCCTTCACTTCATCGTTGCTTCGAATTCCTTGTTTTATCGGACAAGGGACCCCCTCGCGGTATAAATTTCTAGCGGGCCCGATAGCGCGGACATTTTTCGACCGCCGCCCCTCCCCCCTCACTCTTCAAGTACGACCGTCATGAGAAATGTCGTTGGGAATGCTGCTGCCGCTGGTCCATGCGCGAGCATTGCCGCCTCCGGGATATTAATAATCGGCGGCGGCGGCGGCGCCGCGGAAAAATCGCGGCTGGTCGCGCGCCGACGCTGCTCGCGCGACAGCGAAATAGTTTGACCCTTTGGGCGACGAATTGGTTTTCCAATATCGACGTAAGGAGATACCGAGCACTCCAGGTGACTTATCTGCAATTTATTTGAACACGTGGATGTTGGAGTGCATCACGTGACTATTCTGTGAAGCGGCGTATATTTGCTTATTTCGCTTGTATTTCAAGAAATAAGTGGTACAAAATAGGTTTGTATTATTTTATTTGAATGTTATAAACAGGTATACGATAGTAAAAATATAGAAATTTAATGTTATTGCTAACTAAAAAATAAAGCGTTGAGCATTCCTGCGATGTCGATAGCAAATTGTTTCGAATTTATTGAACTCGCCTTTTATTTAAATTATACGAAAGGACTCCGAAGCTTCCCCAATAAATAAATAAATGAATAAATAAGTAATTAAATAAATAACTGAATGAACGCATGAATGAATAAAAAAATAAATAAATAAATAACTGAACGACTGAATGAATGAATGAATAGATAAATAAATAAATAAATAAATAAATAACTGAATGAATAAATGAATGACTAAATAAATAACTGAATTAATAAATGAATGACTAAATAAGTAAATAAATAACTGAATGAATGAATGAGTAAATAAATAAATAACTGAATGAATGAATAAATAAATAAATAAATGAATGACTGAATCATGAATGAGGCCGTTTGTACATAAATAAAGAGAGCCTATTGCGACCTAAACATCACCGAGTTATGGTTCCGCGCGACCGCTAAACCTCTAATTATCATCCTACGGTTATTCTACGTCATTCAATCGACATTCATTTCGCCGACATTAACACTAGGTTTACGGGACCCGTCAATTTGACGGATTTCGAACTTTGAAATGTAACACACAAAAAACCATAGCATTAATCTTAACTATTTTGCGCCGTAAATTCATAATTTCATTAAGAGAGTTTATACACACAATTATTATTTTCTTAAGCTTCCTAAATTTGGAAATTTTTATGTGGTATACCTATTTCTACGGAGCCCGTCAAATTGACGGGTTAGCTGATTACGTAAACAATCCTTATATATTTGCTTCGTTTGTAAAATTATTTCTCCAACAGTAAATATAAGAGTGAACGAAAAGTCTGAGATGCCTCAAACTCATTGTATCTCAATAGTGGATCGATAATGTGATACATATAAAGTAAACTGTTTGGCCTGGGTGGCCCGTTTTGTGTATTCAACGAAATCGATTACCAGAGAGATCCCCGCGTCATTCGAAACTCAAAGCATGCGGCAGACTAAATGTCGTATCGAAAAGATATTCGGTTCATGTGTTGGTTCAATATAACAACACATATAAACAATTTTCAAAGCCGGCGACAGCCGACGTTAGACTGCGGTGGCACGAGCTGGTCTTCAGTATAGTTTTTGCAGTGACAGTGATAAGAACATTTTTCGAAGACAGTGTGCAAAAGTTCCGGTTATTGTAGTCCCCGCTTATTGTAAGTATTTACAGTAGGGTAATTGAATTTGGGCACAGATTTTTTACTTTCGCCGACCACCCTTTTCTAGCAATCATAGCGTGAAAGCGGGGTGTCGCCGGTGGCCCCGATAGCCTCCTTTTTTATAATATTTTAGATTTGGCAGCGATAAACGCGTGGATACTGTATAGAGAGTGTACCGGATCCAAAATATCCAGAAAAGAGTTTATATTTTGTCAAAGTTCAGCCGTTTCAGTTCTGTCACCTTCAACATCAGGAGTCCGAAAAAGTTGTCAAATGGGCTACTGCAATAAAAATAAAAGCAGTAGTTGCTGTATGTATTGCAAGAAGATCGTATGCGAAAAATGCACAAAAGAAATTCAAAACATATGTAAGAAATGTGCCTGATAAAAGTGTTCATCCTGTAGCGTTTACATTATTGTTATCATTTCTGTGATAAAAACAGATTTTGACTTATTAATATTTTATTTTTACATGAAGCCTTATATTGTTCAACTCAGACTTAGTTTGAATAAATTGATTTTTTAAAATAAATAAGTATTTTCACCTACCCGTCAATTTGACGGGTGCCGTAGAGATAGGTATATAAGAAACGCCCGTAAATCTAGTGTTAATTAACTGGCACGGTGAAATCACCGACGACATTTTCATCGACGCTCGTCTCACCGGCATTGGCTTCGTGTTTACCTGTCAATGATAGTCATTCGATATTGACAGGTAAACGTGAAGCCAATGTCGGTGAAACGAGTCGATGTAAACATTGTCAATGATTTCACCTTGTCGTTTAATTAACATCATCGGTCAAACATCGGTGTTGATTAACCTTTAACAGGTGGCGTGCGTTAATTACTGTCTTATCACTCTGTAAATCGAGGCATAAATACTTTGACCATCATTAAAAGCGTAAGAATATTAATAAAATGTCAGTGAAATGTCTTTTTTCATTTTAGAAATTATTACAATTGAAAATAATAAATAGTAATAAGATGTAAAGTAATATTTAGAAAAGTTTTAATTATTGTAACTGTAAAGAAAATGGTACGGAAAAGGGTTGATGTAAAATTATTGGTAACAATTGTGTGATATAAGATCGATCGGTGCAGCACATGCTAATAAATCGTAGACGATTTCAGCGGAGAAACGTCAGCGGCGTTGTTGAAACAATTGGCGGAACTGAACGTATGCGTCAGTAGCAGCGAGAGACTGTTAATCAATTTATTCAGCGATGCCTTTGGAATATAGAGGGTTCTAAGAATTTAGCAATAATTAATATCGGAGGCTCACATTGTTAAGTCTTAGAGTTCAAAGAAACGTAGAGACCAGAAAGAATATTTCAAAAATCGCAATTTCGAACCCAATAACTCGGTTGTATTCCTCCATTAATTATTAATTTATACGATCATCCATGAGTAATCGAGATTGCACTTTCGTCATTATACCTTTGCGGACGGCGGCGCTCGACGGGCGAGCGTCGCTGTGGACGACGGTTATTGGAGCACGCAGTATTTTGGGCGGATATATCCGCCAGCCGTCCGTAACGGTAAACACGCTTGGGCGGATATATCCGCCAGCCGTCCGCTAAGGGTTAAATCAGTCGAAACTCAATTTCTCGCGGCCGAGTCGACGAGCCGACGAAGCCCAGTTCCACTCGTTAGCTCGGTCATCACGCGTCAGTCAAGTTCGCCTCTCATTGGACAGTCGTTTTTCCTTAATAACTCGTTAACGAAGCCTCGTCGAAAATTATTGTAAAGGAAAAAGTTGCTCAAAATGACCTCAGGAATCCCTCATTCCCAAATTCTTAGTCATATGTCTGACATTGTACATATATATTACATACCTAATACATTATATTTGATATTGTATGATCAACCGCCGTAACAATATTATTATATTATACATATTTCAAGACATATTCCACTATCTTGACATATTCGAAGCTATAAATTGAAACCTGATAACTCAAATAGCATTCTCATTCGAAAAAATTATATTAACCTAAACAGTCTCTAAGTTATATTCTAAAACGTTTCAGCATCACTGTTCTAGGACCGTGTTATCATAGTGACAGCCCTATTGGCAGCACTGCCGGCGATGTCTCCGTTCCAAACCGATCCCATCCAGCAGTTTGTAAACAAGGTCCGCCCGATGGCGGCCGTTTCCAAGTTAGTACGTCATTTCCACGGGTGACCGCCATGACGCGCGCGCGCGCGCGCGCGAGAAATCGGAGAAGGCGCGTCAACCCTCTTTGGCCAGGAATAAACGCTGTCTACGGTAAATGAAATAAGGAACAGTAATACGCGAATAAAGAGGAGGAAATATTACGGTTTACCGACGATTACGATGCAAACGGAAACGGACCGCGGGGACCGCGAACGCCGCCATCGCAATTTATCCTCATCCCGCGGGGTTCCAGGCGTCAGCCTCCGATCTCTTTGTCCCATCGGGAACGATCGCAACGCGCGAGTACCGTCGCGGTGACGGCTCGCAAATACGCGTCGTCGCGGTAACGACGCCGTCCACGACACCTTCGATAACCGTCGATAAACGTCAATTACAATGGAACGTCCGCGTTTTACGCCGCCGGCGGATCCGCGGCAACGACGCGGACGCGTCAGAAATCCTGTATTCCATTACGGCGGAACCGCGTTTATCGCGGACGAATCTCTATTGTCGGAACCGTAGGACGCGTTTTCTCGTGGCTGACTGCTGTCGGCCGAAGGTCTGTCGTATTAGTCGAAGTTGGGAACACGGTGGAGTGGATGGATATTGGGGAGCATGATTATCTGGCAAGAACTTTATTTTTTGGAGGATTTTGTATTTAATCCCTTGTCATACTTTGACGTCACGCGACGAAAATTTCTAGTAAAAATTTATTTAATGTGAATAAAAGTACACTTTGTTGCATAGAATGGAAATACTATAAACTAGGAGAATTATTTTAGTTTTGCTATTAAAATGACTTTGAGTGTAAAGGGTTAATATAACGTTTTATATCGTACGAATAGGATGGAAACATTGCAGAACTCTGATAGTTTATTGTGAGCTATAAACAATGATGCTTTCAGAAGTTATATACTCAAACTGAGTATATTATATACTCAACCTGCAATTGAGAAATGAGAGGTTCCTGAGGTAATTTTATAAAATTATAAAAATAAATTATATAAATAATAAATTAGCGCATTACACCAACCACGCGACAAGAAGATGCAGCATCCATACACACCGAAACAGTAACGTTGCAATCTCCAACGAAAGTTAGGAGCAGCCCAACACCGTGGTGCAGGACGCGATCGCCTCGTAGGAATAAATAATACCCACGTGCCCGGCGTACATAAAGATCGAGGGTAAAAAGAGCGCGGAAAGGGGGTTGTCGACGGCCCACGGGCGTTCCGTCGCGGATCTGCGGGCCGAAAAACCCGCCGCCGCGCGCCGCCGTCCTTATCGCGCCGAATAAAATCGGCCGCCTCGCGGCCGGTGTTGCGCTGCACTTGGCGGCAGTTTATAGTTGGCAATGACATCATCGGCAATCTCCCGGCGTACACCTAGCGCGCGCGTAATCGCCGGACGAAGGCGTATCAGCTGTGTGTCGTATCTTATTTCCGTCTTGTTCCTCGCGCGACCACGCTCCGCGCGCAGAGAAAAGTAAACGCCGGGGCGAGGCGGGGAGGAGAGGACGGAGCTGGCGAGAATGGAGGAGAATGGAGCGCGCGAGAGAGAGAGAGAGTAGAAGAAAAATTCTCTAGAAATCTAGAGAAAGGGATGTAGAAGCAGAGAAGTATAGCGAAATATAGAGAAAGAGTTATAGAGGCAGAGAAACATAGAGAAAGAGATATAGAGTCAGAGAAATATAGAGAAAGAGGTATAGAGGCAGAGAAATATAGAGAAAGAGATATAGAGACAGAGGAACCTAGAGAAAGAGATATAGAGTCAGAGAAATATAGAGAAAGAGGTATAGAGACAGAGGAACCTAGAGAAAGAGATATAGAGTCAGAGAAACCTAGAGAAAGAAATATAGAAGCAGAGATATAGAGAAATATAGAGAAAGAGATATAAAGACAGAGAAATATAGAGGCAGAGAAATATAGAAAAATAGTGCGATAAAGCGAAACATAGAGAAACATAGCGATAAAGGCAGAGAAACCTCTATAGCCTCGCTCTTTCCCTAAAGAGCGAAAGAACGAAACATAGAGAGAGAGACAGAGAGCCGCGTGTAGGTCGCGTGTCCGCGAGCCCGCGCTCCGAGCGAGCTCACGGTGCTCGGCCACGATCCGGCCACGATCCGGCCTAGCCAACCGTGAGATGACGGACTGCCTCGCAGCGACTCGCTAATAGCTCGCTACCGGCGCGAGAGTATCCTTGCCGCCTTTTCGCCTTTTCGCCTCCGGAACGGTGTAACCTCGCCGATCTTTCGCCGATTTCAAGGTGGAGCGACCGCGGTTCGGTATTTAGAGCTGGACGAGAGCCGGTGGGAGGCTGTGTGGGTATACACACTGTAGGAAGGAACTGCGGAACCTTGATTTTATTCAGGTACTGGTTGCTGGCTGCTGCGATTAGGGGACGCTCGGTGACAGGGCGGTGTTACAGGGATCTTACTGGGGGAAGCTTTAGATCTATTTTCGGAGCGTGAGCTAGCTTTGTCATTTTTTGGGATGATTGAATGGTTTGGAATGGTTGGTTAGGAGAGTTTGGAATAGTTTAGAGGCTAGATTTTAGAACAGTTGGTTAGGCGACTTTGGAACAGTTGTTTAAAGACTGGATTTTAGGCTCGTTGTTCGGTTCTGTGATAAGTAGTACGGTGGAAACTATGAAACGGGCACTGCAGCCGAACGCAGACTAAACAAAAACGCCCGTTTCATAGTTTCGAACCTAATAAAGCGAAGTATAGCTGAATTCGATGAAATCCGCGATGGAGAACAGTACAGTAGTTTCTTGAATAATTGTATCTACTTTTTCTAAGGTTATATCAAGATTATTAGATGATGAAAATTTAAAGTTTGCACTTCGCAAGTGCGACATCGTTTTTCATCTGCATCGATTGCAAAGTAAAATGAAATAGAATCGGGTTCTATTTTTGATGAATTGATATATTAATTTAAAGTTAAAGTGATTAAAGAAAATATTGTGCATGGCTTCACTGTCTAACAATTAATGTAAACTATTTTTAATTTACAGAAAAAACACGCGAATCGCGACGTTCTTCCTTACAGCGACAGACACAGTTCGCCTATCGCATAACACGTTGCGTAGCAGCTTTCGTCAAGTATCTCTACAGTGAAAGCAGCGCATTTTCTCTCGAGATCATCGCGATCGGAGCAAAATGACGAGCAGAGTAGCCCTCGGGACCGTGACGCCCCGGTTCATCATGGATTCGCGTTTGCGCCCCGTTCGCGTCCGGTTTCCAGGAAACGGGGACGTCCATTCCCCGCGCATTCCTAAGCTTTCTTCTATCCTCGGGGGACGCCCGAATAGAGGAGAACCGATTTCCTTTCTTTCTGGGGTGCCGGGTCGGCACCCCCCCCCCCCCCCCCCCCCGCCCCGAGTCTTTCGAGCATCTTAGACGACGCGGACGCCGGTTCGTGGAAACCGGCCCGCAGAAAGAACCGTCACGTTCGATTTTAACGACGAAACCGTCGGATACGCTGGAATTATTAATTAGCCAGTTCTTACGCCTGCCGCGGGAACGGCCGCAGGGCTGCCCGCGTCTCCTTCTCCTCGGGGATATAACATTAGCAATTTCATTCCTCGCGGTTCCAGGATTCGCATCGATATCGATTATTTAACGAACTTCTTTCGCGCGAGACACAGTCCGGAACGGCTTTCATATCGGATCCGCTGGCCCCCTCGGATCCAGGTTTTGCGCCGATTCTATTTCGTTGCCTCCCTTGGCCGTATTAATTAGCCTTTCGGCTCCGAACGCCGGCTCCTCCGCCGCTCTTCTTTGCCGATTTCTGGAACCGATCGGCTCGCGACGGACGACGTCGCTACGGCGGACTCGATTTTATCGGCGTAGATGCCAATTCTATTGCGCCTTTGTACGCGGAATTTTACTGCATTTATGTTTTATTAGATTTCATATTAGTTATGACAAGGTTATGAGAAAGTTATGGTAGGACTATAACAAAGTTATGTCAAGACTATACAGGGCGGGGCAAATAAAGTTGTTGTTACAAAGCAATATCTCCATTATCGTTAATGATACGCGGAAATGCTTAAGGAACAAATTGTATGGTTCGAGGGGGCACATGTTGTGGTGGAAATGGTTTTCTTTAAAGGTCATATTTTTTGAGATTTCACGGTCATCGATGTTTTTTCAGATGGAACTATGTATTTGTTTTCCGATGACGTTATTGCCGATTTTAAGACGAATTCAGCGACCTATAACTCAAGGTCATTCTAGTCGCGCAAAGTATGAAAATAGTTGAAAAAGCGAAAAATATCGCAATAATCACTTTCATAGGATCCACTAACCTTGGTTTGATTCTACCTACAGAACATGCTCGAAATGATGTTCGTTCGTGTTTTGTTGAGCTGTTCACCTCACGCAACAAGATAAACATTAGTTAGTTACGCATTACCTTCTAATGTGAATACGTCGGATCGCAAAAATGAACGATTCCACATTCCTACATTCCTACATTCCCACATTCCCACATTCCTACATTCCTACATTCCTACATTCCTACATTTCTACATTCCTACATTTCTACATTTCTACATCCCTACATCCCTACATTCCTACATCCCTACATACCTACATTCCTACATCCCTACATACCTACATACCTACATTCCTACATTCCTACATCCCTACATTCCTACATCCCTACATTCCTACATTCCTACATCCCTACATTCCTACATTCCTACATTCCCATTTTCCTGCATTTCTACATCACTACATTCCTACATCCCTACATTCCCACATTCCCATTTGCCTGCATTCCTACATTCCCACATTCTACATTCCTACATCAATAAACATTCCTACATTCCCATTTTCCTGCATTCATACATTCCTCCATTCCTCGATTCCACATTCTAAATTCCACATTCCTAAATTCTATGAATGAATAATACCACGTATTATCATTAAATTATTGCAACTTTATAGCACCACAGTATCAAGCGATTTCATTAATTGTTATCATTAATACAATTCCTAATTCTTCAACATCGTCACCCGACATTGTCATTACTATGTCATTACTACCTTCGCTCTCTCCATTAGTCGCTTAAAATTTAGACAACGAATGAGTCACGGTTTAGCTATAGTTCACCGGTTCCAGCAGCGGCACCGTGTCGCACCTAGATCGGTATAAACGGTATCGCCAGCCGGTTTTCCGTTGCATCACGATCGAAACTTTCAAAGTCGTCCCGCGTGCAACGCGCTCCGATTTGCCCCGGCGCGGCGGCGCCGAACTCAATTCCAATTAAACCTAAAATCACGGCAGGCGGACACACAGTGGCAAGTGTATCGCCAAGTGTCCTAACCGGCTCATTGTCAGTTATAGGGGAGCCGAGAGCCAGCGTCGCTAAGTGGGCAGCAGCGAGCGTCGGCGACTCTCGGGGAGCGGCGGCGCGCGGTGACTTCAACGCGTGGTGAGGAGACCGTCGCGCGAGGCGTTTACGCGAGCCTGTTGCGGATTATGTCGAAGATCGTGGAAACGGGTTTCGGGATGATCGCGGCGCCGAAACGAGACGGAAATGGGATGTGGAGAGGCGGGAAATAGAGGAAAGGTTGGCGGAAAAATAGAAGGAGAGCAGATGGAAAAATAGAAGAAAGACAGATAGAAAAATCGAAGAAAAATAGACGGAAAAATCGAGGATAAGCAGACGAAAAATTTGAAAAATAGCAGACGTAAAAATCGAGGAAAAGCAAACGGAAAGATAGAAGAAAGATAGACGGAAAAATCGAAGAAAGACAGACGGAAAAATAGAAAAGAAAACGGAAGAAGCGAAGAAAGGTGAAACAGAAGAAAAAGAGAATGAGTGGAAAATCTATTCGTCCAAAGAAGGGGTGGAGGGGAGGGACGGGAGGCTGTCGGGCAGCACACAGCTGGGCCACGCGTGGGCCCACACACGCACGAGCGTATAAGCTATCACGCCTCCTCGCGTGACGTCACACCTGGCTATATCCAAGGCAGGCAGGCAGGCAGGCAGGCAGAGGGCCCGAAAAAAAGGCCCCGATGAGCCGGGGAAAAAAGGAGTGACCCGAACCGGTCCACGCCGGGTCAACAGCACACACACGCCACCCCCGTACGGCCCCGTCGTCCAACGGCCTGCGACCACCATCTAACGGGTGTTTCCACACAAAAATCTGGGACACTCGACTACCGTACGGCAACGAGGCCCAAACTACCGCGGGCTCCTTTCCCCGTGGACCAAAGACGTCGCTCTATGGTGAACTGATTTTTCATGTTACGCTTTGGCGAGGCGGAATTGTAAGTCTCTCGCGTGTACCTGAACGTTTGTCTATCGCTTATAAAGAGATTCGTCTATCTTTATTATGTAGATTCACTGGATTTATTTGTTAATTTGTTCTAGATTTATTTTTCAATACAGTTTAGGTTTAGGATTTATTGTGTTTTAATCTATTCTGAATTTATTCTGTAATCCATACTATATTTATTCTTTAATTTATTTTGAATTTATTCTGTAATCCATTCTATATTTATTTTAGATCTATTCTAGACTTATTTTTCAATTTATTCCACATTTATTCTTCAATCTATTGCCTATTTATTCGTTGATATTCGTCTCACTAGGTTGCAACTCGTTTCTTTTTCCTGCGAGCAGAATTGCTGCGACACCATATATTTTACATTTCAACCCCTTGCACTATAGTAACGAGTCAGACTCGTGATACAGATTTCATGGAAACTCTACTAAATATGAACATTATTAATTTCTTCTACATCGAAATAAAGATAAATTCTTCTCTTATCAAAGTCTAGAAACAAAAGTATATAAAGACAATAAAAGAAAGAAAAATCGTCTGGTCCTATTAGTAAAAATATTAAGGGGAAATAAGTGCTGATCGACGCAGCGCGAAAGGAATCGTAGCACAAGGGGTTAATAACACAGCGCATTTCTATCGCCATCGGTGGGGCATCATTCATTAAAACTATATTCCCCATTTTCATCGCGCCGTATAAATTCTAACTATTCTACACATTTAATACCTAAATTCCGCGAAGCATTCTCGACTTAGCCGCGGATCTCGATCGTTCTCGGTTCGGCACGCAACACGATTGGTAGCAAACACAAGCGCGGCGTCGGTCCAGCAACGGAACAAGAACGTTACAAGCGGATTTCTGCTCGGCGGCGCGCGATCGGGCACCGCGACGTAGCCCTAATATGAAAACAAATGTCCGGCCGGCAGATGCAATTTAAATCGGGGCGTGAAAGTTTTGAATGATGAGCGAACGGAGGCGAGCAGCGGCAGTGGACCGGCGGCCACTCGAAACACTCGCCACGCTTCTCTTTTCAAAGCTTTTTGATTCCGTTCTCGCACGGCGGAGGGCGATCGTCGCTCTCGGAGGCACCTCGATTTCTCTCTTTCCCGAGGAGCTAAAAGGTCGACGGACAATGAGCGAGATACCGCTCGGACGGACGAAATAAGAGAAAAAAAAGAGACGAGGAACCGTCCCCGGTAATAAATATTTGATGCGCGCGGTGCCGTGCTTATGGCGGTGTTAAAATCTGATTAACACTTCTGATATG
The DNA here is from genome assembly GCF_028453695.1 of Augochlora pura. NCBI lineage: Eukaryota > Metazoa > Arthropoda > Insecta > Hymenoptera > Halictidae > Augochlora > Augochlora pura. The sequence goes on from NC_135778.1 coordinate 9,176,883, forward strand.
TTCTTCTCGCAAATGACGTTTATCTGGTCGGGAACGACGGGCTCCTCGGCTTGTCGCCGATTATGGGAATTCGGACCCGGCCGGAGAGAATGATCAAGTGTGTAGCAAGATCAGGTCCGCGGCAATTAAAAGAGCCGTCAAAAATTCCGGAGGTGTTATACAATTCATTATGGCAGCCGTCTTGTTTCGCGAGGCGTCGATGAGGAAACACCGGGCTTCTGTTCCACTCGATCTGCTGTGATCGATCAATCGTTTCGAGATGATATAAACTATGATGGAGTATTGTTAATTAAACTTTCCGAGGTGGCGTGTGCGTTAATTTTGCTGTATTCGAATCGTTTAATTAATTAAGCGCATAATGTCTAGCTATTTATCATTTGCACTCGAATGGTGACTACTAAAATAAAAGGTAACAGTAAAATTGTTCTATTATGTTCCAAAATAATTTTTATAACAATAAGGTTTAGATTTAAAAATTCTATTGGTAAGAGTCGCAAAAATCAATTTCGTGCGCGTAAAAGTGAACTTTATTGCATAGAATAGAAATATTATGAGTTAGAACAATTATTATACATTTACAAATAAAATGGCTTCGAGTGCAAAGGGTTAACAGTGAACCTTAACCTTAACCTTAACATTGGAAAGTCCAAACCGATTTCTGGTTTCTTATTTTACAATTCTTGATGTTCTAAATAACGTTTTTGTCTTAAAGTTTTGTGTACTTCATTAGTTAAATATATATTAGTAGACAGTCTAAATAAATCAAATCTTGTTATTGTTATTTAACGTGCAATAACGATGTGTATTAGTTGTCTTTAAAGCTTAAAACTTCTCTTGATAAATACAGTAAAATGCAATACATAAAATAAATATTAATACAATAAATGCAATAAAATTAGTATTAATACAATAAACATAATAAAATAATGTAACATTAAATACGATAAAATAGTATAACATCAAATTCCAATAATATAAGTAAACAGAATAATTAAATAAAATAAGCTAAATTGCAGAACAAAAGGCCTGTCTGCGAAAGAAAATCAAACAAAGTTACTAAAAATTCCTGAATAAAATTTAAAATTGTTACAATCACCACCAAGAGTACAAATGGTCGTCGTCAAAGGGTCACCAAACAATTTCTTCCTTCAATAATCTCTATTAATTATGAGGCATCTATTGTCCGTTCCATGGCCAGCATCAATACACAGCGCGGCGATAAAGATTTATGGACGGAAGTTAAACAACAAGAGCCGACTGGCAGGCACGATTGTCATCGGGAGATTTAAGAGCGAAAGTTAAAACTGGAAAGCTCGCGTCGCGATTGTCTAAATGCGGACGCGTCTTCGCTGCGGTTTCGAGTTTGAGATCGAACGTCGAGACAGCAGGGCAACAGGAACAGCAGATGTAGGGAGCAGGGACAACCGGGCGGTGGCATCCGATGATCCACTTTGCATTTTAATTAAAATAATACGGAGCTGGTAACGGCGCCTACCTAGATATCAATGATTCCAATTACAAGCCGGCGGCCTCTCGTACCGGCGATAACAGGGCGATTCCCATCGAGCCTAATTTCCACCGGGTGAACAATCACAAAGACCAATAGGGTCGTTACGTCGATAACCGATCTCGTCCGCGTCCGGTAACGGCTTACTTATCCGGCGTTAACTATCGGGGCGGATGGTCTACGAACGGCGGAAGCGTTGATTCTCGGCGACGGCCGCCTCTCATCTTTATCTCTCGCGGCCGAGTTTCACTTATCAGCCGCGCCGCTGCTTCTAATATGCAAACTCGCTGTAAAATCCATCCGCGCGCATCTTAACGCACTGGTAGCCGGCGATACGTTTCACGGAGATTCCAGTCCTTCCGCCGGCGGCGCCGATTCTCGGATTCGACGATAGGGAGGCTTGTTAACTCTGCTTTTATCGCGATCAGCCGAAATCATGTTGGACTGAATTAATCTGTAGTCGAATCTTGCGCGTATAGGCTTCGAATTTGGGGATATTTTGGGTAATGGTGCGGCGGTTGGTATAGAGTCGATTGTTTTTTATTATTAGGGAAATTGTTTGCTCAAGGAATGGTTTTATTTAATAGTTTTTAATTGTGTTAGAAGATTGAATTGGTTAATAATGTTTAATTATTGTATAATTTCTTTGATAGGCGAGAGAAATTTTGCTAGAATTTTGCGATTAATAAGTATTGCTGGATAAAACAATTTAGAAGTATTTAAACTATATTTGTTTTTTAATATAATTTCATGTTAATATTAATCATAATAGTATTCATTTTAATATAATTATATACAATAAAAATGTAACATAATTTCTATTATTTCATTTTATATAGTAAAATTAGTGTTAGTTATTACTATTTTCAAGTATACAGATATACAATTGTAAAGAAATTGATTTATTTACTGCGAAAACAATCTCAAACTCAGCTACACAAAATTACCTAAAAAAAGAATTACATTGCACAATAAAAAACATACTTCACACCTCAATATCTTTACACCTGTAAATAATATCAATCTCCACGAAGAACTTCACAGATAACATTTCATAACACACAAATGCCAATAAACATTAATACATTAACAACCCCAACAAGATCTTAAAATAACATTATAACAAATACCCCGACATTAAAACGCCAATTTTCCTCTCCTTCGCTTCATCAGCACCATAAAAATAAAACACGATCTCATCGACTCTCCCTCCCATCTAGAATAACTAATAAACGCTGCATCTCCATCCGCCATCGGCGTCTCTCCTGCGTTTACCCTACATCAGAACCGTTCGTAATCTCGTTATCGAGCGACGGCGCGGCCACTTTCGTGGTCCACGGCGGCGGTAGCGCCGTGAGAACGTCCTGCCGGTCGCAGCTCATTAGAGAATCGACGTCTCCGCGTTTTTCATCGCGCGCGAGCGCGGATAGTCGCCGCGGCGCGCGGCGTTTTGCTCGCGCGTCTGCTTCGTCGCGCAGCCGTGTTCCCGTGTAATTGCCACGGTCTCGTTGGAATGCGCGGAAATCGTGCGAATATCCCGGCGTATCGCGAGCAAGTGGTGGAAGGAGAGGAAGGAGGGGAGGGGAGAAGGGAGGGCAGCAAAAAGCGTTTTACGGCACTGATAGCAGGTTATTAGCGAATCGTCGTAGGGCTGTTCATCATCGCGCGGCGCGTTCCTCCGGTTCGAGTTCCTTCTCTCGCTCTGTACTTTTACCTTTATTTCTCCGTTTCTCCATCGCTTTTTATTTTTGCCTCTATTTTCGTATTTTTCTCTCGCTTTTTATTTTCGTATTTTTCCTTCGCTTTTTATTTTTGTCTTTATTTTTGTATTCTTCTCTCTCTTTCTATTTTTGTTTTTCTACTGTTCTCTTTATTTCTCTCTCTCTCTCTCTGTCTCTCTTTGTCTCCATATCTCTTTCTTTCTTTTCTCTTTTTCACTGTTCCTCTTTCCTCCCTTTCTCTTTCTCTCTTTTCTCTTTACCTCTGCTCCTCTTCTCCCTCTTATTCTTGTCTCTCAGCTCTGTCCCCTTTCTACCCCTCTCCCTTCGTCTCTCTCACACGCTCATTCCGCGCGGCACGGTCTCAACGAGGAACGCGTTCGCCAGGGGCCGGTCCATTTCTCGAAGTCGACGCGGCCGCTCAATTATACCGGCCTTGCGGAGGCACACGATAATAATCGTGAATATTAGCGGCGTTTCGGTGGTTTAATGAAAAGGACGTGGCAACGCGAAGCCGCGAAGCCGGTAGCAAATTATTCCTGGATACCGGGAGGCAGGCGCGCGGGCACACGGCGCGCCTACGGCATTTACTACTCCGCTCTCGGGTATATCCTGCCCATTTATCATTCGCAACGTGCAATCGAACCGAGACTCACCGCGGCGCAATGGGAAAATGAATACGCCCGGTGATTCGCTTCTTCGCCGCGCCTCTAACTACCGAATTCCTGCTGATGCTCTCGACCTAGTTACTGCCACGCCGAAGAAGATCGCACGGCTTTTCACTTCGCCGGAACGCTTTATGGGGTGCGCGGAAGCTGCCCGCGCTTCGCTGTGTCGGAAATTCTAGCGGACGATGGTGCGCTGGCGTTGCTCTTCCCTGGCAACAATCCCATCGATTCGAAGTCCATGGCTCTAAGTGTTGCGAGCAGAAAATCTTGTTGCGAATAATGAAGGCAATTTTCATGATTAACCCTTTCGGTGCTAGGGTTTTTTTCTGTTATGATACCATCTGTGCGAGGCGCTGGGAGGAAAATTTGTATTTGTCATATGGTTAATCGTCCTTTGTATTAAGATCTTTGTAACTGTTACATAAAAGCTGTACTTGATAGAACTATATTAGTAAAAGTATAATTTTTATTCAAAAAGTGTTGTTCACAGCTTTGATTTTAAAGGATATTTATGTATAATTTAAGTCATTGCATTGGTCATCACATGGATGTCGGATATATTCGGTACTTGTTCGTATCGGTTATGAAACAGGTGTTCGATATATTACCTAATCACATCGAAAGGGTTAAATTTGTTGTTTTTTTAGAAATTTCAATAACTGTAATTTTCTTTGATTAAAGGGATGATAGGAAAATTGTAGTCAATTTTTGTGTGAAATTTATTTTGTAACGACGTACACGATAAAATGTTTAAAAATATGTGTAAAATGCGTGAAAAGCTTATGAATATTTATGCAAATGTATTGTTGGAAAAGATTACAGTATGGAATAGTTTTTCAGATAAAAATTGGTCAACTTCGACTGACATAACATCGCGAAAAAATTATGGTAGGATAACGACACTTGTCCGCCTTGCTGGACAGTTTAAAAATTTTTTATGGAGATGCCGTTTTCAATAGAATCAAGTTCGATCCTTCCTCTTTAATATAAAAAAAGAGGAAATCCGCTGCGATTTTTTCTCGCAAAGTTACAGCACTTTGAAGTAACCCTTGCATGAGATCGAAACTCTCATTAACACGAGTTACTTCGAAGTACTATAACTCTGCAAGAAAAAATCGCAACCCAATTTCTCTTTTTTTAAATTAAAGAGGAAATATGGTACTTTATTTCCTAGTAAGTGGTATCCTCGAGAAAAATTGTACAGCTGTTCTCCATTCCTCTGAAGTTGAAGTTGTATTTCATTTCGTCAAACTTGGCAATTTCCAATCTGACAAACAAGGTCTCGCATTTAAATAAATATAGTAATGGCAATATATAAATCTCAAAATCCAAAATAGCAGTTTTTAAGTAGATTTTTCAAGCTTTAATTTAAGGATGAATTCATCACCTTATACTAATCTTTCACAGAGCTATCATTTTTCAAAGTTGATCAATTCTTACCCAAAAACCTATCCTACACCATTACATCTTAAAAACTATTATTACAATTATCACTTATTCTACAGCACATTCTATCACACTCGAATAACCGCAAAGACTTCGAAAAAATTCCATTTCACCCTACAATCATTCCATCATCCCTCCACCACAATGACAAACATCCAAACCGATCGAAAACTCCGAACCGCGTCGAACGGTTTCTAGTTTCCCGATCGTCCATCGCGTACCGAATTCCGCCAAAAAAATTCCACGGCGGAACGTCTTCATTCTTCTCCGGTCGTATTAGCACACAATAATGTAACAAACCTTCGATATCAGCGCGGAACGGTTACGCCCCGCGGCGAACGTTTCGCGATCCCCCGGTCTGTAGGAAAAGCCCGTCGGCTTTTACGCGGTCCGGCCGCGCGGAGCCCGTAGATAAGCCGGTGCCGCCGCACGGAAAGGGAACAGTAGGCCATCGCATTTCCCATGTACATTTTAATATAATTTGAGTCGGAGTCCGGGGAATAATCGGGACAGGGTGGAGAAGACGCATGCTTCTTCATTGTGTTGTGCCCGCGTAGGAATCCCGGGGCACATGAGCCGGCGCGGCGAACGAGGAGGAGAAGGAGGAGGAGGAGGAGGAAGGAGAAGAAGAAGAAGGGCTCCTTTGTGAAAGCAGCCTCAGGAAATCAGGATTGATATAGGGCTGCGGTAGGTTCGCCCGTAACTTTGTCCCGCGGTACCCCGTAGACGCGCGGCCTCCATCCATTAATCAGCCTCGGTACGAGGCCTGAACTCTCGGTGATTAGCAGGCGTGAACACCGGCTCACCGGGGATATATACGCGATTGCTCGCCATTGTCGACCACCGTGGACGTTCCCCGTCGCCGATTGAGACGTCCGTCTTCTTCGAAAATCCCAAACACGGAATCGCGGCGCTGTCTCGCTCCCTTGCCCACCTCTTCGTCCTCGTTGCGGAACCGCGAGTACGCTTTATCGCACTCGCCGGCCATTTTCAGCTCGATTTTCTGTTTCGCGAAGCTTTTATTGCAGGGAATAGGCTTTTTGAGGTTTTGATAGGGAGTGTAGAGGTTATTTAGTAGCCGGGTCCGAGATAGGAGACGATTTAGGTTACATTATTCTAGAGAATAGGCTCTATAAACTTTCCATAGATAATGTAGATTATTTAATAGGCGCGTCAGGTAGAAGGGATGATCTAGGTTATGTTGTTCTAGGGTATAGGCTCTATAAACTCTTGATAATGACCATAGATTATTCAATAGACGTACAAACTATAGGGGATCATCCAGGTAATTTTATTTGTCTCTGCTTCAAATCTCTTGAAAATTGTTGACGGCTAGTTATTTCTCTTAATTAATTAACTGTTAAGTTCTTTTGAATTTTTGAAGGAAAAATTTACGCATGTTAACATAACAATATAATTGTATTTAAGTTATGTTTCGTTGTTAATGTATTTTATATTATTTGAGAAGTCTCAAATGAGGATTGTGGCAGAGTGCTTGAATAAAAATAAATAAATTTTCTTTTCCTGATATAAATTAACATAGAAATTCATTAATAACAAGCCCTAAATAACAAAGTTATTTTAGATAACCCTTTTTTCTATTTAACGTAGCAAAAATCTGCACGCAAACTCCCCTTTGACATAACCTCGACAAACGAATCCCTTAATAACTAGTCTATATTTTGCAGTTGCCATCTTTCTTATAATCTCTATTTCAAATTCCTAATTAGCAACCCCAAAATAACACTATACAAATTTATTCAAACACTAATCAAAGACATCCGTATATTATAGCCGCGATTTCAGCGAAGTTTCGCCCTGCGCTTTGGAGACTTCGATGCCTGGTAGCACGTGTCTCCCGCAAGCGATGCCTGGTAGCACATGTCTCCCGTAAGCGTCGGCCGCCCGACGGCCGGTATAAATAACAGTTTTTTTTAATAAATATCTCTTAATATTTTTTATAAGTATCTCTAAGTGACCTCTTAAACTACAAGCAACACATTTTATTTAAAAAATGTCATTTTATATTAAACACAGTTTTTACTTAACGCTTAGGACAATCTAAGACAATCTCTTTATATACAGGAGGATTGACTATGTGTGAACTATAACCGTACAGCGAGAATGTCACGACTTACAGACTGCTCGTACCGAAAGGATTAAAGGACCAATCTGACGACGGCCAACAGTTGCATCCGCGATAAATTCGTGACAGCGGCAATTTCAGTGATTAAATCAGCGAATTTGTATCCGATAACGTTGTAACCACCGAGCAGTCGTCCACGGTGGATTATTTATTGCGCCGGAAAGGTCGGAAGTTTATCATTCCCGCGGAGTATGAGTGTCTCTCGTCGAGCGCGCGCGGCTAATTATTTATTGCGCGTAAACCCTGCCAGAGAGGAAAATGCGCGCGCGCGCGCGCGGAAAATTCGCGGTGTCCCGAAGCGGCGGCCGCGCGTCAAGGAATGACAGGGACGCGGCGGCTTCGTCCGCCGTCACACGTAATTTACAGCCACGTTGATTACCTCGTAACTTACACCCACACGGGAACACACCCGGGCGATCTCCGCGGCACACGATGGGTGGCTTCTTCCCCCGGCCAAATCGTCGTACAATTAGGCGGTTATTTTTAAGAGCCGGAGGGGGCCCGTGCGCGCGCGATGCCCCAGCCAACACACACACACACACAGACCAAATAAATTCGGACGGCCCTTCCGGCGAAATTGGTACCTTCACCTTGGCAATTACCATTCCCGGACACTAAGCTGCGCTGCTCCACGCGCGTGCGCGCGAGCACGAGTACGTCTCGTAATTATTCCGGTAACCCCGCCGCGTTACGTTGCGCCCTACGCTCTGGAAACGTTAACCCTTTGCACTCGTAGCCATTATAACTGCAATCCTGAAATAATTTTTCTGACACATAGCATTTTAATTTTATAGGACAAAATGTATTTTGTTCGTATGAAATTGTAGGTTATGTAGCTCGTGCAGCAACAGTTATACTTTTAATAATTCATGAAATTTAATTTTGAATAATATAAAAATTACTTTAGAACGTGCTGTAACAATTGTCAAAAATCAAATGTTTGTATTGATATTGATTAAGGTTATGTCAATAAATGCCAATTTATTTCCTGTTCCTACATTTTAGTAGCGGAAATAAATATTTGTATTATTATTAGTTATATAAGTAAATATTTATAAGGATATTTCTATTTATTAGAAAAAGAGATTTATTCTAATGTATAATATTTTATACTATACTATAGCACTTTGAAAATTATATAGCGACTTTATTAATAGTAAAGCAATGCTATGGTCTACATCAAATAAATAGAAAATAAATGTTATAAATGTTTAGAATTCTTTCCAGAAATGTTTATCAATTATTAAAATATAAGATTCATATAGAACACATAGAACACCATTTGATCTTCTAACCTCAAATTTCCACGCGTTACTTAACCCCCTTACTGTCGAACAACGATTGTCGTTGGCTACTCTTGAGAAAATGTTATCTTCTTAATATTTTTTACAACTTTTCCTCCCTCTCCGAATTTGATAATTGTTAAGGTTATGTTTCCAAATTCTTGGTATTTCTTTCCAAAGCTATATCACATTATATCAAATGAGTATCGTTCATTTCCCTGAGGTATACGCGACTCTTTCGTGCAAAGAGGGTTAAACTACTATATGTATTAATTACTGAGCTATTATTTATTATTATCGAGTACTTGGCTATTATTTATTCCTGTTGATTACATAACTATTATTTATTATTATTAATTGCTTAAGTATTATTTATTCTTACCGATAACTTGACTATTATCTATTCTTATTAATTTACGTTATTTTACGTAACGCTTTACTGTTATTTATTCTTATTAATACCTTGACTATTATTTTTTCTTATTACTACCTTGACTATTAATTTCTCAACTATTAATTACTCGCCTATCAATTACTCGACTCTTAACTCCCTAACCATTGAAATAGCATAATTTCCCTCGCGACCATCATTTCCACAATTTCACCTATGCCAATCACACTCCGAGCAATCCCAAGTATCACTCGATGCTTGCTCAACAACCCGTAATTCCGCAGAAGAATTCGTTCCATTGCTCATCGACTCGTAAAACGCGAATATCGCGTCGCTCGCTAAATCAACGGGAGGCGCGTAGAAAATCCTTCATCCGTCGCGTAAAGTTTCTCGCGATATCGGGCGCCCGCGCCGGCGCGCGCGCGTTCGACGCGGAATAGCGAGGATTCCGTAGCGCCGGTGAAAAATCTGGCGCCCAAGTCCCGGGAATCCGAACGATTCCCTGTGAAATATCTCCAGAATGCACGTCAGCCGGCCGCGGAGGGTACGCGAGCGATTTCTCACGGCCTGGGAGATCGACTGTCTAACCGGCTCGCTCATCGATTAGATTAAAACCGTGACTAATAACGCGGCGCCGTTTAATTCGCCGATGGGCCACGCGACTGCTCGTTCGAGATATCCACCACCGTGCGAGAACAGCGCTCTACGAACACCATGGAATACTATGAAATGAAAAAATAATCGGGGACCTCTGATGAGAAACTTCTGTTCCCTTTCCGCGATGCTCCTCTGCTTTATTGCCGGGGATTCGTTCAGTGAAAGGTGTAGCGTGCGAATCGAGATTCGCCACGGCACTTATTCATTTATGCTCGACGAATCCACGGAAACCGTGGCCGTTTTTATCGTGGATGTTTACTGGCCGCGATAATACCTTGATTAGGCGTTTAACTGCTTCGAGAATGTCTGTTGGACGAAGTGTATTATTGCCGGTATTATTGCCGCAATTAAATCTTAAGCGATGTCGAACTCGCGCAAAAGCGTCGAAAGAGATCGTAATTAATTATTTCTCAGGGTTGAGACTGTTTTATGGTATATAGAGTATTACTAAATATGCATTTTCAAGCGGTTTAGTCTGCGAAATTATTATTATTATTATTCTTTATTAACAAGCTAGCAAGGCCCTTTTGAGTTACATGGAGTTAATGTACAAAATTATAATAAGTACATAATAGTAAATAGCTATAATAAATATGTAATAGTACATAGTTATAATAAATAGATAAGAATAATAGACTGATCCCGCAGGGAATCAATCTGTTTAGTTGGTGTTCTTGTTATTACGTTAAAAGGGCTTTATTAAGTTAAAGTGTGAAGTGTAAAACGTAAGGCATAAAACGTAAAGCATTACGCATAAAGTATTGGATTGGCAATTAAGTGATTGCGGATTTTGTTAATAGATGGTCTTAGCACATTCTATTGTTTTATCAACGTGTTATCAAAGTAATTAGGTTACATTGTTTCCTTACTGTCTGGACTTTCATCTTCAATTTAGTAAGAAAATTGTATCCATTAGTTAGTCAGTTTCGTTTTTATCACTGCTTGAAGCTGGAAGGACGAGAAGCGCATCTTAGACATATTTTATTGTATTATTTCCAAAAAGGCAGGATCAAAGCACCCGATCTATATTGTTTTCTTGCTGTTTGGACTTCCACCTTTAATTTAGTAAGAAAATTTCACCGATTAATTATTACAACATTTTATTGCATTATTTCCAAAAAAGCAAGCATCGCAAACACGATTTTTATGTTATATATAGTATATTAAAATGAAGCCTTGAAAGGAAGGCAGTGTCAAAATTGAATAAACTTATATTTTTAAGCAAAACAATTGAATTTTCCTTCTTATCTTGACTCCGCAATTACTTGGTTGCCAAGCCAATAGCTAAACCTCGAAGCACAACACCACCTCGCCTTTCCTTAAACCACATCCACCCATTCTTCAGTCCAAGGGATACACATGATATAAATCGGGTAGGCGATTCCTGCCGCCAGTCGCAATCGGAGCCATAAAATACCGGAGTTTCCGTGGCGCGTTACAGAGACGTCTCCGGTTGGCCCATTAATAAGGGTCACGCTATTACCCGACACCCACGTGCTCCGTCAAAAAGTCCGAGTTTCTGGGGCCCCTCTCGCACGCGTTCCGCACGCAACCGCGCCGTTCGCTTCTCGGGGAGAGAAACCAGCTCGGACGCGGTCCTTCATTAGCATCGATCGCCGATCCGGCGTGGGAGAGAGAAGACTGTTTATCTTTGCCGCAATATTCCTGAATCTCGCGACGCGTCTCTACCCGCGGCGCCTCCCCTCCTCCTCCTCCTTCTCCTCCGCCAACCTAACTCTCCGCGCCTTCTCAATTATTTGCGGTTTCCACGGCGTTTCTGGCAAAATCAACGAGTTCGCATTTCGCGCCGCTACTTGATATTACGAGGCTCGCTGTGCTGTTGCGTTTTCTTTTGCGGCATCGAAGGTAATTTTGTAACAACGTAAAACGTATATATTTTATATTACTATGTTTTGTATTATAATTTCATGTTTTATATTATGTTTATATTATAATTTTGTAATAACGTAAAATATTTTATACTTTACATTATATATGTACATCAGAGTATTATATAGTATAAAATATTATATGGTCAAAATTATGTATTTAGTTCCTCTACATACTCCAAAATGTTAAGACTATGTCGAGATTATATCAAGATTTCATGTACCAAAATGTCTTGAAATGTTTCATACATTACAGAACTACTAATTTATTGTCACTTAATTATATTAAATTATTATTTATCGTTACTTGATTAAAGTACATTAAATTTCAATATCGACCTTATTTATTTCAATGTTGAAACCTTTAAAACATTGAAATATTTCTACGTTTATACACAACTGCTTAGTTGAGCCAAATTGAATGGTACTTTTCGGAATATGTTTATAAAATTAAAACAATTTTACTATGAATTTATTATACTTACTTAATTTTCCCTAAGCAACCTAACACTTTTAGCAGGGTCTATACATCTTCCTATATCATCGCCGGATATAGGATGGCATATTAACCCTTTGAACCTAGTAGTAATGACTCTCAGTATCCACTAAAATATTTAAACCACGTTCCAAGATAATATTTATATAGCGAAAGCTCAAAGTAAAAAATTATTAAAAGTATAACTATATTGTATGAACTGCAAGACTCAATTTCACTTGCATAAAATGCACTTTGCCATGACAAACGAAAATACTACAAGCCAGTGAAACAATATCAGATTTTCAATAAATACGACTTTCGACTGCAAAAAGTTACAAATAATGTGAAACATACTTCATAAAGCAGCAAGTTTGTCTGTCCAACAGAAAGTACAAAAGTTGCAGCCACGTGCAGCGCAAATCCAGTCCGCACTCCCTCGCTGCACCGAGATCCCCTCCGAGAAAAAGAGCAGCCGGAGCATTATCGCCGCAGCTCACGAACAGCAAGCCGATCATCAACGACGCATTAGCACGCACCGCGTGTGGATTGCGGAGTCGTTGCGATCGCCGTGGCAGTTCCCGTTAGTGAACGAGGAAGAATCGGGGTACCGAGATCGCACGCGAACCGTCCCTCGATCGGCATTAACCCTGTTCCTGTTGCGCGAGAGCCACGCCCCGGCTCGTTCGTCACGAGATGATTTATTCGCGGTTTTTCGGCGAGCGATATCGACCTTAATTATTTCCCGGGCGCGTTGCACGCCTGAAACACGACTCCGCCGCACACGGCCGACGCCACGGCATTCACCGACGCGCGAACCCGTAAATTAGGGGTGGCGAACCGGTATTCGACTGGCGAGCCACCGGGGGCTCCTTCCCCTGTTCGCCTTTTCCGCTCCGAAGCACGCCCTCTCCATACCTCCTCGAACTCGCAGCTCCGATTCACAAGCTTCAGGCTGCCCGTCCACGAAGTGTTGCGTCTTAGGCGCGTTGAAGACGCGACTTCGCTTGCTGTACATTTTTGCGCAGAGGTCGATGGAGAACCGGCAAAATAGCAATGTGCGTCGCACGGTTCTCTACAGTAAAGTTCGTCACACCTATCGCGAACGATAGACCTCGCATGGGTGGCGCAGGGAGGGGAGTAGCGGCGCGAGAGGGTTGCGCAGCAGGCAGCGCGTCCGATTTGTCGCAGGATTTATCGCGCTTGCATTTTCCACGGTCCACGGTGCGCGGTGCGCGCGACGCGCTGCGCACCTACGTGCGATCATCCCCTCTTCAGCCGTTCCCCGCACACCGCCGCACCGCTCTATAACCTCCACGGGGGCGTAGGTGTACCCTGACGACTTAATATTACGACCGCGAGGAGAGATGCCGTGTTTCGTGGAAGTGCAGCGGTACCGTCGCGGCGAGCCGGGTACCGGAGAATACTAATTTTTCGCCGGTAAGATGAACCCGCACTTGCGGCGCGGGCCGCCCCGCTCGTTTCACCGAGAGCATCCCGCGAGGGCACCGACGAGCCGACGCATCCTCGCGGGCCCGTCCCGTTCCTCGCTCGCAGAGCGTCGTCGCCCGGGTAAAGGCCGGTTCTCTGCTTGTTCATAATTTTCAGATTATTCCGCTGGGTTCTTTCGAGCAAAGGGGAGACGCGGCTCGGATCGGGGAACCGTGGGAACTCGCGGAGGTTTTTGACTGATTTGACGCGACGGAAGGCGGAAAACGATTCAATTTTTCGGAGTCAATTTTCGGGTATTAATTTTCGATTTTTCAGTCAATTTTCAAGTGTTAATTTTTGATTTTTCGGAGTCAATTCTTAGATTTTAATTTTCGACTTTTATTTCATTTAAGTTAGAATTTGTAATCTTTAATTCTTATAATTAACTCTTATTTGGCAATGTTAATTCTCGGTTCTCAACAACAAATTTTCCTCTACGTAGTCACTACTTAATATTTATAAATAGCATTACAGAATTAAATAAACAATATTATGGCATCAAATCACCGCGCCTTTTACTGATTTCTAATTACAATCAACTTTATATTTATCATGCAAAACACGCCAGCTTTATATAAATTACAAAATCGAAAAGATATATTATAAAAATCAAATAAATCTGATATGTCTGATACACTAGACTTTAATTAATATTAAAAATAAACAAAAAGCATAGAGATTTGCTACCCCACAGTAACTAGCCCCGTGCCCTATAAAACATTATACATTAACAGCAATCTGTGCCCACTAACTAAACAGAAAATAAATAATTATTCCTTCAATCTAGATATGAATTCAAGTATAATATAATACAAACATTCAAAACAAAAATCCTAATAAACTATACCAGAACAAGCTCTCCATTATTCAATCGAAACAAATTCAACTATCCAACTACACATTCTCCAATGTAATAAAATAAAACGTGCAAACAAAAGACTCCTCTAAAATATCTCCAAAATCTACTTTCAATTTTCAGAATTCCAACAACCGTGAAAAATCGGAAATCGTTGATTTTAACTGAGATTCCGCAAGTGCCAGAGTGTTACCATAATTCCGTAGCCCGCGCGCTGCGCCTCAACTAGCAGCAATCGCGCCTCGTTAGATCCCCCGTGCGGCCTGCGCGCGCGCGCGAAGATAATCGAATTGGAATATCGAGGAGAACGCGGACCGTATAACCGAGTTGCACCACGAGGCGGAGCGGGCGAGAGACGCAATCGGCGCAAGGAATATAGGAGGAGGATAAGGAGGCGAAAACCGCAGCGCCGTGCCTCGGCGTCTTTGCATCCCTGAAATCTGATATAGTCCCAAGATTAAGGCAGGCACGATCTAACCGTGCACGCTCGTTGCCAATCCCGCCGGCAATGTCAGGAATTACGTTAATACGCTCCTACTCTCTACCTGTCTCTCTCTCTCTCTTTTTTCTTCTGTCTCTTTATTTCTGTCTATTTCCTTCTCACTCTTTCTCTCTCTCTCCCTCTCTCTCTCTATTTATTTCTCGCTCTCTCTCTCTCTCTACATTTCTCTCTCTCTCTCCATTTTTTTCTCTCTCTCTTTATTTATTTCTCTCTCTCTCTCTCTCTCCATTTTTTCTCTCTCTCTCTATTTCTTGCTCGCTCTCTCTCTTTCTCACGAGAGTGCCGAGCCCGCCGCGAACGATTCATGTTACAGAGCGTCATCATTTTTCCAGCCCGTAGATGATTGTGTTTACACGGCCTGATAGCCGATACTTTGCGCCGCGCCGTGCAATCGATGAACCTATCCAGCGAGCAGAGATTTTGTTGCTTAACGCGCTGAAACATTCGTTGCAACAATTCTCGCGGTAGAATTTATTCCCCGGATGAATTCGATAGAATCGATTGCCAGGCGATAGCGTTTTCAACGGCTGAGTTATGGCAATTGTCGAGGGGCGTGCAGTACAACTATTATCGCGTTGCTGGAACGATAAGCAAATTCTTCGGTTCGCGTGATCCATTGGCTCTCTTGCTAACCGATTTAAATATTCTACTTTCGTGGAAATAGCTGTCGTGAGGGAACGGAATAAACGAGAATGTTATCGACAAATTGCGATGTTGTTCTTGGGCGGTATTTTTAGTGTCAGTTTATTGCGCTGCGTTGCGAAAATAACAGAGAGAGAATGTGCAATTATAGGATAGAGTAATAGATCAAGTTAAACGTAAGAAAAATAATATACATGGAGAGATATAGGAAGAAGTTATTTAAAGACGAAAGACAAGGATTATTAGTAATAATAATAACAATAATAAAAATAATAATATTGAGTTGACGCTTACTTTGTATCGCGTTCTTTGCAACGAACTTAGTACAGTAGACAGCGATTTCTAAATAATATTGTAATTTAACGCTTTGCACTCGAAGTTTATATTTTAGAAATTGTTAAATATTAAAGGAACTATTAGTATAAGTGGCAATAATTAATTTCGTATGAATATAAATGCACTTTATTGTGCGAATTTAAACTGCTGCTACGTGCGCGTCTCCACTCCGACTTTCATATTAGCTATTATACAGGGTGTAAGCAAAATTATTGCAATTCTGGGAAATGGGAGGTTCTTGACGCAATTTCAAGTAACTTTTTCCTTTGCAAAACTGCAATCCACGGCTTTGTTAACGAGGTATTAATAAAGAAACAGTAGCCAATAAGAGACAAGCGCGCGAGAATTCAAGCTGCTGCCAACGACTCATCCTCACAAAAAGCCATAAAACAATTCGATGGGTCTGTTTTCAATCGCTTGACATCGTTGAAACTCCAACACTAATAATCATCAATTAACATAACTTTGACATAACCTAACAATTATCATTAACACAACTTTGACATAACCTTAACAATTATCAATTGCGAGCCATCGGTGAGTCTAACTTACGACGCGTCAAGGAAAGTAGTATTGTGTATAGTATAGTATTCGTCGGAAATTGAACAGTGTTCGATCACGAAATAGAAGAGCGGTAGCGAACTGGCTGGCTTAAATTGGTTCACACGGGTACGACCAGCTGCCACTTAACAGCGTAACCTTCGTTATCTACATCGGTGAACCCATCTTGTGTGACAAGCGGTGCCCGGGTACCACGGCACTTCGATCGTAACGATACTAAACGTCGTTGGATAGCTATGCTAGACACACCTCCTTTTAGCCGGCGTCCTATTCAGATTTGACGGATCGGCGCCCCGATGTCGACATTTACACCGCAAACCGAGAAACATGCTCGACCTTAATTTGACTAAAGGATCCACCGCGGGCTGTCTACCGTCGATATCATTGGTTATCGTCGATCCTATTGGCTGTCGTAGATCCTATTGGCTACCGTTCTTCCGTGACCCGGATCGGTCGGCTCTCGATCGCGGACAGGTGGCCGTCGATTACTTTACCGAATGGTTGATGTCGTATCGGCTTTATGGGAATATTAATTCTTTGAATTATTTTGTACCTTTAATAATTATTATAACTACTTAATAATTACTCTGCCCCCTTAACAATTATTCTAGCTCCTTAATAATTATTCTGTTTCCTTAATAATTATTTTATCTCCTTAAAAATTATTCTAGCATCATAAAAATGATTTTATTCCTTTAATAATTATTACTTATTACGTTCCAAGGTATTTTTGTATAAAAAAAGTTTAGATGTAAACAATTGTTAAGTAGTGAAACCGTTTAACTTGAATCAATTTCGTCTCGAGTAGAGATACGAAGAGTCAGAAATTTTACTTCAGATTTATAGTTATTTTTAAATTATAATATATTTTACCTATAACTCGTTACTTAATCTAAAATAAATCATACATTAATTATAACTCAATACTTCCTACAAATTAATATATATTAATTATAACCCACTTCCTACAAATTATCATACATTAATTACAACCCATCACTTCCAACAGATTATTCTACATCAATTATAACCCATCACTACCTTCATATTATCATACATTAAATATAACTCATTTCTACAAATGACTATGATTTAGTTACAACTCGTAGCTCATTTACAATTAATTTCTAATAAATTCGTGTCGTCGTCAGAAAAACAAACAGCCGAAATAAAAGTTGCCCCGCCCGAAGCCGTACCGATAAAAGAAGAATCACGAATGAGCGAAGTCGCGGTATCTAACCAGGACAGAGCGTAATTTATGAAGCAGTCGTGAAGGAGGAGGAGGAGGAGGAGGAGGACGAAGAGGAGGAGGTGGAGCTGGGGGGATGAGAAGGATGACCGATGGCGGAGCGGAGGAGCCCAGCGGTGTCGGACAGAAAAATCAGTGGATGTGACAAATTGGAAGTGAAACACTGGCCACGAAATCCAAAGGCGGATAACCCACTTAGATAGAGCCGGATCGAAAGCATCACAGCTGCTGCTGCCCCGGACTGTTCGGGGCTCCGGGGGTATCAACGTTCGCTCGCCGAGGCACACCGAGGTTGTCGGAGGCATAGATTGAGCTGTCACGGCGAAGATTACATTTGTCATAAGACATAACCGTTCCTTCCCGTCGTAATCTATGATCGTCGGCGTCTCCGCGTACAAATCGCGCCGGCGACGATGTTACTCACTCCTGGCCGGCGACTTAGGCGTGGTTCACACCTACTCGGGTGAGACGGCGGAGTGTCGACGACCGTTCCACCAGCGATACGCGGCGAAATTAACTGATCAACATTTTTTAGCCGGATTTGCTATAAATTGGTATTTAGCGATGTGGAAGAGTTAGGGGAACTCACGTGATTATTTAATTATTATTTGGGAATATTATATGAAGGAATCATAATTTTTATTATTATATATTATGTGAAGGAATAATAATAGTTATTATAATAATATTTAATATTTATGATTGGAAAAGAGACTTCTGAATTTTTAAAGTACACTATTTAACGCTAACAAAGAGTAATAAAGAGTTAACTTATAGCTAACAAAGAGTAAAATTGACCGGCATGCATTGTCTAACAAGAAGTGAAAAACTTTAATTTAGGAAATAAAACTTTTGAACAATTAAAGGACTGCAGAAATTAACAGATTTCTTTATTGTTTCTGGTATCGATCTTTGAAGCAGCGAATTAATTAATAACCGATGCACTGTGGCAGAAAGTGACTATTATTTATAATATAATTTATCTGTTTACACTTAGCAAAAATTCTGAGACTGTAAAAACGTTGAGAAGATCGATAATGCTAGAATGCAAAGAGTAACCTCTTTGCAAAATGTTGACATTGCGCGATAAAAAAATAAGAGAAAGTCGAGGTCGAGGATATAGTATTTAACAGTATTAATTAGCAATATTTCTAAATTGTCTACAGACTTGTAAATAAATTCTAAAATATTAAGCTTTTTCATCTATTCTCATAACTTGTGACGTGCTTTATATTTTATATTTTGAACATAATAAATAATATCTTGATAATTAAGATTTCATTTTGACACTCTCGCAATCCTATGATCTCATTTATGTTAAAAAATGAAAGCGATGATTCTAGTGTTAATAAAAGGTATTAAAACAACTAGGATGTCTTGCGGAATGTGAAATATTTTACTAATTTTCGCTCTTAGCACTTTGTATCTTAATTAAATAAAAGCGCTGCAAATACCTTGAAAAATCTTTCAAAAAACAGCTGCATAAATCTCAATAAATCGCATTTCACATTTTGAAAATAATAAACAATATCTATATCGTTAATATTTCCTTCTAAATCGCTCGCAGCTCCATAACCTCACTTACGCCAAAAAATAGAAGATAGTCATCTGCAATTAACATTCTCGTTTCGCGTCTCGTCGGCCGAACGTTGAGCCATTGTGGACGCGGCCTAAGGAACAACGGTAGAAGACAAGCGGCAGTGTTGCAAGCAGATTCTTTCTGGCCGGTTGCAAACGCGCTTATTATGCGGTGACATCTAAACGCGTCCTCCTCCGTAAAGTCCACCGGGGCTCGAGGAGGAGGCTCTCGAGAGATCACGCGATCGTTCTCGTATCTCGATGTTAATTTAAGAAGGTGGCTGTTCAAGAACACGTCCCGCTGGAATAGACTCTCTCGCCCTCGTTCGACCAACTCCGCCCGCCGCCGCCGCCGGTGTCTCTCTCGCCTCTGAAAACATCGTTTCCCCGGGAAAACGGTACGTGCGGTCAAATTTATTTTAGGGTGGGACCGAGAGTGTACTCGCCGCCGAATAAATGAAAATACATACATGCCACGCTGTACAACCGGGAATCGCAGAAAATAGCGAAACGATCGTTGCGGACGTCATGTGACACTTCTTGACGTATAAATTTTTGCCGAGACTATCCTAACTATCGAAGATCAACCCCTTCGCTACGTTGAGTTGATCTGATAGTTCTGATCTATTTTGCTGCATTGACGGCTTTTTTGAACTAATTTTGGACTTTTTATATTTAATTGGTGGATATTGAGATAGATATTTATTGTGTTTAATTGGTAAATATTGGGTAGATATTTATTGTATTTAATTATTAGATATTGGCTAGATATTTACTATATTTAATTATTAGATATTAGATACATATTTATTATATTTAATTACTAGATTGAGGAACTATTAGAATTGTTTAAACTGAGAATATTATTTAAGTTATTGTTTAATACTGAACTCTTTTATATTGTTAGAATCAGAAGCTCGTCATGGTTAAAATTGAATAAATAATAAAAAAAAAATAAAATAAAAATTGTTTAATTAAACTGACTAGAATTGTGAACGAAGTATGCAAATATTTAAATATTTTTAATACTACTCTGTTATATTTAATAATGATACTACTGCTTGTCTATTATATTTAAGAATAATTTCTCAAATTTTTGTATTAATCAATATATAACATTATGTAACAATGTTGACACTAAAAGTACCACTGCAGTTCAAATAACCGGTTTTACATTTTTAATTTTAGATATACTAACATTATAAAATCGCAACCATTAGAAATTGTTGAATATATATATTCATTAAGACCACAGAATAATTATACAAATTAAGAGAAATTTATATAAATCGTCCAATATCCCACCATCATATTTACGTTTATCCCAATCGTTACAATATATTCTAACAAACAAAGAAAATTATAAATGTGAATAATATCCAAAATGCCATATCTAGGACATTGTCCATAAAAATCAATTAATTTTCATCAGGGATTGAAAATTTGCAAAATAGATGGTAAGAGCATGTAGATAACGAAGATGATCGCATCATTGGCGATGACATAACCTTGACACCAGCGCACCGTCGACCATATTACATCGTCGAAGATAAAAATCACCATTTTGACACGGCATAGCCGAGGGATTGAAGCGGATTTTCACGGCTTTTGTTCCGTTGTTTGCAGCGGCCGGCTTCTCATTCGATTTTATAATAGGCAGACGCGCAGGTGGTTCGAGGCCATCCGCCGACGAAACCCCAATTAAAATCCACGCTGTTCGATCGATCGGCCGTTACCCGTGGGGCGCAGGCGCTATCTTAATCATCCCCCGTGACATTGTACTTCCACGCATTGTTCGTACTTCCGCGAATTACTATCAGCCGCGCGGGCCCGTTTGATTAATGGCCACGGTGTCGCGAACCCGATGCGCCCCGCCGATCGGGTCCGATGAATAATCGAACTACGCGATGCGTGGCTCGTTTCGCCGCGTAAACGGACGGAAAACGGGCGCCGTTCGTTTTTCCGATCGCGAGATAAGAAATCGACGGTCGCTACCGCGCGATATATCATCGTGGATCTTGATCTTGGAACGAGGATTTTGTGGAACGAAGTGGGCGTCGCACGGAATGGTTGATTAATAATTTTATAATGGTTTATTGATGCTTGTAGTTTTTGCAGAGGATTCGTTGGAAAAGGTATTTATTATGTTTATTATTTGTAGATTTATTTATAGATATATTTATAGATAATGCTATATAGTAATAGTCATAATTCTATTTAATAATAGTAACAATAATTTTATTTATCAATGGAATACAGTATTAAAAAGGGTTTATTTTGAGGAATTATATTTGTCTTTTATGTACTTTTCAGTATTTATACTTTATCCTGAACAATGTTTCTATATTTAGCGTTTTAAAAGTATGTCATTTTGTTTGAAAAGGTCTGTAGAATAATTTCTAGTATAGTTTTTAAACATTACTAGGTTTCAGTATCGTTAAACAATTTTTAAAGTTAGCTGGACGCCTGGAATAATGTATTTAAAAATTGTTCCCTTTCCAGCATTAAACCATAATCAAACATATCTAAATACATCCACGGTGACAAAAATATATGTCATTTTGTTTGAAAAAGCCTGTAGAATAATCTCCAGTAAAATTGTTAACCATTGCGAGCCGTTAACAACGATTAAATAATTTTTAAACTTATCTAGACGTCTAAACGCATATAAAAATTTGTGCCTCGTCAAAGTAAAAACATCATTTAAACACATCTAAATATATTTCGAATTTCAAAATTATACCTCATTTTATTCAGAAAGATCCATAGCCTAATATCCTGTTCAATAAATTCGCAAAGCTCCAGCAACAAATTACGAGGATTGAAAGTCTCTCCTTAATCGCATTAGCAACAGCGACGTTAATGGAAATGGAAGAGCAGAGTCGGCAGAACGTTTACTATATCAAGAGCAACGGGAGCGCGCGGCGGCCTATTGGTTGTCCGGAACGCAAAATAGGTGACGGACAGTGTAATTATCGAGATGATACGCAACGCCCAGTCGATGATTAATTGAATATTAATGGCGTGCCTCGGCAGATGTAATTGGGTTTCGAGAGCAGTTCAGCCGCTGAACGATTTACAACACAATTGCAACCTCGTCTTCCATCACCGCGTAGAAACAATGTGATTTCTCTTCCACACTTCCACACCGTGCGCCAATATCCTCTCTTCGATATCAATAGCACTCTCCCGCGCGTCCATGATTTTCTTGCAATCGCTCGCGGATTTTCGATTAATTTATTTTCGGATCGCGTGTGAAGCGGCGCCGATGAAAATAAAATTTCGCGGTGGAAAGCGGGCGGCGAACAAATTGCGACGAAGAAAAGGAGCAAAGACAAAGTCGGGTCTCGTTAGCGGCTCGTTAAGGTATACGATAACGTTATCCAGCGGCAGCCGGTGATCCCAGTTTCTGGATAAGCCGGAAAGCGACGGGTTACTTTCAGTTCGCGTGTGCCGCGGCTTCGCGGCGACTGATTAACGCGCTCGCCGCGGCTAGACCTTTGTTAACGCTTGCTCGAGTTTTAGCCAAATTTCCCCTTCATATTTACTATGTATGCGTGTAAATGCGCGGCGAAGAATTTATTAGAAACTATAGAGTACGGAAGTTTATTTCAGCGAGATATTTCATGCTTTGTTAAGGATAAAAATAATTTGACAAATATTAAATCGTCGTTGATAATTACAGTCTACGATTTTTAGCTACTTTACCGATGTTATAGCTTCTTGAGATTGAAATACAAAGCACGAGGAATGTTTTTGAGACGTTTAGAATATCCTAGGAACGTCCTAGAAACGTTCTGTTAGAAATTAAGACGCCCGTTTTAGGGTATAAGGCGGTCAGATCTAAAATGGCTGTCAAATGGACATTATCAAGACTTCTAGTGCTTATTGGCAACTACCTGCGAATTTTATGCATTTATGGCAGAACTACGTCTTATTAACGACTTATTAAAATTATTTAAGAAAGGAAGAACCTCGCACTTCGATCTTACACCTTGAAATCGGTAGAAACATTTTTTATTTTGCATAAAAGTCTATTGTTAAGAGATACGGTCGAAGAGTCGAAGAGTGTTTGAGAAACTTCGGAAATGAAAAGGTCCTAGAAACATCCTGTGTTAAAAATCAAGGCGTCTTCTAGACGTTTTAAAGACGTCCATTTTAAGACGTAAGACATTCATACTTAAAATGGCTGTAAAATGTACATTGTCAAGATATCCAGTGCTTATTGGAACCAAACTGCGAATTTTATATACTTGCGACAAAATTGAAAACGTTGATCTAAAAATTATTCAACTTAACGTCGTATTAATTATTAAAATAATTTATTAAAATTATTTAAGAAAGAGACAACCTCGTATTTGAATCTCACGCTTTGCAATCAATAGAAACAATTTTTATTTTGCACAAAAGTCCTTAATCAATCGTTAACGAAGTAACGAAGAGGAAAGAGCTCGGGTCGCTTCGGGAAACCACAGTGAAACGCGCGAGGCAAAAATGAGCGAGGCGATCGAGGTGGTACGGTAGGGTCGAAGGACTCGTTCTCGGCAAGATGGCCGCCGCGATCCGGGCCCGAGAGGTCGCCGAAAACGCCGGGTATTGCATAGTTTTGGGGGAGCCGCGGCGCGTCGCACGGTGGCAAATTACGTCGGCCGATTTCACGGCGGCCACGCTCTTAAATGTCGGTCGTCAACTGACAGGCTAACGATCACGTGGCCGAATTGATGACTACCGTTACCTTAATCACAGGTCGGCGATCGCGGCTAACAAGTTAAGGATCAGGCCTCTGTGTAGTCGCGTGTTGTAACTACACGGGGCCATCGATCAGTCGGTCGCTGCG
Organism: Augochlora pura; assembly: GCF_028453695.1. Lineage (NCBI taxonomy): Eukaryota > Metazoa > Arthropoda > Insecta > Hymenoptera > Halictidae > Augochlora > Augochlora pura. The sequence continues at coordinate 9,201,115 of NC_135778.1, forward strand.
TACACTACCTCTTTCGCGGTCTCGCGCCGATCGACGAAAGACGAGCACGACGATCCGCGATAACGCCGCCGACCATTGTCATTAACTCGTTAGAGAATGGATCTGGTTGTGTGCTCTCTTGGACGCGTGACGCCGGTAAACGAACCGGCGAACGCTTCGCCCGATTCTGCGCCGCTTTACCACGATTCTGCGGTGAAGCAATCGTTTTGTTAGGGATGGATGCTTGGATTTAGATTTTCACACACTTTTCTTGAGCAGTTTTCTGCAGAGAGTGTACACGAGTGCGACGTTAGTCGCCGTATTAATGGTGCCAGAGTGGATTGCGTTGAGAGAGGTTCAGCTAATTTATTGACAGAGTTTGCAACGATTTTTTGGGAATTTTTGGGGAGGAAAATGATTGAGTTATTGGGGGAGGAGTTTTAGGGTTGGTTGGGCGGTTTTTATAGTTATTTTAGAGGTTTTTTTTATGGTAATTTGGGCGATTTTTTAATATTATACGTGAGACTTTTTAGAATTATTTGTAAAACCTTCTAGAATTAAATGTGAAATTTGTAGAATTATCTGTGAAATCTTTTAGGGTTATCGGTGAGGCTTTTCAATATTACTTGTGAGACTTTTACATACGTGAATCATACAATGATAATAGACATCAAATAAAAGAAAATTCCGACTTTCCGAAGCTGTCTAATCGAACGGGACGTCGCGGCGGCGTGTAACCGCATCCGCGAAAGTGAAAGTTCGAAATAGAAATCATCGAACATCAATGTTCCACGGTGACGTTCGAGAGATCCTCCGGTATATCGATTTGTTGGCACTGTTCTCGAAAACGAGGCTGCAGAGAAAGCGATCTTTGACAGTAATGATGCAACGCGCGAACCACGAAAGTATTATAATAGCGAAGCATAAAACGAAGTTCTCCTTTGATACCGGCGTTGCCTGTACTTAAATCGCGCACGGCCGTGGCGTGCGTTTCCAGAATCAATCACAGAGAAATCAGCGCGCGCAGCCGTCCGTTCACCCGGTAATACGTTAATCAAACATTCCCAGAAACGCCGCTCCCACCGGCCGCCGAGTAATTATTAAGCCTTACCATTAAACGATTAACCCTTTGCACTCCGAATTTGATTTCAAGTTACCAGCAGCTCCCAACGCTTTTAAGTATTTTGTTTGATATTTATTCTTACTGAAAAATAAGGTAATTTGAATACAGTCTGTCCCATAAGTATTCGTACCCTCGTTGCTTATAAGAGAAATCTGTTGAAATCAAGGGATGCGTGTAAAATTTTGCAATAAACTTTTTATTATCTTGTTTAATATTTTTGGATGTGACGGAAGAGGAAAAGTTTGGAGCAAGCCTAATATAGAACTAGAATTAAAACAATGTACAACCAAATCCTATAGACAATTTATGGGTGGAAATAGATGAAAGACTACACAAGCATGAAATGTTCAATAAACAAATCCTAAAAACAAAATTTTGGAAGTTTTAAATAGTATTGAACCAAATGTCGCATTAAAACCGAGTCGATTAAACGATATAGTAAGGCATAAAGGTAGACCCACTGAATATTAGAAAATCAATATAAAGTAAAAAGCTACACACTCGACATAGGAGTGCAAAGGGTTAAGCGGTCAGCGCTTTCCACCGTCCGCGAAGCATTGAAATCGCCGGACGTTGCGCGAGCACCTCGAACCCCGCGGACACTCGTCTCAAATCCAGCGATTTGCATACTATTGCTTCTTTGACGCGGGTATCGTAACTCGCGCATGAAATCCTCTACGGGCCGGGGAAAGTAAATAAACGTGGAATAGTTGCGAGTAGACGCGAGCGGACGGTGTTTGACGAGGAGGTGCCGCACGTACGGGGTGTCCGAATAAAATGTTATCATTCGCGATGTAATGAGTTGACGTGGGTGATGATTTTACGTTTATTGTGAAACGGAGGTGTAGTATATATGATAGTAGATTGATGGTAGAGCTGAGGAAAAGGCGATTTTTTAGGTATTGAATGGATTGTGGATTTTTTAGTCTTTTTATGTAATTTTTAAAGACTTTTTTAGCCTTTTTATGTAATTTTTTAAAACTTTTTTTAGTCTTTTTATGTAATATAGAATTCGCCTGGATAGCACAAGGATGATTCTAAGACATTTTTAAGATGTCTGATGCATTACATTCAGAACGTTTTTAGAATGTTTCAAAGACGTTTTATGAGAGTTTCGCGGTAATCTTGTGGACGTTTAATGGACGTCTTTAAGACGTTTGGAATGTCTTATGAATATTATAGAAACGTTCTAAAAAGGACCTGTGTTAGAAATCAAGATGTCTTTTAGATGTCTTTAAGACGTCTTTTAAATGTCTCAAATATCTTACGAACGTCTTAGAAACTTCCTAGAAACGTCTTATAAACGATCTGTGTTGACAATTAAGACGTCTTTAATATATTTTTAAGACATCCTTTAAACGTCTAAAGAAGGTCTCATGCAAGTTCTATAGTCATCTTATGAACGTCTTTAAGTCGTCTAGTACATCCTAGGAACGTCTTAGAAACGTCTTAGAAACTCCTGTGTTACAAATCAAGACGTTTTGCAGACATCATTAAATGAGTTCTTTAGACGTCTAAAAAATATCTTATGACCGTTCTACGACCATCTTGAATACATCCCAAATATCCTATGAACGTCCTACATACATCCTAGAAACGTCTTTTGCTCCTAATCAAGACATCATTTAGCCTTTTCTTTCTCTGCTTCAGGACATCCTTTTTGAAACATTCTTAAAACCTCTTAAATCATGATTTTAATATTAAATTTTATCTAAACCATTTATTTTATATAAATCGTAGCGCACGTATCTATGGCAACTCCCGAGTAACACTATAAACTCAGAGAAACATTCTTCATAAATAATGATTATCGTACCTATACACACGCAACACGCAGTAAGAGGGTAATACAGTCTAATAGGATCGAACACGTGTTACAAGCAGCCGACATCACAGTTCGAACGTCTTTTTCGCAGAACCAATTATTCCGACAGGCGCACTCGCCTGTTCATCGTTGATAAAATGATTACACGTTGAAACGTAGGAACGTTTTGCAACGTTAAATCATCTCGCAATTCTATTTGCTCGACACGGTAACTTACGGCGCGCACTCCTTGGATAAATGCAACGCGATCGAAAAAGAACGTCCGCCAGCTGCGAACGGTTTAACTCTTTGGGGCACGGTGAGATTAAAAGTGTCCCACCTTTTTGGTGTATTTCACGGCATGGTGGGGCATTTTTAGTCCCACCTCGAAATCTTATCTTATCGTCATCGATAACAACAAATTAATTAACTATTAATATTTTGTTATGTTTTTACATGATGTTATAACTTTTTTAATAAATTTTGTTTCATTTAAAATCTGATAAAATTCCTGTGCAATATGGGTCTATTTTTGATCTGAAATCCTGTGCCAATCCAGGCATAGAATAAACATTAATGTCATGTTAATGTCCTTTTAAGAAATTATTTAAGATAACTTTGAAGAAGTTATACCAATCGAAAGAATCCTAATCGCAGTAACTGTGAAGAAAATGGCACGTCAAGGGGTTAATACGAGGGAACAGGAGGGGAACGGACACCGTACGAACGCGACACCCGTTGCATCGCTAATGTGGTCGTTAGCGTATCCCGCTCGGAAGGATTACACGCCGGGCGAGCAAGCGAGCGAGGAGAGGCGCTCGCACGGTTGCGTATTACGCTCTCTCAGTCGCGTTTGTCCGACGTGATCGGCGCAAACGAGGAGATGTTCCTGTCGGATCGGAGCGTTTATCTCCGATCTGTCGATCGTGCGTGCACGCTCGAACGTGACCCTCCTCTCGCGCCACGCGGCCCCTCGTCCTCCAAGGGAAGCCTCCCGGCTCTCCGGATGGCTCTCCTTTGTGGCAAATCGCGCGCGGCGCGCCTGAGCGAGTGTCGATCGGCTCGCGCCTCTAAATTTCGCTCGTCTCACCACCGTTGTTCGCATAACACGCGGCCGATCTTCTCTGCCGGCGGTGGTCTACCGATTCGACGGGGAATACACGCTTTCACGAGTCACGCTCTCGTCACCGTTTAGCTTATTATGTTTAGGAGTCGGGATCCGATGACTTCGAGACGGAAAATCGACGCGCGGCGGTCGAGGTTTCCTTCGGTACCGCGGACGGTTTTTCGAGTACGAGATTTGTACATTTAATAGAGGAATTTTTTCTTGGATTAAATTATTTTATTAGAGTTAGTATGGTATATTTTATTGTCAATATTCGGCGGATTTGTTTCTTCTAATTGGTTTGCGAGGAAATGTTATTATAATGTAATTGTAATGTATTATAATTGTAATAATTGTAATATAATTGTAAGATATTATAATTGTCATAATTGTAATATAATTGTAATATTATATATCATAATTGTCATAATTGTAATATAATTGTAATATTATATATTTTCTACTGTTATTATAATTATTGTTATTATATATTTCTTTATATTTCTTTCTTGTAAATTTCTTGAATAGAACGCGATAAGTCATATAAAATGAAAATACTATAAATCAGAGAAATAATTTTAAAATTCGCGGTTCAATTTTCTTCTAGTGCAAGGAGTTAAAGCCGACGACCGGCGTTCTACGCGCTGGAACAAGAACGAGATGGACAACGGCTTTGGTCGCGAAGCCGCAGGCCCGGGACAGACACTCTAAGCCCGATCAGCCAATAAAACCAGAAGGGGGGGCACCCGAAAATTAATCAAAGCGGTGGGCGACTTGGCCCGGGGAATCCTCGCGAACAAAACGAATTTCGTCACCGCCGGTTATTAATTCCCGACAGTGGGTTTTTCTTGGTCCGCCGCGAGCGCGCGCAGCCCGTTCGCTTCGCCCTCCACCCCCCCCCCCCCCCCCCCCCCCCGGCCCCCTCTCGCTCGCATGCCATTAAATATGACAGCCATAAAATTCGACCGGTCACGTTCCACGGTTTTTCACCGTCGGCGTTGTAACCCCCGCGGCCGGACGGAACACCGACGGTTTCGGTGGCACGAACGGTAATTTCACCGCCGAGTGACCGGTTGCACAATGCCGGCCACGAAAACGTCGCGAGTCGCGTCGACGCGGCCTGCAGATCCATCAATCCCGTGGCGAGCTTTATTCCGCGTCCGATCGCATCGATCCTATCCGCGCTCGCGCGGTTACGCGTCACGGCCCGAGGACTGAAATTCCGGTCCACCGGGGCCGCGACCACCCGACGCGTCGCGATTCCATTGCCGATTTTATCGATAATTTTATAATAAAATAGACAATAATTGATCGTGCTTTAGTTTTGTAAATATGGCATTAGGTTTATTCGTATAGAGAGTAATTGGTCAAGCTAAAGTAACCTAAAATATTTCATGATACCTTTGCGAGTTATTCTTTTCTTTTGGGATGATGATAACGTCAACGGTAATAACAGTAATAATTCTCCCACCCAAAGTTACCAAAAATCTAACACATTCATCTCTTTTTATCAACTCCAAGAATCGAGGTTATGTTCTACCGTACCCCCAAAACTCGACCGAACTCCGTTAAACAATCACGTTCCTGATTTTAACGAAGGCTGGCCAAACAATAACATTATAACGTCGAATTGCCGTGCAACAAATCAAAGCGGAAGGCTCATTAGGCCACCGGTGCTTCCCGTTCCGTGCTCCGGGGCCCCGACAAATCGATTCGGCGGGCCCCGGTGTATGTGTGTACGAGTGTGTGCGCGCGCCTAAGGGAGGCGAGCGCAAAAGTAAAAATGGCGCCGGCCATTAATTCGCGGTGGGACAGCTAATTAAATCCAAGTCGGGTGTTCTGGTACCCCTGTAACGGGGTGTGCCGTGATCTTTTATACATCGGGGGTCGCGCAAGAATTCGTGTTTTGTCGGTCGCGCGGTTCGCAGATCGGGGCCCCTCTCCCCCGTTGCCGCGGGGGCCCCGCCGAGCTCGACCGTCCGCTAAAACGATGAAAAGAGAGCCGGAGGAGAACGGGAGACGACACCGCGGATGAATATGAAGCCATAGATTATTCGTTCGCGCTCATCAATCTGCACCTTTTTTCGATGATCGGGGGGACCGATCGTGATCGGACGATGCGACGGGGGCCTGGACGATCCCCCAGGAACCGACGATATTAACCCATTAACGTTTATAAATCGTCGCCGATGGAGCGTGAGTCGCCTGCAGAGAGCGCGTTCCGCGGCGCGCATTTCCAATGCCGAATATCACGTGGCCCCGCTTGAGACGGCCCGATCCGACGCCGGGAGGACAAAAGGGAGCCCAGGGTTCGGGGGGTGGGGGAGGGGTGGGGAGGGGAGAGCCCGACGGGGACCACACCACGTAACAAGGTGGAGGAGAACGCGTCACGTCTGCGGAACCGCTGCGGAAATGCTGGCTCGTGACTGCTCGGACGTCACGTGCCTTCGGTACCGTGACACGATCCATCCGCGATTATTTCCCTTTCGTCCCTTCTCGTTACCGGACCACCGACATCCGACTGCGTCGGACGTCTCCCCGATTCTTTCGGCTCCCTCGTGACGCGAGCGCGACGTTTTAGTTTTATTGTCGACGTCCCGCGGCGATTTGGCAAGTAACCTTCTTGTACTAGTTACATACAAACGTAGCAGTTCTAATATACGTATTGTACTAGAAGTTACTTGTAATTGGGAATAAAAGGTTCCAGACGTTATTTCAAGCAACTTTCTCCTTTGCAACAATATTCTCTGTCGCCTTGTTAACGAGTCATTAACGAAAGACGGTGACCAATGAGACGCGCGCTCTGCTGGCGCGTGGCGACTAAACTAGTGGGCGGAGCTAGGCTTCGTCCGCTAGTTGACTCGGCCGCCGCGCGCTGGCTGATCTTGTCGCTTATTGGCCAACGTTTTCTGTCAATAACTCGTTAACGACGGCTTGGAGAAAATTGTTGCAAAGGAAAAAGTTGCTTCCAATGATCTCAGGGACCTCTTATTTCCATATTGCAAATGACTTTTGCTATACTATGTATACAATCCTTTTTCTTCTAGGAATAATTACAACTAAAAAGATGCTACTCGCTTTAACAATAAAGAAATGGCACGGCTTAACAAAGCCCTATAATAAAGGGTTAATCGAATCAAGGATTTAGGAGGTCGACCACCATCGAATCATCCGCTTATCAGCCGCGATAATGACGATGTTTCCCGGCGCGCACTTTCTTCGCGCTCGCGGGCCCGCGTTAGAAGTAATTGTCGGTTGTCTCTCGTGTCTCGCGGCCACAGCGTCGCCGTATATTTTCCCTCGATCGTAATTGTCAGCGATAACTCATTTTCTTCTGCGCCCGTGAGTGGCAACGACCGTTTTCTCGAAACGTGTCTATTACACGGGCGAAACCGATTTTTCGGCATTAAATCGTCGGCCGCGAGTTTTACGCGTTTCGGAAACACTTGCGAAAGCGTTCTTTGTCGGCTTTATTTTTCCCCGAGATTTACTGCTACTGTGTTCGCGATTATGTTGCTAGTTTTCAGCGATTAGGTTGCTCGTTTCCCAGCGTGGACTATGTAAATCAGAGGCAAGCCCATCGCTGGATCGTTATGAACATTTTTATTCGAGATGAATTGTTTTATGATAATTTTTTTCAGAATTAATAGTTCAGTCAAAATGACCTTTTAGATTTTTTTTAAGTCTTCTGACATTTTGACAATATTTTTGTGACAAATTTTTAGATGATATTGGTCAAAGTGTTCTAAATGCATTTTCTAAGAATTTTTGAACTAGCTATATTTATATTTTTAACTTCTATATAATTTTATTTTACTGTACTGTACTACTAATATTTATTATTAATATAAAATATAAATATTAAAATAAATTACTACAGTCAGCAATAAGAAGTGACAAACGAACTTAAATTAAGTTTAAATAATTTCAAGTAATTTTCAATAAATGGCTTAAATATCTGGATTTAAGATATTTATTTAAAGTTTATTTTACTTGAGATACTTACTTAAGATTTATTTATTTATTCAAGATTTAAACTAAATGGCTTCTTTCAAAATAAACAACTCATATAATAGAAATGTAAAATAAATATTAAATATAATAGAAATAATACACAGTGCAAATAACTCCAATTTTGTCATTACTGCAAAACAATGTTCGTTAATGGCGTTCTAGTCTCGGTAGTTCTAGCGTAAAAATGTTAACAGGTCGATTTAGCTACTCGCGATTGCCCGGCTACGATAATTACCCTCGTTAAAACGACGACGGCAGTGCTCACGGTTTAACGATTGTAAAAGACCCTCGCAGATGGCGGGCATTTTGCGCGGACAGTCTTGTAATGGTTGACAAGCATGTCATTCCACCGCCAATTCCGATCGTCGGACAGTTTCCCTTCATATATATATACCTGTTTATCGTAAAACAGCCCCTGCCAAAAGGCGACATTAAGTGCTTATAAACTCCGGCAAAACATTAAATAAAACACGAGACCGACGACTTGTTGTCCGCGTAAACCGCACCCGTGACAATAAACAGAAACGATATAGGGTGGGTGGAGCTGACTACTGTGGGGTGACCGAATACTGTGCTTTCGATCTCTTGTTAGATATAATTAATTTAATATTTATAGGATAAAGCGTATTATAATTTTTAATTCAAAAATAGATAAAAATTGATCAAGCTTTATTTTAGTAAATATAGCGTTAGATTTATTTGTGGATAAAGAGCAAAAATACATAGTAATTAGTCATCCAAAAATAACCTAAAATATTTTATGAGATTATGAAAGCAATTATTTAGACCATAGGGTTCATCTGAGTTAAAGCCTTGTTGTTCGTCTAATAAGGACAGTTCAAGTCAATTATTTCAATTAAATTTGTTTGTAAAATGCTTTATAGTCTATAATTTTATATAGTACACTTATATTTACACTATTACAATATATAGTATATATTTATTTGAATATGTAGCATAAAAGTCAAAATCAATGTCCCAGTACCATCAAAAATCACTGTAAATCAACGATCCAAAGGCCTCGACAACAGCGCCCTAAGCAAAATAATGGATTAAAGGCAATCGACGTAGCCGCGAGAAAAATGTTCGCGAGAGACCTATAAATAGCTATTGTCGATCCGGCTCGTTTATTAGGCGACCGCGAGGCGACCGAGTAGCTTAATCACCCTCTCTCCAGCAACGTCCCGAAAAAAGCCATCATTCACGGTGCTCATCCCTTCGGCGGGGCGCAGTTAATAACACGACGATCCCCGATCGACGAATAGACAAATTTCCAAGATGACGAACGAGCCCGCGTTGATTAATCGTCTCGGATATCCGCGCGCGCGATTAATTGGCGGATTCGATGAGCGACAGCTCGTCGAGTGCCAACGAGGGAGCCAGCGGCCACCGTTCACCGTGATGTTATTAATTGATCCGGGACAGGTACTAATTGTGACCCTATCCTGGCTGAAAACGATCCGAGTGTTTTCGGTGATTTACGAGTAACCACGAGCTGCGCGCCGCGGCTGCGCAGCCGGGCGGCAGCGGCGTTCCGGCGAGACACGCGACCGATTCCGTGCGCTCCGCTCGCGTCTTTCTTTCGGCTCCGGTTTTCTACGCTCGATTGCCGGTGACAGGTGAAACGTGTCGATTAGACAGGTGTCCGCCGCGCCGCGCGTTATGTGTTCTCTCTCGCTGCTGCTGCTATTAGGCTCCCGAGATCTCGACGCTGCCGGGGACCCGATAGATACGCGGATCGATAACGGGGAAACGAGTGTGATACGATAATGTATGCGGGGACACGGTCCAACGAGGCGAACGACGGAAACGGGAGCCGGGAAATTAACCCGCTGAATGGACCGATTATAATTGCAGAGATTAGGCATTGGTTGAGAGTTGTGCGAGTTTTAGATCTCGGTTTTATGGGACTGCGATCTTTGATGGATAAGGGATGATTTGGATCGACGATTGTGGAGTGTTTATATCGAAAGTCTAGGCATATTTTTTTAAATGAGCTGTTAGGTGTGTAAATGATATATTGTTAATCATATATTGTGAATAATAGCAGTTGTAAATAAAATATTGTGGATAACAATAGTTATAAGTAACATATTATAAATAATATATTTTTATATTGTTTAATAACATCAATGTTGGAGATAAAACAATAACATTAATGTTGGAGATAAAAAGTACTGCTCCTGTTTCATTGCTTGCTATATGTTATAAACAAAATTGGATTAAGGTAACATATTTTGAGCGATATTTAAATTTTTATAACTAAAATCAAATGATTTTTATAACTACTTTTTCATCAAGAAATTCCAAAAATGTACAGAATTGTAAAATAAGAAAACCGTCATATTAGTCGCGATAAACTCAGTGTTAAAATTAACATATTAATTAAATACATGAATAAATAAAAATAAAAATGAAATAAACATCCAAGTGAAAACGAAACAAAAATCCAAATAAAAATGAAACAAAAATCCAAAATAAAAAATGAACCAGAAACACTAATAAACAAAAATATTAACTTAAAAACCAAGCTGCTTACATATTTCACATTCGCCTGAACAACGCCGAGGGAAGAATCGCAGGGTAATTTGCAAAATATCCGCGCAACGGAATGCTTTCATGACCGCCCGAATGTCGAGAATCATTTTCGCAGCGCGCCGAACGGTATTGCATATAAAAAGAACGAAGCGGGCGAGCGAACGAGCAATGGTACAATGTACAGTGATTGTAAATGAGGTATGCCTCGGAGCCACGGTGGTAAAAAGAATGAAACGGTCGAGCGGGCAACGGATGAATAAAAAGAAAGCACAGAGCGGTGTGTCTCGGCTCATTAATCAGGATATGCCCCAGTTTTATCAATCCCACATTGTTAATATTGCGATACGTCTTCGCCCACTCCTCGTCAAAGAGAACCCACCGCGCCCACGCTTCTTGCAAATACCTCACGCGAACGTACTTTATCCCATTGATAAACCCTGTTGACTGCGATCAGAGTTAAAATTAGCCTTGCGACAAGCAAGTAAAGCCGGTACACGCGGACGTCGTTGGACGATTTTCCACAAATATCCTTCGTTAATGTACAAATTAATACGAGAGAGAGAAAATATAAGCTATGAAAAGACATTATGGTATTTTTATTTTATTATTAACACTTTACCGACCGGTCCATTCGGACGTGAAAATTTAACTCAATGTTAAACTTTCGTCTCTATTTTGATTTTATGTATTTCATTAATTGCGAAAGAAAGCTAATATCTAAAAAAATTGTATAATAATATTGAAGCTTACGGTAGCACAGTCTGACACATTTACATCAATAATAGGTATTAAATTATTGGTTACGCTCATATATTTATCCATCAATGCCCCAAACCAGAATCTTCACTTAGCAGACACGGACTCGACTTTTCCAACCAAACTCGAATAAAAGTACACTTTAAAATATAACATGAAAGTATACTTAATATCATGCCGCCTCATTTATCATTTACCAAACACTTTCATCGTCAACGAAGCGACTGAAACAGACTTTCTATCACTGAAAACAGCGACAAGGAGAACTATCAAACCGTCTCCCCCAATTTAAATCTCCCGCGGCGATCGAAGATGGTCGCGCGTCGCCGCGAATTAAACGAACGTTAAAAGTAATATCGACAGTCAGTAAATCGACCGTTTCGGCGCCGGCGGCGGATAATCGGAGCGGGCATTGACAATGGCCATCGAAATTACAAAGTAGCGAACTCGCTCGTACCGCGAGTAATGGGCGCGCGGCGTTTTCGCCGCGGCGAACCGATCCCCCCTCCCCTTCCCTCCCACCTCCCCCCCTTGAGTAAACGAGCAACGACCGCCGCGTAACGTCGCTCTTAAAGATAATGAGCGGTGTGATTGATCGTAAAGGTAATGACCATCGAACCGGAGAGAAGAATAAGAAGACCGGCGGAGGGTAGGGGAGGGCGAGGGGGAAGGGGGGGGGGGCGAGAGGAGGTCCCAGCGATTCCTCCACGGCGGCCGCGAGAAAAAAACCGGGGCCCCGGGAGTCCCGCGATTTCCAAAACTCCGCGGGAGGTGCTCCCGTTACTCGATGCGCCGACCAAGAAATCGTCCGGTCTCCGATAAGGCAAAAAAAAAAACCCGTCGGCCGAAGGGACATTGTTTATATCCCCGTTTGCTAAGAATTTCTGTAACGATTGAATTTATAACGCGTACGCGACTTCCGGGATATTTTTGAGCTTCGACGGCCTCTTTAGGCAATTTATGTGTTAAGGATATTAAAAATATTACGATAATGTGATGGTTGAAGTAATAAAGCATTGATTCACGATAGACAACCCTTGCTTTCACGGCGCATCGCAGTTTCTCGTTGGAAATCATTTTCTCCGTCGTCTACCAACTGAACGGCGGCTGTTTGCTGAACGATTGAGACCCACGACAGGAATACGAGTTCGTGGGAGCCACTTAGAGAGAGAAAAAAAAAGAGAGAGAGAAAGAGAGACTCGCGGAGAAATCCGATCGATTCCAGGCGTTTCGTTAAAAGACCATTTCAGCTAATGAATAGGCAGAATTATTGTGAGCACGCGCGAGCGCCGTTCCGGCGTCAGAGCATATAATAATGTATATAATATTATAATATTAATCATGTTATATATATTCAACATAGTGAAATTAATAACGTGTAATATTTATTCTATTATATTATCATATATTATCTATTATATTATCATTATAATATAACAGTGTGCAATAATATAATAGGTAAAATATATATACTATTTAATATTATCTAATTAATATATAAATTCATACATTTGTCATTTTAATATTATCACACAACTTCGTCTGTATCAAATACCTATTGCAATAAACAAAATACATAAAACAACAAAAACCCACTAAATAAATATTACTTTCACTATGAAAATATAAAATATACACCTTATAAATATAAATTCTCCTAGATTCAGAAACCCTATACTAACAAAAACGCTCACGATCAAATAAAACCACTAAATAAACTATTACCATAAAACATCATAAACTTGCTAAACCTCCAACGCGTTCAAATTTAATAAAAAATACAAAGAGGCTCACCTAAAAGAGCAGCCGAATCTAATGAATAGACAGAATTGTTGCGAACGCGCGAGCGCCGTTCCGGCGCCATTATGGCGTTAAAGTGTCGATAATAACCGGAGCCGCAAATAGAGAAAAAAAAAGAGAGAGAAAGAGACCTCCGGTCCCCGGCGATTAGACGAAAAAACAAGGCGGCCCGTTTGAAGATCATCGGCGCTCCGGTTAACGGCCGTTATTTATCGGTAGGTGGAATATTAAATACCGAGCGTTACGCAAGTCCACGATCCGGGGGCCCCGGTATCTGGAGCAGCGATCGAGAGGGATCGAGATCGATCGGGGGAACGGGCGAACGCTAATCGGAATTAATTTGCTCCACCCGAGATGCACCCGGTTTCTTCGTCGTCGTCGTCGTCGTCGTCGTCGTCGTCGTCGTCGTTCTCTTCTTCTGTCGTTTCTTCTGCTCTTTTTCCGGCGTCGAAAGAAATGCTCCTGAACGGAGACAGAGAAAAAAGAGAGCGATCAAGAGAGAGACCAAACGATCGACCAAGAGAACGACCAAGAGAGAGAAAGAGAGAGAGAGAGGGAGAGAGAGAGAGAGGTGGATAGAAAAAACGAGAGAAGTGGCTCTCGCTTCCAGGCCGACCGCTTTTTCTTATCGGCTGCGAATCGGTCGGGCGTTAAATATCGCGGGAGGAAAGTCTGGAAACCTTACACGCGCGAAACCGTGGCTGCCGACGCGCGAAAACTTCTCGCAGCGATATGTATATACAGCCGGCACTCGAAACTCGTGTATTATACTTTCGAACAATCCGCTAGTTCGCGCAGTTGAAAGAATTCTACTTTGGAAGCCTTCGCGATTGAATCTTCCCTCTAAGCCAGGGCTTCTTAAACTTTTGTCATTCACGACCCTATTTATGATTGCGAGTTTCTTGACGACCCCATACAAATCTAAAAGAAAAATAAATTAATATTTTTTGATGATTTATTTATTAGGTAACAATATACATATACATATACATATGAAAATATATAGTTTTAGAATTCGTTTTGAAACATACAAAAATCTAAAATTAAAAATTGCACAAAAAATTATAAAATTGTATTTATTATAGTTTCAAAAATAAAAGTGGATTCAGGTCGCAGAATTTTGCTACGCGACCCCATTTGGGGTCGCGACCCATAGTTTAAGAAGCCCTGCTCTAAGCGGACATTGTGAGTCGAGAGGGATGCGTTGTAATTGGGTGCTCCTTTTTAGGGGATAGCAGGCTTTAGTCATCTGACTACAATGTTGTTGCGACCGAGAAGTCGATATAGATACATAATAAGATAATTAACCCTTTGCACTCGTAAAGCTGCACTTTGTCGCATAGAATGAAAATCCTATAAGCTAGAAATTTTATATTAAATTTCCAGTTAAAATGGATTCGAGTGTAAGGGGTTAAAAATATGAACGAAGCCTTTATGCATCTAGAGAAATTTTGAATTGTTGTAGAAAAATGCGATACTAATGGAGAACGTTTGTCTCAAGTATGTGGAGCAATACAAAAGGGTTCTGTGTCATATAGAAATCTTTGTTAAGAAAAGAAGAGAAACTCTAGACAAGTTTATAAAGAAAACACTCGGAAGATAAATAAATAAATAAATACTATAAAATAAAGTTTTTGGTGCATAGATTTTTTCATCCCTCTAAGTTTTAATATTTATCATATCTTCGTAAAATTACAAGATTGAATTTACATAAATTTTAGAACTATTTTTATGATAGCTTGTGTCCGAATAAAGAAATATATATTAAACAATGTTTAATGGAAGCAGCGTCATGGCTTCAACAATTATGTAGTCGAAACTGTATAGGTTACAAGAAATAGAGTATTGTTGAACTAAATACATAAACATAAATACAAGTGATAATAACAATAATAAATAGTAATCACAAATAATAACTAATAATGATAATAATAAATAATAATGGAGCATAATGATAATAATACACAGTAATAATAAAAGATAAATGAATCTGAAATTACAAATATAAAAGTAAACGTAGAAATTCTAAAAACAAGTGACTCTAACCCTTCACTCAAAAATTAAATAGAGAGCATCAATGGTCAATTTTAGCGCTCTGTTCGGTTTCTTCAGGGAACGAGATGGATCGTCGATGTAAACGAGGTTCGCCTGGAAGATGCTCGGGTAAACAGCACCAGTACCATCGATTCCAACTGGTTCCCATCGTTCCCATCGTTTGGACCGTCTCCGCCCACAATTGTCGGGCCCGATAAGCCCGAACAGGGTCTAAAATTGTCTCTGCAGGAGAGCTGCGCGCGGCAGGTTCGGCGTACCACGGAACAAACTCTCCGTGGTTGTAATCATCCGGCGTGCCCGGAGCGAGCCATCAATCCACGTCGATCGGTCCACCCACGAGCGAGGAGAGGAGAACGCGCGTCTCGAAACGCGCGCGGTCTCGGCACGACAGGGTCCACGCGCGGGCCGTGCATCATTCCCGTTTATCGTATCACCGGGAGCCGCGGTGTCTCCACCGGGAAACCTCCGTGCACGCGCGAGCGCGCGCGGACTTTTCTAAATCGTTGCACGGATTCGTCATTAGTTTATCTCTGGCCGGGGTTCTTTTCTCTTCTGCCGCGGCGAGGGCGTATCGGAGCCGGCGCTTCGGCAACCGATTATCCACCCGGGGACGCCTAGGACCAAAGAGATAACGCTGCGCCGACACGGTCAGCGTTATCGTGGCCGAGGAAACAGAGGCGCGCCGGCAGCGTGGCTCGAGTCTCGTTAGCGAACCGGCGACGATAAAGCGTCGCGATGGCGGATCGCGCGACGATTTCTCGCTGGGAGGTCCGCGATTCTCACGCTTCGATGGGCCGAGTACACGAATCGGCGTTTGTGGAGTTGTTCAAAACGGGTTGGGGATTTGTTTCGTTGTGTAGTAAGGTTTTTAGTTGTCTGTGCGGATGGGGGATAAATTAATGAAAAGGTGGAGGGGGATGTGTGAGAATCTTTGATGGCTAGGGAAAGAGAAGGAAATTTACGTGAATTCAGAGCGATGGTTTGGATTAATTTTGAGATATGTTCTTGTGGGGATATTTTCGTGTAATTTAGCTTATATCGAAGACGAAAGTATCTAGTTTAAGATAGGGTAGATTAGATTCAATTGGAGTAATGAAATCATTTTAGTAAAACAAAAGGAATCGATCTTTGATATCGAGGTGTTAACAAGATTTAAAAGGCAAAGTTCGAATAAATTTTTAAATATGTTCTCGGGGGATATTTCTCTGAAATTTAGCTTAAATGAAAGGTGAAAGTGTCGCCAACTATATAATACTATATTTTTTTACAAAATCCGAGTACGAAGTTATTAAATAATTTAGTATCATGCATTGACTGACGAATTGTCATCTCGAATGATCACACAAAATCGAAAATGTTTCGTTCATAAAACTGAGTATACAGAGTTAAAAAATTGTTAACTATCTTAATTCTTTAAGTCTATAAAAGTTTCCAAAAGGCAATTACTAAATACTACATTTATAAAATTGTCATAACCTTAAATAGTTCTCTTCAAAAATGTTCTATCGCATCTACGCAAAACATTCACACCTCCCCCGCAATAAAACTCAGATATTAAAAAATTCATGGAAGACAAACTACAATATATTCTACTATTCCACCATATCGCGAGTGATCGACGGAACAAGAGATGCCTTCGCCGTAGATCCGAGGCCGTAGCAGCTGGATCCCGTTGAATATGTCGGGGCGTCATTCGAGAGCGTCGAGGGGGCCGGTTCGACCGCGTGCGCGCGCGCGCGAGCGCGGTAAAACAAGAACAGAAAACGAGAGGCCCCAGGGTGGCGATCAGGGACTATAGGTGCCCGGAGATGCTCATAAATCTTGTCCCTAACGCTCGGTTTATTACTTGTAATCAAGCAACCATGAATTCTGCTGAAATCACCTACGTTATAGTCAAGCCGGGGCTTGCCTTCTACTTATCCTCCCTTGCGCTTTTGCATCAACCCCTTCACCGAGAAACCGCTACCAACGAACGAACCGACTCCGTTTTTCCACCTCTCCGATTCTCCACTCGCGGTTTCTCCGCTTTCGAAACACTTTATCTTGCTACGGGGAACGATCGTTTCCCCGTGGGTAGAGATCGCCTAGCATCCTCCGAGCAACGTGTTCCAGCCGATTGAATTAGTTCGCCGGGGGAATTGCCGCCGATCGAGCAACAGACTTTTAGTACCTTCGAACGTGTAGATGTTCGTTTTCTGCCTTTTGGAGTACAAGTCGAGTTTTACAGGTTTTCTGAGATCGAAGATTTAGTTTTCGAGGTTATGTGAGGTATAGTACCACGTGAGCTATATTATAATATTAATTACACGTTTTCAGGGATCACAGATTTAGTTTTCGAGGTTATGTGAGGTATAGTAGGGATGTTATTATAATACTTGTGGAATGTAGATAATAATATAATATATGTATATGTAATGTAATAAGGTATAATATTATAATATTAATTACACGATCTCAAGGATCACAGATTTAGTTTTCGAGGTTATGTAATACCTCAGTATTGGAAGAATATTATTCTAATACTAATTAAATATAGATAATAATATAATATATATGTCCGTAATATAATAATGCACAGTATTATAATATTAATCTTGTTATATTTATATTCAAGGTGGTCAAGTTAATAACGAATAATATTTATTCTATTACATTATAGCATTTTTATAATATTATAATAGTATTATAAGTACCATCATACTAACAATAAGTATTATATTAGTATAATAATTTATTCTACCATATTACCATACTATCATAATATAACAAACATTAAAAACTTGTTCAACTTCCAACACATTCAAATTTAATAAAATAAACAAAGAGGCTCACCTAAAAGAGCATCCGAATCAACGGCATAAAATCGAAAAGCCGACTCGACTATTTATTTATGCAAACGAGATTGCGCGGAAGAGAGAAAGGGAGAAAAAAAGAGGTGGACAGCGATTCCAGCAAACGCGGGTTTCTTTACAACGATAATAACAATTTGGCGGTCGGTTTTTTGGTACGGACGGTCACGGTGCGGCGGTTTCACCCGATGGACCCCGATGGGCAGAGAGGAGAGTATTTGCCTGGGTGGTCATCGCGTAGCGGCGTGCTCCCTGTCGCGGCGGAGAGTAAGTCGTGGCACGGCGAACGACGTTGTAAATTGACGCGTTTACCGATAAACTGGCGTGTAGCGAATGAACTGCGAATTAATCAGCTGCCGGAGTAGGGGCCGCGGGCTACGAGATCGTAAACGAGACACGGGGAATATGTTTTATTCAAATTACGGTACAGGTGGACGACGACGGCGACGGCGGCGGCGGCGGCGGCGCAGCGCCGGGATCGACCGGCTATCTTTATCAGACGATCGACGCGCCGGGGCCGGGGCCGCGCCCCGGTGAACACCGTGTGATCCGCGCGCCGGCAAATTGCACATTTCGCTCCTGATTTCTGGAAAAATTACTCTGCACTCTACCCGAGGGCGACCGTCTATCTCTCCGAGGAGCTGGGCTGAATTGAATGCCGGGCGCGGTGACACGCCCGTAGGAGAAACGAGAACGCGGCCGTAGGGAGCTCGGAGGCGTGGAACACGGCAGATAACGTGCCGGAGATGAGCAGATTACCGGTAGCCGTAATGAGCACGCCCGGCCACGCCTCGTGCAACGCGTTATTTCGTGTATTTATATTCGAAGTGTCGAGACTGTTATTATCGGCACGGTGCAGTCTGCGGATACGCGATCAAATTGCGGGTGAAAGTCGAAATTTCATTACTGATTTGTATGCGATTTGATTAAATTGTGTCGACAATTAGATATTTTATTTCACGATTTATTTTCATTAATTGAGATTTGAGTAAGAATTGTTGGTGTATTGTTATTACTTAAATGTGTTATTATTGTTATTGTTTAAATGTGTTAGGATTGTTATTATTATTGCTTAGCTGAATTTTTTATAAAAATGATTGATATGTTATTATTGTTTAAATCTATTATGCATTACGATTATGGATATATCATTATTGCTTAGATATAAAGATTATTAATTTAATATTGCTATTAACATTTCGTTTATGCAAATGATTAGTAGACTATTACTACGAAGATGCATAAAAATCATTGATATATTATCATTGAATAAATAGAATCTGTAATACGATTATTAATATAGTATTGTTATTAATATATTATTTATGCAAAGACGCATTACACATAAAAATGATTGATATGTTATCATTAAATAAATAGAATATATAATACGATTATTGATATATTATTATTGCGTAGATGTATTATTCATAAAGATTATTAATATGATATTATTATTAATGTACTAGGTACACAAATAATTAATATATTACTACTGCACAGATCCATTATGTACGATAATTATCAATATTGTATATTAACACAGAAGTCTCTTATGAATAAAAATTATCATTGAATAAATATATTATAAACAAAAATTTAAATAAAAGTTATTACAGCTCTTCATATGTCATAAACAACCAAAAATCCACACTCGATATCATTAAATCACCAAAATGATCACATTTGGTATAAAACTCAAAGATAACGGATGTCAAGAATTAAATAGATAAATTCGAGTTAAACATTCATGCTGATAGAGATGAATGGCGTTCGAGAAACGTGTGCCCCATATTTAGCCGTTTACCACCAGGAAGCCCTTGGGTGGTCATAGT
Organism: Augochlora pura; assembly: GCF_028453695.1. Classification (NCBI taxonomy): domain Eukaryota; kingdom Metazoa; phylum Arthropoda; class Insecta; order Hymenoptera; family Halictidae; genus Augochlora; species Augochlora pura. Next base: position 9,220,973 of record NC_135778.1, read on the forward strand.
CGAATCCAAGGTTCGAAATACGTGTATACTGATAAACGACTCGGCGCCTAGGGTGCCTGAAAAAACTCTGCTCCACGTGTCCGATCTTATTCTAATTCTGTAATAGGCCACGCAGAACCCCTGTGTACAGAGTGCCTCGGCGTTACCTCTGCTCTACGAGCATCCGCGCGTAATGTTTAGGCGACGTCATAACCTCTTGCACAACAATAACGAGTCAGACTCGTGGTGAAGACTTTATGCAAGCTGTACTAAATGTAAATATTATTAATTTCTTCTACGACGAAGTAAAAATAAATTCTTCTGTTATCGAAATATAGAAACGGAAGTAAATAATAAAGATAATACAAGAAACAAAAATTGTCTACTACTATTATTAAAAATATTAAGGACAAATAAGTGCTACAAAAGACAATACAAAAAATAAAAATTGTCTGGTTCTATTATTGAAAATATTAAGGACAAATAAGTGCTACAAAAGACAATACAAGAAATAAAAATTGTCTGGTCCTATCATTAAAAATATTAAGGACAAATAAGTGGTAATCGTCACAGCATAAAAGGAACGGTAGTGCAAGGAGTTAAGCAGCTAACGAAAGAAATTTGCCGCCATGGAGATTCGATATTACCGGCTCGCGAACAGTTTCGTGCGCGCGCGCTCGCCTTTCCACGCGTTGAAATCACCGGAACGCAGCTGTCGTTTATTCCGTTTACGACTTTATTATGTGTAAATGAGTCGGATAATCGATGCGAATTTTTTCGCGTCGTGATTTATCGTCGATCCTCCATCGAACGGACGATGTATCGGTCTCGACTATTCGACGGAGACAGGAGAACGTCTATTCGACGTTTCGGAAGCTCGCTGCGCCGCAGGCTTGACGAGATAATTATTGAACTTTCGTAACAGTCTTTTTTTTTATGTAATAACAATGTTTAACCTTCGAGAGCGACGACCGAATTTTTTGCAGACTTTTTTGTTCGTGGACTAACGAGCCGTCGAATTGACGTAGTTGCACGTCACTGGTTGAAGGTTGAAACATTCCTTTAGCAACAGTATGTTTTTGTTCTTATTTCAGTGTGAAATTTTACACGTTGTTGCATAAATTTCACGTTTTTTTAAATTTTATTGCTTCATTATTATAGTATTATATTTATATTTTATGATATTTATTTTGCGAAAATTTTCTTTATAGTTAAAACGATTAGAGATTTCATAATTATTTTGGAGGAGAGAAATGATCGGTCGATTTCGGCAACATTTTTTTAATGAATATTAATTACTAAATCGAAAGCTAGAATTTTTCTAAGAAAAAGAAATAATAGAAATAAATTTCCAGGAGTATAATTAGCTGGGACTTGTATATTTACCACAGGTGAGAATCGCAGCAACGGAAAAGACTTGTAGGAGGCTGTCTTACCTGTAACAAAAAGAAAGACGATTGTTAATAAATATAGAATGATATCATTGTATTACTGCATGCTCTCTATTTCGCTCTCTCTCTCTCTCTCTCTCTCTCTCTCTCTCTCTCATTCTCTCCCCGACCGTCGGACGCGTGGCTCACGAAATCTCACGAAGCAAGAGCTACATAGGCTCCGAGCTCGAGCGGAGGCGTGAGAGCCGAAACCCGCGAGAGCGGCTGCGAACCGTGCACGTGTGCGCGCCGCGTTCGAAACAACCAGGGCCCGAAGATTTATTCCCGGGTACATTATCGGAACGTCTGGGGGAGTTCGATCGTAAACCCCGCCGGATCGTAACGTTCCCCGGGGGCCGGATTAACTTTGGGCCCGAAGGATGGCCCCGGAACAGTTCCTTGAACCGATTAACACGTTTCGCTGTCCGATGCGTCGCACACTGTCCATGGACTCTTCGCGCGGAATATTTTCTACCTTCACTGAACGAAAGAAGGTTGTGTTAAGATTATCGGAAGAAATGCAAGTAAAATAATAATAGTATATTAACAATACATAAGACACGCGCGCGCGAGTGAAACTTGTGGAGTTTTGACCGTGCGACCCCCTAGTGCAGCTTGTCATTTAAAATGCTGTAACATTGAGAGAAAAAATCGCAGAATCTTGATTCGGCCCTTAAATTAAAGAGAAAAGATTAAACTTTGAAACGCTATAAATGGCATGCACGAAAAAATTTTTTACAAATTTCTAGAGGGCGCTAAAATTTGCACTTTTTCGGTATCACGATCGGTGTTTCATGCGTTCAGATTTCGGATACCATAATCGTAGTGATGAATGATATTAAAAATTAGACTATACTATTATAAAGTAGAGATTTCAAGCTTTAATTTAAGAGAAATATCATAGATTTTCGATAGCTTTTAGCGGAATTACAGGTGTTCAAATCTTTACTATGTTTCGGTCAAAAATTAAACGTCCGCGAATTAAAACCTTCATTTTTCAATCCAAAAATGACGGGAAAAAATTCGCAATTACGCGCGCAGAACATTTACAAGGATAAAGAAGCCACGTTTATGCTTCGATGCGGCGGACGCCCGGAGTCGTTCGCGCGGTGCTCGACGCGTGAAAGATCCTCGAATCTCGAAGACGGCGATTCTCGAAGACGCTCCGCTCGCGAATTAAAAGGACAAGGGTCTGCGAAGGGAACGTTTTCGCAATTTTTTGTACGAGATGGATATCGGATCATTCACGCGTTATCGGCATAGCACCGTGTTTAAGTAAAAGCCCGAGCGCGTCGGAAGGACAGAAACCTCTGACCGGCTCGCAAGAACCGTGAATTTGCAGCTCGTTGAGCGGCGTAAAAAAGGCCGACGGTTTCTTCATAGACGATAGGCCCCCTCGCAATTCGAGGCGGGATGATTACGATTCGAGCCGCGATACCGTGTCAGGATTGCCGTGAGATTATGCGCCGATAGCCGGCGATCAACCGGGGAAGCACAAACAACTCGTTCGTAATCTTACCCTCCATTACCGGGGTCCGGCGTTTGTTCCGCGAGTTTGCAAATCACTACCCTCTCGCGGCGCCGCGCCGGTTCGTCGCGGTTCTTTACGGTTAAATGCGGGCCGGGATCGATCGGCCGTGATTCTCGCCTCGCGCGCAAATAGAGAAAGCAGTTTACGCAGCCGAAAATATCGGAGACGGGTTCGTAAAGACGACGGAGATGCTCCGAGAGAATTGTGAGAGCGCGGCGTGGGCTGCGACAAGGTTGCAAAAGAAAATATTTTCGTGTGTTGAGAAAATTGCTTTTTAGGTGAGAACATGATTTTTTTAGATTGGTATCGTCTTCGAGATTTTTAGAACAAAAACATAATTTTGTAAATTAGAATTACAATATTAGTTATTGAACAAATATTACTGTAATAACATTATTATAATATTATAATTGCAACATTAATTATAGTACAAATATTACTATAATAACATTATTATAATATTATAATTGCACTATTAATTATAATATAAATATTACTATAATAACATTATTATAATATAAATATTACTATAATAACATTATTATAATATTATAATTATTATACATTACTGAATCTTACATATATCAATAAAATAAGGATTTAAAAAATGCAGATCGCAGTATAAATAAAGCGACAAAAGAGCAACGAGAAATGGTTTTCTATTTTCTGGAATGGCGATTGGACCCACTGTGCTCGTCGCGCCGTTGCAGCCGTGCTCCCGGAGCCCGGTGGGGACCCTCGGGTGCCCCAGCTCGTGTTGCGTGTTGCGTAACACTGGCGCCAAGCCGCAATGCCGCGAGGCCCGGGAATGACTCACCGCGGCGACGAAGAACACTGGCCGAGGCTGACCCACCTATCGCGCAACCGAGGACCCGTCCAAGGTGCCTCGGAGACAGTTTGCGAGAGAGTGACTTGTTCGTCAGGACGATACGCGGGGCCCCGGCTGTGTGACCCATTTTTTCTTCGCTTTCTGCGCGCCGGCCCATTCTTATCGGCGACGGCGCTTCTAGAAGGCCCCGAGAGAGTCCCGGCCTATGGAACGCGCGTCGCCGCCGGGTTTGTTTGGCCCTCGAGTTTTCTGGGGAAAGTTCGGGCCCCGGCGTCGACCTTGGCGGGGTCCGGGATTCTTGACCCCGAGAGACTTTGGGACTTCCATGAGGCCCACCGGGTCCTTTCGTGTCCTAGCTGGTGTTCGGGTACGCAGATTTGGACTTTGGAGTAAGCGGTTGTTGTTTAAACAATTTTGATGGGTATAGAAGAGTTCTTGAGAATTTGGGCCTTAAAATAAGTCCCAGTTTATTAAAATATGCTGCTCAGCGAAATTATAGCGTGGACAAATCTTGGATAGAAATAGACTAACTTTGACTGACGATATCTTTGCGACAAATTATCGTAGGATGACGAATTTTTTTTTAAATTAAAGCTTGAAATCTCTACTTTGAGATGATTAAACTGAATTTTAAGTATGATGCATTTTTTACACCGTAGCTCTTTAATTACGAAGTCATGTTTGTCATATTGATCATTACCAAGTTTGTCAAAATGCACAGACTTTATAAATCTTTCTTCCGTAATGCAGATTCACGGTGAAATAAAGTACAATTCTTCTTCTTTAATTTAAAAAAAATTCTACTCAGCTGCGATTATTTTTTACAAAGTTACAATAGTTTAAAGTAACTCATGTTAATACAAGCTTTGATTTCGTAACAGCAATGTGACGGTTGCTTCAAACTGCTGTAACGTTGCAAAAAAATCGACAAATTGCTAACAAATTTTACAAAGCCCGTGCGTATCGTCAAAGTTCGAAATTTTCAATGCGATAAAAATAGCTTCTTTTTCAAAAGACTACGGTGACAAAAATGCAATAAATTTGAAATTCAGATTATATTTTTGAAAATTAAAATTCTATCTTAAAGTATACATTTCAAGCTTTAATTTAAAAAAAAGATCGCCGTCCCACGATAATTTAAAGCGGAGTTATCGTCAGTCAAAGTCGGTCAATTTTTGTACAATGTAGTCTTATGCTATAATTTTGCTCAGCAGTGTATTCAACGGGATAGCGTCTGATCAATCAATAGCAATCATTCAATCTCTTCGGTAAGTAGCACCTGTTATTCGCCGTCGCGGATGCTGAACATTATCCAAGATGATGCTTGGACTATTCATTAACATCTTGTTAGGATCTGTAAGCACATTGTCGGAACCTTCGACTCCGTAGACTCTGAATCCTTTCACTGTCGTTTTCGAAGATCGACGACAATGTTTTGCTAAATTTTACTAAATGCAACAGAGTCCTCAATCAGTATACTAAATTATTCGAACACGTTAATATTACTATCTGTATAATGTATATTGTTTTATAACAATGTCAAGATTGGATTTCTTTAAATTCTGAATGATTTACTTTTAATGCATGTATCCTCCAATAAAAATCACGATCAAAATTTCTCTTTAACTTTAATACAATTTTAGTAATATTAATGACATATAAAATAATATAATTTTAATAATAATTATATATAAAATAATATAACTTTCTATACTATACTATGCTTTCTAACTTTTTTGACTATACAATATTCTATACTATACTAACTTTCTAACTAATATTTCTATTGTTATCCATATGGCGAAGTGTATTTTATGTGCATGAAATTAAATCTTGTAAATCACATAGCAGCTACACTTTTAATAATTTTTAAAATAAAAACTATGATAAATCATGATGAAAGTTATAGACCAATCTCGAGTGAAAAGTATCGAAATTTTTAATTTCACAGGATTGTCAATCTTTAATACCCTAATCGCCTAAAGTATATCCGTATCAATATACCTTAAATGCAAACGTCACCGTCATTTCGAAAATCAGCGAACGCTAAAAGTTCATACATACGCTGACAATTATTTCGCCACCGAGAAAAGAAAAATCGGCCACGCCCGTTCAATTAGGAAGCGATTCCCGGCGCGGTTTTTGCGCCGCGACATCCCGAACGGAATTAATGCAAACATACCGGGGCATGCACCGGGTGCGCACCGATGGCTCCGCTTGCTGCAAGCACCGCGCACACGATCGGCCCGGCACACCGAAGTGTTAATGACTCACGCGGGATACCAGAACCGGATCAGAAACTCCGTGTCCCAAAATAACAAGGTTTTAAAATCTACTTTCTTTTTCTTCAATGTATGATCAAATGTGCACGCCTCTCCGTCGATTTATGACCGGCCACGGCCGCGCGCTTCACGCGCGGAAAAATAATGTCTCGATCGCGGCCGCACGAAAGAAATTTACAAATCAGCTGTCCCTTTCGCGTACCGGCTACTATTAATCAGACGTCGGACGACCGATCGTTCGATCATCCGTTCCGCCGCTTCGTTATCCTTTTGTTTTAGCGTTTCTTCGTGCTCCACGATCGAACGGACCGATTCTTCGATTATGACTATTATTGCACTTGTTATTATGCTATAGTTATTATTATATCATTATGCTTAGAATTATACTACAATATAATGATTATTATTATGTTATTATACTTAGTATTGTACTATAGTGATTATTATTATATTATTATACTTAGTATTGTACTATAGTGATTATTATAATATTATTATATTAGTATTGTACTATACTTATTATTATGTTATTATGCTTAGTATTGCACTATACTTGTTATTATATTATTATACTTATTATTATACTATAATGATTATTATTATATTATTATACTTATTGTTATACTATACTATTATTATACAGTATTGTTACTATTCCTATATATTACTATTGTTGTTATTCTTTTAATTTTTATTGATCGACTGCGTATTTTGGGCCATGATCGAAATGATTAGGCGAAGATCCAGACGATGAGGGTGTTTCAAGGATTTAAGGACATTTCTTAATTTTTCCTACATTTCTTGAAATCATTGGAAGTAGAAAATGATTTTTATTAACATCCTTAGTTCTTTAGAATTGGTTTGTATAATTTTTATTTTGTATAAAGATTATCGGTCTAGTTATCGTCCACTTTTATTTTGCGTTCTCGATTTTATTTTTCATTGCACGATAAAGGGTTAATCGCGTTAAAGAATGAACATTTTTATTCTTAATATTAATATTAGCATAATCAAAATAGTTATAATAGTTATCGAGGGTTACTTTATAAAATTTTCAGAATTTTTTTTAAATAAAAATAAACACTGCAGATTACGCATATATCGTTAAGAACGATTTTGGAAGAACCGATTTCCCGAGATTTTCGCATTGTTCGAGCGCGGTCGGCCGGTGCGTGAGCGGGGCTTTATTGCGCCGGTTTGCCAGGATATAAAACTCCGGGCTTACAAGGCTGCGCGCGTTCGCGAAACAGCACGAACGGAGCCGGTCCACCGGGTTCGCGATCCCGTCGACCGGGTGTACTTTCTTTCTCGGCCTCTGAACGGCCGCGGCAGCCCGGGCCTCTCCGCCGGTCCCGGGCTGCGCTCGGGCATCACGAGCCGGCCTGACCTAAATGATCGCCGAATGCTCGTTCGGGCCGCGCTTTTATCGTCGGCTTTTGCCGAGCCGTTGCTCTCCTCGTTCTTTTGTTCCGAACGGACGCGGCTACTATAACTCGCGTAACCGACGGCACAAGTGCCTACGGAGAAAGTGGACCGAGCGAGCACCGTGAGGAAAATGTCGCTCGACGGTAATTAAAAGGGTGCTAAGTAGATCGTCGCCGAACCCATTAAGAAGGAAAGCCTGGTCCCCGAAAGGACGATCTTCTTTTATTTTCGACGCTGCGATGTACTTTTTGCGATACGACTTTTCAGCCGATTTTATCGCTCGCGCGTTGATTTGTGGTCGGTGGAAATTTTTGTTATTTTTTAACGCGACGAGTGGAGTGGCAGGTGTTGCTTTCTCGATACGTTGATCTTTGTAATGATAATTATTAATAATACAAATAATAAGAATAGTAACAATAATAGTTTGTTTATTTGTTATGTATTATGTTGATAAATGTGTTGCAAAGTGTACATAATGTATCTGCATTAAATAAAAGATTGTTATGTGTCTTGACCACATATATGTATATTTAAAAAATATGCACATTTCTTTCACTTTCTAAAAAATATTTCTAATATCTTTATATTACATTTATATATTTTTATATCATCATTATATATTTATATTTGATGTTTATATGTTATATATAAAATACATTTATACGTCAAGGTTATATATTATATTTATATATTTACACGTTATATTTACACGTTATATTTACACATTATATTTATATATTGTCTTTCAAAATATCATCAAAAAGAGGTAAAATATTATGTCACCAGAACTGGCCCAGTAACCGTGAAACATTTAAATTAAAGCAAGGGTTGCCCAGCACCCTTAAAATATCAAAAAAACATGAACCTATAAATTGTAAATAATTTCCTTGTCAATTAGGAAATTAAACGATCATCGTGCCAATCATTATATCCACGAACGAAACAAAAGCAATTTCCTGTGAGAAGAATAAAGGAATTTCCCAATCGGCCGAGAAAACGCACCGCGAAACCGCGCATATTAATCACCGGTTCCTCCGCGGAACGGAGGATTATTACCGCGGCACGGCAATCATCGTGCTAGTCGTCGGATGCTTGTCCAGCAACGAGGCACACCGCTATCGATCATTCCCGCCGGGCCGCGGTGCCGGCAACGCGCACCATTGTCGAGCATGACTAATTGCCGGTGTAGTGACCGAGCGCGCCGCACGCTTGCCAATTGTAATTAACCGTCGCCCGCGGGGGTGATCCTCTCGCGGAAAGAAAGAACTTCCACCAAAAGTTACAAGCTTCACGATATGCGCTTCGTACTGTCGCTCACGCTCGCGAGTAATGACTGCCCAAGAAACTCGAAGTTCGAGGTGAAATTGTCGTTCAGGTATAAAAGTATGGGTCATTTGGTTTTTCCCATCATACGGAGTCATTATTAAAGTATCCAATCCGTAAGTCAAAAACTCCCCCACGGACAACTTCGATTTTTAGGGTTTCGACCATGATTTCAGGCTTTTCCACCACTGTGCGCCGGTCCGCGGGAGATTAAGGACCACCGTTGATCCGAGGTAGGACGAAAAAGAAGGATTCTGGTGTAGTTCGAGCTCAAGAGCTAGCTCTTTGGATCAGGCTACAATTGTGATGATTAAAACTCAAAATCATCGAGTTTACTTGTTAAAACTTAGATCATAATTACCCCCAACTTCTGACTAATCTAAGTTCAACAACAAAATTTCATTAATAAACTCTAACTAAACTGAAATTTCAAATGAAAGCTCACCTGGAAGATGTGCGCGCTGGGCAGGGGAAAACCTGCCTTCAACCACCCTTTCGGGTTGTTGGAGTCGCGACGTTACCAGCGGGGGCTACGAGGAGGTGGTGGGGTCACCAGCGCGAGGCTCTCTCCACCATGGTGCCATGTGGTCTCATTGGTATGCCAGTCGTTATTTGCCGGTGACACTCACGTTTATAATGTTGTGATGAATTTTGTTTTATATTTGTACGTTTCAATAACTATCGCACAAAGGAATAAATATTGTCGTATAATACCGTTGAATTATTTCATGAATTTACGTAAAGCCTTCTTCGAGCGAGGAAATGTTTACAAATAGTGCGGACGGCAAAGTGTATCTTCCAAAATATTGCCGGCTCCTGGCGACGTTTCACTGCACAAACATGCGGTCGGTAAAGTGTTGATACACTGCTTTGTGAATTACGTAAATATTGCTTTTCGTTTGGTCTTCATGAGCCTTTTACCAAACCCTACTAAAACCGTGAAATTTAGCCAAATTTCTTCGCCCGGCACTGAGAGGGTTAAGCCCGCCTCGATGCACTATGAGCATAGTGGCCGCGAGGTCTCGGCGGCAAGGAGGAGGAGCAGGAGGAGGGATCGAGAATTCGCGGCGATTTACTCGGAGGTAATGCGAGTAATTATCGGTGCCCGGAGCGCGACGCGGCGCAGCGCGGCGCAGCGAGTTTCCATCGCGAATCGAATTTGCACGGTCGAATTTCCGATTTCTCGGCCGCGATTTACATAATTTATTGGACGTGAAATCCGGCGCGCGAGCCCCGCGTTCTCTTATTAAATAGAATTACCAGCGGGCCACGGAATTAACATAACGAGCCCCACGGCATCGTCATGCGAATCGGCCATCAGCCCCGAACGGATGTATGCCGTATACATATATGCCGGAAAGCGTTGCGCAATCGAAGCCAGAACAAGAGGTTCGAAGATGAATCGACGACTGGCAGAGGCGAACTCGATTTCGGTTCATTATACGAGAACTGTTTCGTCTACGCGTTGCTAATGTTTCATGGAGGATAATGAGACGATTCGATCGTCGTTTTACGTCGATCGGTTTGATACGTTTTCTAGCTTATGAGGGGACATGGGGGGGGGGGGGTAAGGGGTGCTTTTACTTCGGTTAGTTTCAATTGTAGCATCGATATACAAATTTTGATATTTATTATATTCGAGAATGGATTTGACTCTGGATTTTCATTTTGATAATGCTGTAATTTGTTGCCTTGTGTTATGAATTACATTGTAATTTAATTATGTTGTATTATAAATTACATCGTATTTTAATTATATTAATTGCATTGGTTTATTACATTGTATATGGATTATGATGTAATCCAGTTACCATTGTATATAAATTACCTTGTAATTCAATTACCATTGTATTGCAATTACATTCTTTTTAAATTAAATTGTAAATCAATTTCTATTATATTGAAAGTGCAGTGCAATTTAATTGTATTCTATTTGTATTACATTGTATATAAATTGCATTGCAATTCAATTACATTGTATTGAAATTACCACTGTACTGAAAATGAATTGCAATCCAATTACGTAGTTTTTGTTATGACATTGCAATTTAATTATATTATATTTTAATTACATTGTAAATCAGTGAGATTGTACTGAAATTACATTGTAAATCGGTTACAATTTATTGGAATTACATTGTAAATCATTTACAATTTGTTAGAATTACATTGTAAATTAGTTATAATTTATTGGAATTACAATGCAAATCAGTTACAATGTATTTGAATTACATCTTAAACCAATTACATCGTAAGTCAGTAACATACCATCACAGCTCGTGATTAAAATAATTATCAATCTGATCTAACATTAAATAAAATTATCTTCCTTACAGTTAAGCAATAAAATAAAATAATTATGAATCTGATCTAACGTCAGATAAAATCAGCTTCCTCACGGTTAAGCAATAAAATGAAATAATTATCGATCTGCTCCAACGTCAGATAAAATTAGCTTCCATACACTTAAACAATAAAATAAAATAATTAACAATCTGATCCAACGTCAGATAAAATCAGTTACCTTGGAGTTAAGCAATAGAATAAAATAATTATTAATCTGCTCCAACAGCAGATGAAGTCAGTTACCTTGGAGTTAGGCAAATTGAGCAGTCTGACTCTATCGCACTGATTCTACATGTATATCTTGAGATGTTACAATCGCACGGCGCACACGCGATCATCGAATAATTGTGTTTGCGGTGTCACGCGTAGCCGCGTAGAAACTCGTCGTCGCTCGGAATCGGATCAAAACGATACGAGCGGCGATCGGCTCGCGTTACTTCTGTTATCTCTGCAGGAAATGCTGCTCGTCGCGGTCGCCGCTCGTGGTCGTCCCGTCCCGCGTTCGCCAGCCACGTATCAGGGGATCTCTCCTGATTCATTAAAAAATTCCAGCCGTTTCACCGACTCACCACCGGCTCTATATCTTGTTCAATAACTCCGGGGTGTGTATGCATGTATGCGTGCATGTATGTATGTCTCTACGGTGTTGAGCGAGCAGTGAAACGCGATTCGATCTTACAACGGCGCGGCGTGAGATCGTTACACGATTTCGAAGATGTAAAATGAAGGAGTTGTACGCCCTTACAGATTACTAGAGTGTGGATTGTATTTGATTGTACAGGTAACTGGATTGATATGCTCTTAAATTAATAAACGGGACAGTAGGTTATCGATTATGTACTGTTAGGGTTGTATAGAACTGGAATTGAATTAGTCAAGGAATTGTAATTGTACAGTGATTGAATTGTATTGTAAATCGATTTAATTGTACTGGAATTACATTGTTTTTTGAGTTATGTTTGTTTTTGAATTATTATAGGCTATAATTGTGTTGTATTATTTTTGAATTGTATTGCAATTGTATTATATTGCATTGGAATTATATTGTAATTCAATTACATTGTTTTCGAGTTATATTAGATATAACATAATAGTCATACTCAATTACACTCGTGATTAAAATAATTGTCATCTGAATTACTTCAAAGTCATGAATTAAAACATTTAATTTATAATTTAAATTAAATACTGTACAATTAAACTCTGTCTAATTCAATTACATAATTGACTGAGCACAACTCTTTCCAACATAAACATAATATACATCTTTTTATTGATTATAACAACGCGTCCAACCAATTTTTCTGCAATTACCCAAATCTCCGAGTTCACCGACCTCGATTATTATCAACCAACAAATAAACAATAAGAAAGGCCGATTACAATAATTTTTACCCCGAGCCTACGCTACGTAAGTGGACAAGATAGGCTGCCTACTGATTGGATCCCGGACATCCTGTGGTACCGGCAGCCACGACGACGAAAGAAAACGAAGAAACCACCACTAGGAACGCTACCCGGCGCAAGAGCGTAATTATGGTTGTCGACGCGGCAGCAGGGTATATGCAGCGTCGAAACCGACACCTCTCGTACGCGGAAAGTTGTCGCCGACCCCGTCGTGACACCTACGTGACAGGCAAGAGGCTACCAAAGGTCGCGTAATCAGCCGAGGATAACCTCGGGAGCATAAGCAGCTCTCTCGTACAGGGCCGTCTTGACCGATAGGCATCATGGAGACACGATCTGTAAGTTATAGGAAGATTTGAAGGGCTTGTCGCAAGTATAAGAAGAAATTATTCCTTTGGTGAAGCTTGGAGATCGCGCGTTGTTTAAAATTTGATTATTAGGTGGTTAATAGACGGTAGATTTTATGGATTTATGATGATAGCGTGCAAAGTGAAATTTATAATAATAATATATTATTTATATTGCAATGTGTTTTTTATGTTATATTTTATTATATCTATGTTGTTTGTATTATATTCTAATATTTATTATATTTATACGATATTTATAATTGTATTTCTATTCTACATTTTTATATTAATATTTGTACTGTATTTATTATACAATAGACCATATTTTGTACACTACTATTTATTATATTTCCATTACATTTCTATTATGTCTCTATTTATATTTCTACTTCAAAGTCAAAGATTAATTTAAAGATTAAATTCTACGTTAAGCGAAAATTTTATTTACCTATTAAAATCTACCTCAATCGAAGATTTTACTTAAATATTAAATTCTACTTTAATCGATGATTTTATATCAATTTTAAATTCCACTTTAATCGAAGATTTTATTGAAAGCTCACATCGAATTAAAATCGAATTTTATTGGTCGACGAGCTCTAAGAAACCGAAATAAGAAGCTTATACCTCAGAATATACGACTGCCTAGGGGTTACGAGCCGCAGGATGCATCCCTGCGCATATGGAAAGGTGATCGATAGGTGAGCACAAGCCGCGTAGGTGAGCCACGGAATCAACGTGCTCGCTGAATCCCTGGCAAGAAGCGTCCCCTTTAATTAGCGTATAATAGGCGCCTCATACGGCGTGACTGACTGCTCGCTCGTGCGTTCCCTTCGACCTCGGACGTTGAACAGGCACCGCGCGCTGCCAACCCACCCCAAGACACGGTTAATAAATTCGTGCCAAAGCAAACAGACTCCCGCACCCATAAACCACCATGGAAATTCACTGTTTCGTTCGGTCGTCAATAGTTTGCCTTAGCGTTTGCCTCATTAAGCGTCTTGCATTTTATGTATTTAAGTATCTCTAATTTAACTCCTTTTGAGCCGAGTATTTTTATAACTTATTTATTGCTGACGATGTTTATAACAATTTTATGTTATTAGATTTTTGGTTGTTTTCAATGTGAATGTAATTTATTTTATTTAACTGTTGAAAGTTGAGGGAGGAAGTTAAATACCATATTGCGAGGGTTAATTCGCTTGTTATTCTTTGTACGTTGTAAAAAGGTCTGTCTTAATGTAAATACAATTTTGTTGGTTACGTTTATTCTTGGAGGTTGAGAGAAAAAAGTTGAAACTTCGTGTTTGCAATAGTTTTAGAGATAAAAATATAAGCGTGAAGGCAGTTTTGTTGAAATCTTGTAGAAGATTAGGAATTTTAAGGGGTTTGTAATTCTTAAACAATTAGAAAATTAGAAAAATGACGACTTTTAAACTTTATAAAATGTCCACTTTCACAAAGATAGTATAAATGTGCTACTATATTTAAAAATGATTTCCTATTAATTAGTAAATATACTAATTTATTTTTACATAGATCTTGAGCAATACACTGAATATACATTATTATACGTATAATAATATATTCACAATGCTACATAGTTTTTATCTTTTAGAGAGCGATTAACAAGTAATAATTTCCACGCTCCTTCTCGTGTTATTTTAAATAAACTTTAAGCATCCATATTATTTCCTGAAGTCTTTCTACAACGCTAACAACAATCTTCACTACCCCTCCCAACGTTAAACAATTCTCCTTACCAACCGCTCAAACCATTCCCGCTCGAACCTTTCCGAAACCTTCACCCCTTTCCCACAGACCCCACCCACGGGCCCGAACGATTACAAAAATAACGCGTCTCGAGCCGGCAACCCCCACGCGCCCCACCGCCGCCGCCGCCGCCGCTGGACCGCGAAAAAAAAAACCGTTCCTCGGCGCGCGGAAGGTTTTACGCTCGCGGAACTGCCGAATTATACGAAGATTACCAGTGCAAACCGACGCGAAAGTGTCTACGAGGCCCACGGCGGAGGGGCCGGAGCCGACACGGAAAATTACAAAAATCGATGATTGGCGCGCAGGGGAAGGAGAGAGAAAGAGAGAGAGAGAGAGAGAGAGAGAGAGAGAACGCGTCGGGAACCCGGGCACAGGGCACGTTGATCATTGTCCGCGGGTTGGGTAGCCGGGGCAAAAACCAACAAACGAGTTCCCCCCTCCCCTGCATGGGGCTTGAGAAGAGGCCCCCGAGACTCTCCGCCCCCTCCCGCTGAAACGCCGAACTCGAAGCCGAAGAGCCGAGGCGCGCGCGATTCGTAAGCGATCCTCGTAGCGACCGTTCGTCGCCGGCGGCCCGAACGCCTCGAAAACAGAACGTCGATATATACAACGGAGGAACGAGTTTCGCTCGACCTTCCCACACCGCGCGCGCGCGCGCGCGCACCAGGCCGTGCCGTGGGCACGCCGTTGGTCTTCTTCCGGGCTTCGGAGACGATTCGGCCAGATAACGATCTGCCACCGTGGCCCAGCATCCAGCTGGAATGTGTGCCAACCCGGTGCATCGCGCTGCGTCGCATCGCGAGACAAAACAAAACACCGTGCCGAAACACTGTTCCGCCTTCCTACGGCTGCCAACCCTTTCTACTGCGCCCTTTCGAGTTATTTTCAGCCCTTATAAATTGTGGAGTATCCGTCGCGTTAATTTGTAGGATTTTTCTGTTGTTTTGGGACAATTCGTGAGGTAATTGGCAAAGTGAGGGGGCTGTTAGAGAAGGTCTTTTTTGGCTTTAGGAAACTGTCGTATTTGACTTCTTGGGTGATTTGATTTTTCATGGGCTTTTGAGATTGTAAGGGGGTAAAAAATTTGAGATATTTATTCTTCGCTCTTTGAGGTTGTTACTTTGATAATTGTATGATACGGAGCGAGTTATTGGGGTCATAGTTGTCTTTTTTGAACTTCGTGTTAAATTTTAGGTAGGAAAGTATTATAACAAATGGGGTCTATGATAAGTAATTATTGAAATATTAGCGAAAACAAATTATCTCTCAAATTCCCCAAATCCTTTCAAATCTTGCGTCTAAATAGGTTAAATTATTGACCTATTTGGCATCATGTGTGCCAGAAAAATTCTCTTGCGAAAGTAGAAACAGTCTAAAATAGAACGAGTATAATCGACACTAAACCTAGCGAACAATAACACCAATTATTATTCATTTCTAGATAAAATTGAAAACATCCAATTTACTGAGACTTTTAACACTTTCTGTTACAATAATAATTCAAATATTATTTATGTTATTATATAATTATAATTCATGCAGCGTTGATTAGCACTAATTTGTTCTTAATATTTTCCCTAATAGGAGCGAACAATTTTTGTTTCTTCTGTTATTTTTATTTACTTTCATTTTTAAACTTCAATAACAGAAGAATTAAATTTGATTTTGATTTAAAAGAAATTAATAATATTCATATTTAACTCATATTCATATTTAATCATTATTAAACTATTAATATAGTACATTTTTTATATATTTAGCCTACATTGTTACAGCAGTTTCCGCGTTAAATTCTCGCGGCAAGGTATGTCTCTGATTATTTAAGAAACTCCGCCATCGCGAAGCAACAGCACAAAAGCAATAAACAATGTATCACGTAACAGCAGTACCGAGAATCAATTTTCAGACGTCGTCGACCGGACGTATCCGGTTCAGGGATCAGGTATAGCTAATAGAAAATTCATGGTTTCCGATGCGCGGTCGCGATAGCGTTTTCCGATCGGCCGCCGTCGCCGCGTCACGAAACTAGGAAACCGTGGATTTGCTAAAGGCGCCGCGCGCAGTCCAGAAGAAGATACCCCCGGCAAAATCAATCGCGGGTACAATAACCTCCGCGGGAGAGCTTTTCCCCCCTTGTCCCCCCGGGTTCCTGTTGCTCCTGTCGAACGAGCGGGGCAGTAAATCGACGACCCGGTCTTCTCCGCTCTCCGTGTCCTCCGCCGCTCTCCTCCTCCACAACCACCACCTCCTCCTCCTCCTCCTCCTCCTCCTCCTCTTCGTCGTCGCGCGAAGGCGTATACCGGGACGAAAGGCGCGCGCTCTCCTCAGAAAAACTGTCGGCGAGGCGTACACGTCGCATCGCGAACCACTATGTACGAAGATACGTCAAGATTACAAAGATTAATCTCCGCCGCGGGGACGGGTTGAACGCGCTCCTTGAAAAATTGCCGCGAAATTTATGAGCTGCGAGCCGAATTTCGCCCCCTCCCCTACGGCCCCGTTACTATTTTAACCGAATTCGTAGAACCATCCACGGCATTCGGACGCCTAAAAACCAGCTCCTCTCCTGCGGACTCTTCTTTTCTTTTTATTTGTCTTTTTTTCTTTTTTTCAGGCACCATCGAACCAGAACTTTGAACGCAAGGCGCGCGATACGTACTCTGCGCGATGCGAGCAATTTAATTTTTGCATCGGGAAATAAGATAGCATACTTGTCCACGCGTCTCCTGTGAAATCGCTGCGGTCGTTTGATTGTATCAGGGTACAAGAATCGCTAAATATTGTCGCTACACAGACTTGGAAAAATTTTTGTCTAGATTGTCATTTACTACGTCGAAAAGTTCAAACTTTCCTCTTTAATTTTAGCGCTGGATTAAGATGCTGCGATTTTTTCTCGCTGAGTTAGAGCAGTTCAAAGGACAAGCTGCGCCATTAGGGGATGCTCAGTCAAACTTATCCCACTATAAGGCAGAAATTTTATATGAAATTTACAATTAAAATGGCTTCGAGGACAAAGGATTAAAAACAGTACTAAGCACAAATAAATGCCAATCAACTTAGCGTTGAAGAGCAAAGGGTTAAGCAGTTTAAAGGGCAAGTTGCGTCACTAGGGAGTTGCTCGATCAGACCTACCCTTCTATAAGCCAAAAATTTTATATCAAATATCCGCTTAAAACAACTTCGAGTGCGAAAGGTTACAAACAGTATTAAAGACAAATAAACGCCAATTAATTTGAGGTGAAAATAGTCGTAGCACAAAGGGTTAAACGGTCAAGAAACCGTGTCAGTAACAAGAGATCGCATCGAGTAACCGTCGAGCGAATTCAATCCCTGTAATGGCGGCATTTTCGGGCGCGGTTTATCAGCCAATCAAAGATCATTCACTGGCCCTCGTACGTTTTCATAATTTCCTTGACGCGGCGGCCGATATCAATTAGATAGTGGGCCACGCGGGACAGTCGTGCGCGCTCGTCTAATGGAAAGTCCAGTCGGCGAGATCCATTAAACGATAACGTTTCAGGCATTTTGGCCAATAACTCAGCCACCTTGTTACCTGGACGGTATCTACGCGCCGGGTTTTTGCCTCGGAGCGCGCCAAGGGAGCTACTATATCGGAGGAGCTATGGATTGCCGGTATAAATCGTGACGGCGGGGATATATACGGTGAGCGAAACGAAGCGATAACGGGGAAAGATTTCGAGTCGGACACCGTGTCGCGGGTTTAAGTGACTCTCGATTGAAAACCGGCGTGCAGCCCCGGCCGCTGCCGCGCGCATTCTGACCGACCGAATGACGGAGTAGCTTCGTGACTACGAACGACACTTCTGCGGAAGCAAATTCTGTTCTGTTCTATCTCTCTCTCTCTCTCTCGATTCTATTTTTCTCCCTCTTGACTCAATTTTTCTTTCTCTATTGATTCTGTTCCTCTCTCTCTCTCTCCTTCTCTCTTTCTATCTTGACTTCTTACGTCTCTCTCTCGCTCTTTCTCTCTCTCTCTCTTTCTGTTCTGCGACACTGTTACAGCATTTTATCTGTAACCGCGAAGAGGTTCGATTTTATATACACGAAATTATTCGAATGCTTGCGTTTCTAACATTCAACTAATTAAATATACAGTCAGTCCCACAAGTATTCGTACCCTCGTTAATTATAAGAGAAATCTGTTGAAATCAAGGGATGCGTGTAAAATTTTGCAATAAACTTAGGAATATATAAATAGGAATAATTATTGGAAAACTGCGGTGACACTTAACTCAAAAGTCAACTTATCCAAAAAATATCTACGAGCCACAGAAATAAAACAATTAATTAATAAATCGAAGAACAGCGGATATCGAAAACGCAGAACATTTCACTTCCAAGCTCGAGAAATCAAGAAAAATCAAACAATTTATAAAAGCAAATATAACAAAAATTCTATTATAAAAATTGCTATTTATAAAAGCAGAATAACAAAAATTCTGCGAATTTATTCTGTAACCCAATAAGATGCATACTATTCCGCGCCGTTTTTCAGCTCTGCTTTCCACGGAATCGGCTCGTCGAACCGCGAAATCCTCGCGGAAAGTGGTCAGCGCGAAAAGTGGCGTGCTCCGGGGACAGTTAAAGCATCGGGAGAGGGCTGGGAATGTTTCGCGGAACAAGGATCCGTAGAGTCTCCGGAGCCTTAGGCAGCGCGCGGCATAACGAACGCGTCCCGGGTGAAACATGAGCCGAGGAGGCACGGATGCGAGCCGGCGAGCGGGACAAACGGGAGTTTAGGCATCGATTTGCAAGTGAAACTCGATAGAGAAGAGGAGGCCAGCCAGCCAGCGCCGGGGCGAACCTCGTGTGCTCGTTGCTCGTCGTTATGCGCAGAAAAAGACCTCTCTACTCCCCTTTACTGCTCGCGCTGCTGCTGCTGCTCCCTGGCCGCTCCGAGCGGCGCCCCTTCGGCCGTCTACCCCCTCTGAATTTACGATCCGGGGGACGCGCGCCCAGGATCGACGACCGATACACGTCCAGATCCCCATCTAACGGGTGTCTGGACAAGAAACTGACTTACGAGGTGACGCGGATCGACGCCGAGGCCAAGGCAGATCGATCGCGAACAGTCCGCGACGCGTCGAGGAAACGATCTCGACTCGACGAATTTAACGCTTTGTTTATCGAATCGGCTGATTGTTGTTAATAAATTTCTGAATATGTCGTGTCGCGAGGATCGAATAATTTTAGCTATTTTTAAGTAATTTCAAAATTCGAATGTCCTGCGGACGGTCTAGAAATGTCTTAGAAACGTCCTGTGGTACAAATCGGGATGTCTGAAAGATGTTAGGTGGTCTTTACGTTGGCCCTAATGTCCAATGAATGGCCTACGAATGGCCTAGAAACGTCTCATGTTATAAATCAAAGTGTCTTAAAAACGTCTTTCAAACGCCTTTTAGACGTCTAAAAGATGATTTGGATATGGACGTCTTTAAGGCGATATTTAGTCAAGATAATATTAAGGTTATGTCAAGACAGTATCAAGATAATATTAAAGTAATGTCAAGACAGTGTCAAGAAAATATAAAAATTATATCAAGGTTATATAAAAAAAATGTCAAGATAATGTAAAGGTTATGTCAATACAATATCTAAATTATATAAAAGTAAAATAACCATTACATCTAAAGCTAAAAATCGTATTAGAAAATCGAATCAAAGCTCAGCATCGGCGTAGCAAAAGAACTGGTGAATTCCAGCGGCGTAGCACTAGCGCCGCGTCATTCACGGTAAAGCAAAATGGCGACATTCGGGGAGGCGTTATTGTAGTTCGGAAATGATTCGCTGTTACGCCGGTCTCAGCCACGCAGAAAATACGCTCGATAAACGAGCGTGAACCTCGTGCAGCGTCATTACTGTAAAATCGAATTCCTCCGATTTCCCGGCGGAAAAACGTTAAACGTTGTACAATTCTCCGCAGAAACTCTGTCGTATCACAGGCGATCCACTTTTCCATGCAACGATGCCAGGGACTCCCCTAATCGGCGATCCTCCCTTGTCCCCGTGAAGCCTGAGCCGCGCGGTGCAGGCCTTGTCGCCTATCGTTCCCCGCGTCCGCGGTATCTCGAGGAGCGTCGCACGCTCTAATTTGCTTATCGAGCGAAAGAAAGCCGCGGCCTGCGGCGGCGGCAGCCAATCGAAAAGAGAGCACGTGAATTAATAAGGGGCGCGAGGCGAGGCGAGGCGACGCGAGGCGGATAAGATACCCCGGCGTCGGTGGTGGTGGTGGTGCACAGAGAGAGAAGTGCAACGACATTGGGGGGCCAGGCGCGGCCCCGGGCGGCTCTCCCCGGCCATGACGGTGCGACTTATCTTTGGGAGCGGCGATTGCGTTTCAGCTCTCGGAGCCCCCGTATCTGTCATCGGACGTTCGATTGTATAACGCGTTGCGCAAGAACGCCGCTCTCGCGAATTCTCGGGCGATTTTTCGCGGAGAGCAGAGAGACACGGATAAACAGAGACGGAGAGAGATAGAGAGAGAGGCAAATTGTGACCGGGAGAGAGAGAGAGAGAGAGAGAGAGAGAGAGACAAATTGTGACCGGGAGAGAGAGGAAGAGGCAAATTGTGACCGGGAGAGAGAAATAGTGTCAAGAGAGGAAAAGAGAAATAGAGTGGAGAGAGAATTAGAGTAGAAATAGAGTCAAAAGAGAAATAGAGTAGATATAGAGTAAAAACAGAAATAGAGTAGAAATAGATTGAAAAGAGAACCAGAATCGAAAGAGTCTAATAGAGTTAAGAGTGACAGCGGAGAAGAGAGAGGGAGCGGGACAGCGCGTCAAAACTAACGACATTGGCCGGGCTCTCCCTGGAGACCCGGTGGCGGCGAGGGCAACCGAGGCCAGGAGCCACCTCGTGTATCGGTACGAGGACGAGGAACGAGTCATCGAGGTAGTCCGGCCGATTCCTGGTAGGGCCAAGCAGGAGACGTGCCTCGAGAGACAACTAACCGGCAGTGCTATGCCGTCTGGACCAGCTCCTCCTCGATATGACGCTTTGTGCCTCCGCGTCCCTCTTTTCCCTCCCTCCCTCCCTCTCTTCCCTCGCAGGGTCCCGCTCTCCCGCGTACTTCTCTCTCGTTCTCTTCTTTTCTTCTCCATCTCCTTCCCCTTCTTCATCTTCGCCGTCTTCGTTGTCTTCGTCTTCTTCGTCGTCTTCGTCGTCCCGATCCTCTTCCTCTTCGGCAACCCCTGACTCGCTCTCTCTCTCTCTCTCCGTCTGGCCGGTTCGCGCGCACCAGACTGGCAGGCAGCAGAACGCTGTCAGAAAAAGATGATCCTCCGTTGCACGTGCAGATAGCAAATCACGGCAGCCTTGCTACCGGCCCCCGGTGCCTGCGTATCGGGGAACGCGGGGCTTCGCTCGATCGTGATAATGGAAGAGGCTTGACATCGATGCGGTAGAGCTGCGGGATCGGCTAAAGAGGATGTGTGCGCCGGGGCTTGGGACAGTGATGACCGCGAATTCTGAGCGATCGGATGCCGGGAGCGATGCCCAGCGCCCGGTTAAGCGAACCAGGTTCGGGAGACGTTTGTCGGGACCCTTGGGTCGATGGTTGTAACTTTGGCAAGTTTAAGCGACTTTGGCAAGTTTAAGCGACTTTATCATATCTAAGCGACTTTAGCAAAAATTCTCATCGTCAGTTTTATTTTTTGGCTCCATCGATTTAGTTGGAAAACGTTCAAGACGCCTTGAAGACATATTTCAAGTGTCTTTTAGACGTTAAAGCAATGTCCATTTTGGGACTTCTTCAAGCCCTCTTTAAGCTGTATTTAAGACGTCTATTATGGGACATCTGTTCGTCTTCAAGATGTCTTAATATTGTCTCAAATTGGATGTCTCTGTAACGACTCAGATTCAGCGTTTTAAAGACGCGTATTTTAGGATGTTTGGACCTACAATAGACGTAAAATGGACGTCTTTAAGACGTCTACTACTTATTACGATAAAAAGCGTAGAAACAAAATCCACATCGACATCGTTTAGTTAAAAACACTCAAGACGCTTTGAAGACATAATGCAAGTCTCCCCCAAACTTTAAACAATGTCCAATTCGAGACGTCTTTAAGCCTTCTTTAAACCGTATTTAAGCCGCCTTTAAAACGTCTACTATAGGACATCTGTCAGTCTTTAAGACGTCTTAACATCGTCCCAAATTGGACACCCCTTTAACGTCTGAAATAAAACGTCTCCAAGACCTGTATTTTAGAACGTAAGACGTTTAGCCCTAAAATGGACGTCTATAAGACGTTCAGCGTTATACAACACATGTACATACAAATAAACGAACAATAATTTCGCAAGCTCTGATATCATTATAAGAGAATATTTCGATTTTATATTTTGACCCCACGTGAGCGCAATGCGCGTCGGGATGCCATCATCCCCCGTCATTAAACGGACCGTGCGAAAGCCATCGCGTCGCTACGGCCGTTCTTCCGCTTCCTCGAGCGGTCCCTCTCGCCACGGTGGAAGCATCCGGGCGCACCGGCTCCTCGAAGCGGAGCGCACGAAGCGAAGTGCCCGCGCCCGTGACGCGCTCGAATGACGAAGCACCTGCGTGTAGTAAGCTTGTGTGCCTCTTCCGTGGAGTCGAGAGCCACTCCGCGGCTCCGGCACAATTATCATCCATTTACCCGACCCATCAAGCAGTTAGGAGCGATTACGGCTATCATAGTCGGGTTTCGTCAGCGAGACGCCGTGGCAAACGAGGGTGACAGACGGCCGGCCGACGGTAATGACGTCTCGCGTCGCAGCTACGCCGCCGCGTAGTCCCATCAAACGATTAGCGGATCCACCTGTCATCGTAGATCCCCAACCGCTCCCAGCGACCATTATCATCGCATCAAGGCGCCCTAATGCCGCGTATCCGCTCCCTGAACGGCCCGATCACCGCGATATCCCCCGTGTCCCGCGCGATCTGGGACGTCGCCGAGATCGCCTCCAAATGCCACGCAGCAGCGCGGTTCAAACCAGTTGTGTTGGCCTAACCCGACGGGAAGAGGGTAATCGATCGGCGAAACGAAAGGGGCAACGCGCGAGTGCTCGCTGCGGATTTTAAGGAGGTTGTTGGCCAAGCGGGGAAAGCGGTGGGCGGGCTTGCGACAGAGATGATATGCGGTGGAAAGCTGCGAGAGGCAACGGAGTCTAAGGCGTTCGCTATAGTTTGATTATCAGCTAATTTCTGGTTGCAGCTATTTACTCTTTGGTTAACGCTTTTATTGCAGCGTATTCTTGGATACATAGATACAGTCGAAGCAAAATAAAGAAATCAGTTTTCACGACTTGCTGTCGTTTATCATGGCAGCGATAATAATAAAGAATTTCGATATTGATAATGAGTAATAAGATTCATTTGATAAATACAATGTTGAACGCAATAAAAAGTCACATAACTTTGACATAATCTTGATAAGCCGATGCAAAAGCGAAGGTTTGGCAGTTCAATTGTACAAAATGCAGAGTTTTTGGTGACCCAAAAGTCACCTTTAATCGGGAAACGAGGGATACCTGAGATTATTTTAAGCAACTTTTTACTTTACAAAAATTTTCTCTCAGTTATCGTTAACGAGTTATTAACGAAAAGCAGTATCCAATGAAAGGCGAGCACGGCTGACGCGATACTCATTGGCTTGGTTCTTCCATCGTCTTTATTAGTTATAAGTTATTACTTTAAAGTTATAATTAAAAGCATTTGTCTTGAAAGACAATGAAAAAATAAAGAATGATTGGAAAGTATATTTCAAGTAGATTAAGCTCATCTATCTTTAACCCTTTGCACTCGAAGGCGACTTCAACCCTAAATCCAAAACAGTTTTTCCAAACCCCAATATTACTATATTATTATATTATTTATAATTAGTGCATTCTTTTACTTTGATTGGTAGCTTTATACCAGCAAAGTTTTTGTTTAAAAAATTGTTAAACAGAGAAATTGTTGTACGAGTCACCCGAATCAACTTCGTATTTATAAAAGCGTTCTTTTGTTATATAAAATGGAAATACTATGAGCTAGAAAAATGATTTCACATCCGCAGTTAAAATAGTCTTCAGTGCAAAGGGTTAAAAGCTAATACTTCACTACTTTCACCTTATTACAATGAAACGAAATAAATATTCTTATAAACACTCTCCTCTTGCAATAATCGCATTTATCATCTCTCATAAAAACCCACCACCCGATTATCATTAACCCGTTCCCGTACTCTGACGACTCTGACACGTCATTATGATCTCTAACAATAACCTGTTAAAAGTAAGGATGTTACTTCGTCTTTATAAGTCGAAATAAAATTCTGTCCTTTTCGCCACTAATATTTAACCCTTTAACTACTGTTGGCCCCCATTGGTGTCCAACATATGTTGGCTTCCTAAAGGATTATTTCTCCTTCAAGAAATGATTCCAATGGGAAATTATTTCATCATTGCAACTGTGAGTAATAAGAGTACCGCAAGGGGTTAACTCTCGTCCCTACAAAAACCTATAAGGCTCTGCGAAAGAAAAAGCGCAAAGGACCAAGCAGCTCCCGTTTTCCCCGCGAGTCTGCCATTCGTTTCACCGCACGATGATTCCGTTTTCCGGGCCGGCGGCGACGTCCGGGACCAGGCCCTGAAATGCCATGATCGGCTCCCCCTCGGTTTCGCGCGTTTTCACGTGGAGAAGAGAGATCGAGTCTCTCTCCCGGCCGGCATTCCCGGCGCTTGGGAACCAGTCCCTGACAAGGAATCCAGGTCCTGGCGGATCGTCGACGAGTGATATCGGGTCCGCCGCCGCGCGGCACCGTCGCGGTATTTCCAGCTTCTATCCGAGCGCGCTACGGCCGCGCCGAGTGTGTGCGACGTCCCCGCGGGGACACACAATAGGGGCGGCGATCGTTTGTATCGGAGAAGGGAGGGGTGGCTCTGACCGGTCCCCCGTCTCCCCCCGCCCTCGTGGAATATCTAACCGCACGTGTTGCCGATTTAAACCGCGATTTTGCTCGTTGCCAGGGCCGCCCCGCGCTCTCGCGTCCGTGAAGCGGAGTCCCGGGATTCCAGGAGGCATCCATCAGGCCTCGTCAAACCAGCCGACGACGACGCATCAGCGGATCGGCATTCATTGGCCACGGGCGGGGAACAAGGACGTGGTGTCCCCCGGTCAAAAGGGACCACGAGGAGAGAGGATGGAACGGTGGTCCCCGGTCCCCGGTCCGCCCCTCGAGAGGCCTCCTCCTCCTCCTATACAAAACCTTTCGAGACGCTCGGCTCCGCTCCGCTCGCGTTTCACCGATATACACACAACGCTCGCTCGCGTCCAGTCTCGAGTGCGACCGGCAGCTACGGCTCCGCCGGACCCGGCAAGAACTCCCGGGCAAAAATACGGCGGCGCAATCAGCTGACAGATCAGCCGACTCCGTGAATATTTCCGTCGACTCCGCCGCGCCTTGTCAAAACCGACGACACTTCGCAACCCTTCCCTCCGTTCCTTTCTCCCCGTCCGCACCGTCCCACCACCGCTCTCTCCCTCTCTACTACGGGATCCGAGTCGAGATTGCGACGGATAAGGGGTGCATCCGCTTGATACGGGACGAGGGAATCCTGTCCCGAAGAATTTGTTCGGACGACGCGACGGTAATTTGCTCGCCGAAATGCTGCGGTCTGCTCGAGGAGACGCGGATAGCGTTGCGCGCGGTTACAGCACGTGGACGAATGTTTATACATGTATAAGTATATACAATATATAAGTTTAACGCTAGGTTCACGGAGTAATAAACGCATTCGTTTTAT
Source organism: Augochlora pura (assembly GCF_028453695.1). Lineage (NCBI taxonomy): Eukaryota > Metazoa > Arthropoda > Insecta > Hymenoptera > Halictidae > Augochlora > Augochlora pura. The sequence goes on from NC_135778.1 coordinate 9,247,439, forward strand.
ATTTGTTTATGAAAGTAACGATTTATTTTAATCGTTAATGTAATCGATAAATAAATAAATATAAATAATTATAGTAAATATAATCGATAAATAAGCAATAAATGTATCTTTAAAATCTGAATTAGAGCACGTTAACAAATCGGTGACCCGTCATTTTGACGGATTCCGTAAATCTAGTGTTAAATATAAATATGTAAATATAAGTACAAGTACGTATAAGTGTAAGAGGCTAGAGATAGGGATATGGTGATTGTCGCGTGAATTTCGGAGAGACTTGTGACTTGATAGGGATGATTGTCTATAAATTTGTGCGAGCTTAGATGGTTCTTAGATGCAATTCGTTTGCTGTATAACTGTTGCTAAATAGAAGATGACTTATATTAACATTAACTAATATTTTATTTTGCAGAGTGCTTAGCTGTCTAGGATACGATATTTAGTAGATAAAGAGTCTAAGCATGGTGTCTAGGTATATGTATTACTTTCAATTTGTCAGAAACGCATCAGTGTCGCGTCGCATGAAATAATCCTACCTAAAATATGTGAAATTCTCAAACAGAAATTTTTATCAACTATAAAAATATAACACAGCTTCATTTAGAACACATAGAACCCCATTCTGAGTTCTATCCCCGAAATAACAATATCATTTCCTATTTCTCCTCCCTTCCTAAATTCCCCAATTATCAAATCTCACAAAAACTCTTCCAACAATTTTCCAAAACTCTATCAAACTGCACCAAACAAGTTTCGTACATTTCCCACAGGTGTACTAGACTCTACTGGTCGGTGGCGAGAGGGTTAAACCGAGATGGCCACGGTTTTAGCCGGCCGATACCGGACAGCTCGGTCAGAGAAGCCCGGCGCGGATGATTTACACGGTCGGAAAACGAACTTTGTCGCGGCCGCGTCGCCGCTAATGATATACTGCTTAATTGGCCTCATTTCTCATTCCGTTAGTGCGCACCGGAACGGAAAAGGGACCAAGAATAGAAGCGGCGGCGAGGCGCGGCGGTGGGTCGCGCGGCTACGCGCACACACCTCGCGCCACTTCCTCAAAGCTACGCGCGCAATAATTGGACCGAACGCGACGCCAATTTGTAATCCCCGGGAAACCTTTTATCCCGGCGTTTATCCGCAACAAATGTACCGCTCGTAGCCGCGACCGTCCACCGCGATGCGTCTTAATTAACGCCCGACCCTGTGCGCCTTTAAAACGACAGTTTTTGCCGCACCCGGAAACTAACCGCGGTAATTTGTGGACCACGAAAATCGGACGAGCTGGTCTCACCTGTCCCGGATAGGAAAGGCTCGGTTTTTAGTCGGGACATTGTTGATGTCAGAAAGTGAAGAATATGTTGATCAATTATTGATTAATTATCGTGAAAATAATCTTGAACCTTGACATTATGCGTCGCATATTCGACGTTCGATGAGAATTCCTAACACCGAAGAATGAAGCCTCTATTCTCACGTAACCAAGCCATTGTCCTTTCAAAAATATTATCCCAATTAAAAAAGAAGAATAAATTGCATTAAAAAATTCACGTAACAAAGCCATTGTCCTTTCAAAAATATTACCCTACTTAAAAAAAGAAGAACAAATCGCATTAAAAAAATTCACAACTTCTTCTTTCCATCTACTTTAACAAATCTTATCCATTCTCCAAATAAACATGAATTTGGCAATTAAAGTCTTCCTCCCAAAAATTCGAACATTAACCCTTTGCACTCGAGCGGCGACTTTACGTCGCCATTAAAATTGTTATAACACGGTTCAAAATTATTTTTATAGATATTGCCAGAGATTAGATTGAAAAAATTGTTGAAGTAGTAATTGTTATACGAGTCGCGAGACTCAATTTCATATGCACAGAATGAATTTTGTTATATAAAATAGAAATAATAGAAGCCAGAAATATTATTTTAGATTTATAATATTAATGGCTTCGGGTGCAAAGGGTTAATCATCAAACATATACATTTTTGTTACACCTAATTCCAAGCGATAAACGCGAAACTAAACCCTTTACGCTCTTATGTCTACTCTGAACCATGTATACTATTTACTTGTTCTAATCATTACACAAAATTAAAACATATTATTGCGTCGCATATATAAACTTGAAAAAAGAATTAATGATATAATTTTTCCACTTGATCTTAAATATCATGTATTTCTCTTTGTTTAATGAAAATTAATTCCAACCAGTATAACAGCTATGTAATCATTTAAAACGACTGCGAGGGGTTAATACCAGATGCAAGATCATTTCAAATGCGTTCAAATTCAGTCAAGATCGCAGAGATACATCGCGCCTCGTCGAATACAAATCGTCTGAAAAATCGACTTCGGCTGCGCTGCGGAAAAATGGACGCCGAAACGGGCGCATCAGAGCGGAAAGAGGAACGTTTAACCCGCACGCGATGGCGTCCGGTCGCAGCACCCCGTTGAGAGATTAGTGAATCCCCCAGGGCCCGGTCCCATTAGACTTCGCCTAAAGGTCGATCGTTCTAAAATCCCGCGGAGATCCATCCGAATTAGCATTCGCTCGCTCGCGCTCCGCTGCTTGTCCTACGATAATATCGAAAGCGGCCGGCCGGCGCGCGCGCGCACGCGCTCGTCGTTACCATTAAGCGTCCGGCCAAGAAAAATCGCTTAGCCCGATCTGGGAATAATTCATCTGTCAGTGCTTTAAAACGGAACATTAGCGGCCGTGGATCCGCAGGTGCGCGCCTATTAAAGATGACCGAGGAGAAACGAATGACGCGGATAAATCTATCGCAAAGTAATTCAGCCTCCGTCGGTGCTCGAGGCCAGGTGAACATTGCGCGCCGATACGCCGACACCGAGAGAACGCTCGTCGTCATTGTCACGGGACTTATGGAAAATACAGGGTGTCCCGGAAATCGTACTACATTGAAAAAGAAGAAAATATTTTGGTACAACATTTTATCATCGGCGGTTTCATCAAAATAGTGTGATTTTTCCGGACGCGTCACATTGTAGCTGGAGATATGATTGGTTTATTATCGTCGTTCACCTCAGTTCGACGCACTTAGCGATCTCAGTTCCACGACAAACTCTCCTAACCTATGAACCCGGCGATCATCGATCCACCGACATGCGGAAGTACGGAACGGATATCCCGTAGCTTCTTATCCGCTTCCTTCCGCTCTCTGAGACTTTCTCCGCGAAGGCCTCCGTCGCAATTATCATTTCGCGAAGAGATCCGCGGGCTCATCGGGTGAACGTGACTGGTCTGAATGCCGGTCGGTTTAACTTCGGCGACCTCGTCACTCTCTTTCCTGGGACGCCAGCCGGGAACAGTATGCGCCCGGACACCTTCGACTTCCGACGAACACGCGCGGCTATTGTCTTCCCGGTACGGCAACTTTCTCTTGTGGTGTCTCAAAGCTTGGAGACGGTGTGGACAATTTGGGCGGGAGGAGATGCGATTTTATAGGTTTTGTGGTCTGGGGTGTGGGGTGAGCTTGAGGTGTTGTGTTTGGTGCGCGGAATTTGACTGTTAAGTTTTTAAGGAAAGGGGGCTATTAATTAATGGTGTTAATTAATGGTATTAATGTCTGTCGGTCTTAAGTATATTTTGGTTATGAGTTGTATGATTGGTCGACTTATTATTTTTTTTAGATTGGTACGATTAATAAATTGTTCATTTTTGTTCAAACGGTGAGGGATAGTTGCAGAGAGTTTAATATATAGTAGGGGTGTAGGAAGACGGAGAAGATTTACTGTAAGTGTATAGTACTATAGTAATTATTGTAGATGATATTACTGTAAATATGGTAATTATTGTAAATTTGAGTATCGCAAATACTGTAATTATTGTAAATGTAAGTACTGCAAATACTGTAATTATTGTAAATTCAAATATGGTAATAACTGTCAATGTAATTACTGAAAATACTGACATGCCAATGTACAGTAAATTCGTAAGAATTTACTATAACAGTATAATAATGACTTTTAATATAATTACGGTAATTACTGTAAATGTAAAGGTACAATAAATCTCTCAATCAGGCAAAACTTACTATACACTAAATTGTAGAGGATATTATCCTGCCAATTGTAGAGAGATATAAAAGATTTTATACTCTGTAGAGAGTATAAAAATTGACAACATTGGAAGAGAAGTCACAATTATTAGTACCAACTATAAAATATCAAAGTTGCGTCAAGATTAAACATAAAAGATTAAACAGCAAACTGTAGAGAAATTTGTCCACTAAACTGCAGCCAAAATTATACAATAAATTTTCTCCAACTACTCCTCAACTCATAAACAAAATTCAACAATTTAAAAAAAAGAATTACAATTAGACAATGCCAAAAACGACAAAAATCATCAACAACCATAAAACCATACGAGTCTGGAAAAAATCATACCCCTCGCCCCAAACCATCCATCGACATTCCCAAGCCGCGCGACAATCGCAAAGAATCCCCAGTATCGGCAAAATAAGCAATAGATTCGCGTGTGTCGCGCTGCCTCATCGTATCCGGCGTGTCTCCGGCAACAGGCTCTCCTCCGCCTGGGAGCCTTTCGTTCCCCAGGGTCTCTAGGCCGGCAAAAGAACGTCGCGAGCCAGCCGGTGGGACCGGGGTCGCGTCGAAGACGAGAGAGCGCGCGCGCGTACGTGGTACGATATTGTAAACGAATCGTCGTGCTGGCTGGCGAAGCAGGATCGACATCGAAGAAAGAAGAACAGGTGGACACGGTGGAGAGAAGACCAGCGACGACGGCGGCGGCGGCGGCGGCGCGGATGGCGGAGAGAGGCCGTTACCTCCCCGGTTTCCGGGAACCGGGCAGAGAGAAAAGCTAGCCGGAGAAGCCGCGGCGCGCATCGTCGTCGTCGTCGTCGTCGTCTCTCCGTTCGCCTAGGATAGAGTGGCAGGGGGATCAAGCGGCAGTAACCCAAACGACCGACAATATAGCCTGTACGCGTCGCCGATAGAAAAAGGGGGAGAGGCGAAGAGGAACGATCTTCCACGTTTCCAAGTCGCGTTATTATCGCTGATCACGTAGCTACTTAGAAGCGGCTCTTCTCTCTCCGCGGAGAGGCTTTTATACCGTAGGCATCTACGCCGGGCAAGGTAGCCAGCCTGGTTTTACTCGCCGGTTGCTGCCGCTTCTGCTACCGCCTCTCCCTCTCTCTCTCCCTTTCTTACTCTCTGTTTCTCTCAGTTACCCTTTCTTTCTCTCTGTTACACTCTGTGTTACTCTTTCTTCTGTTTCCCTCTGTTTCTATCTGTTTCTCTCTGTATCCCTCTGTCTCTCTGTTCCTCTCCGTTCCTCTCTGTTACTCTTTCTCTCTCTCTCTCTCCCTCTCTCCGTTTCTCTCCGGGGCTCCGAGACAGCGTCCTCGCCATCCTCGCTGATTCTTATTCCTCCTCCTCCACCTCGCGCTACCGGCCTCTTCTTCGTCGACCGCCTCTTCCTCCTCCGCCGCATCCTCCGCTTCTTCTTCTTCTTCCTCGGATCTCGCGCTGGTTCTCATTCCACAGCGGTTTGTGCGCCAGCTTCGCAGGTATTTGTGCCTCGTTGCAGACGAGAGATGCGGTCCTCTCTCCACCGCGGCTGGCACGGCCAGACAGCGCTGCGCCTTCGCGAGCTTCCAGGAACCAAGGCCGGGAGGAAGGAACGAGAGGAGAAAAGCGGGCAACGCAGCTGTGGGGTCCGCGGGCGCGCGCGCGCGAGCGCGGGGGGGCACCTCGTTCTCGCGCGCACCTACCAACGGGGAGAAGAAGAGTCGCGGGGCGACTAGACGGTGGGAACCTTTCCCGGCGGAGAAGCGAACCCGACACGCACACGTCCTATCAGCCGGTCTTGTTTTGACGCCGAGCCGCGACCGACTGCGGTGCATCGACCTCAAAGGTCGTCGTGCCATCCTCGGATACGGAAAAGCTGCCGGCTCTTACCCCGAGGCCTCTCGGCGCGCTTCCGTTACGCTACCGCTACCTTCTCTTCCACCTCGTCCCCCTCCTCGTACTCCTCCTCGTCCTCCCGCTCGTCGTCGTCCTCTATCCATTTTCTTCGAGCGAGCAAAAAAATACGCCTTCCGCCACGTGAGCCGACACCTGCCAGTCGCTGGGAACCCTCGATTACGTAGGAACCATCCGCCTGGCCGACGCACCGCGCGTCATTCGGTACACCGGAGAAACTGTTACGGCGGATCCTGGTTCCGCCGACTGTTTCGGGAACGCCGTTTTTCTGGCGACCATGGAATTCTGGGGGGAGGCGACGTTGGGAATCGTGGATCGTAGGCGACGGATACGGAATGACCGATGGGCCCGCGTGCTTGCGAAATGGAGTTTTAAACTTCGGCGGGCACGCTGTCGCTCGGCCATGAGCGCGGGGAGCTCGAGTGGAAAACTGGGGGTTCTATTGGAGGACTCTTTGATATTGAAATTTTTAGTACAAGTAACTGGTTTCTGATTTTTCCTTTTACAATTTTTGATGTCGTAGAAATCAATTTCGAAGAAAGCTTTTGTACAAGCATTTATTATAATCTTGTTATTTTTGTAAAATGGTATGTGGTAGTTATATTTAGACTTTGATAGTTCGACAACAGTAATATAATAATAATAATAGTATACGTATATATAATTAAACGTATAATCAGCATAATAAATAATGTATATGTATAATTAATATATAAACAATGTAATAGATAATGCGTATGTATAATTACTATATAATCAACAGAATAGATAATGTATATGTATAATTAATACATAATCAACAGAACAAATACTGTATATGTATAATAAATAACCGGTCAATAAAAATGCATCGATAAAACTCTATATCAACGATTTAATTCTATATCGAATAACAAACATAACCAATACACATGTATGTACCAAAAAACTGTTATAAATATCCAGAGACATTCCGTATAACCACAGTGTTAAACAACATAATCAAAATTACCATTCTCTCGCCCTATCCTTGTTGCAGTACAGCACCGAGAGCTGTTCTGAATTTTCCACGAAGTATTACACGAGTGTCGAACGCGCCGTACGCTTATTCGCAAAGTAATTGCTCGCGCGTACGTATAATTTCGCTGGGGCTTTTAACTGGCGGCGGCGGACCAGCGCCGGGTATAATCCCTTTTCGAAAGCACCGGGACGCGGCCATTTATTGCGCGCCCGCTACTCCCCGGTTAATGCCTCCTCCTCGAAGCCCGCAAAACGGAACCAAACCCGTCTGCGAAGGATGCGTTATCGAGAAGCAATTTCTCCGAGGCTTCTATTATTCCTAGGAAAAGCCGCTATTGCACCGCTACTGGATCCTTGTTTCGATCCGTGGTTGTCTTATAACCTGCTATTTTCGCTGGTAGATATTATATTTATATGTTTACTGCGTAGGTGTATTTATTCTATATTGTGTACTAATAATGTATATAATATATAATATAAATAATATGAATATATTGATTTTTTTTCTGGAAAATAGTTTATTCTATTGCAAGCGCGGTTGCAGCCAAAAGCGGAGCTTAAGCAGCGACTATTTACATTATAATATAATAATCATAATAATATAATATATATTACATCATATATTGTACTAAATTATATTATGTTATATCATATCATATATTGTATTACATTATATTATACTATATCATACTATATTTATATCAGCAAATAAATAAATATATATAGAGAGATATTAAATGACAAATAGAATCACTGCACCAAATCCTAAAAATTTCCACCCCCACCCATTTTCCACAAATTACTTCCCAGACCACCTGTCCCTTGACACGTTCAATGGACCAACCCCTGTCCACGAAACTAGGTGTATTCCGTTCGACCGGGGCGTCGTCTGCCAGAGCGTTCGGCGCTTCTGTCGCCGGTATCCGCTGCTCCCCCGGTGACTTTTAACCGCGGCGAGGTTCTTCCTTCTTTCGCGGCGGTAGAGACGGGTAGGGAGGGCCCAGGACTAGGCACAATAACTATCAACCGGGCCTTATTGTCCTTCCTTCAGGGATAAGGCAGCGCGCGCGCGCGCGCTCACGGCAGGGCAAGGGGCCCTCCATTGTTGAAGACGTACGCGTGTACGTCCGGCAATACGCAGCCGCCTTCCTCTCTCGCCGCTCCAAGATCTATCGTTGGAATTTGCGTATGTAGATTAACTCCCCGAGGCCCGGGGCCCTATTGTTCCGCCGAGAGAAAGGGTGGCGGGGGCCGCCGCGGCTATCTCGAGGTATATACGTACGTATATATATATATATATATGTATACGCCCGCTCGTTAAAAGGTGACTTCGCCGGAACAGAAAGATGCCGGTGATGAGGAACACGTGGGACTCGCGGTGTCCTATCCTCGCGATCCTCTGCGCCCGGCTATCGAGCCGACCGAGCTTGATAACGCTGTCCAACGGCTGACTCGCGGTCGGCCTGCTTCCGAGCGCGCTAGCCGACTATGCCACTTCTTCTTCGACCGGGATAAACGATGTCGCGGCCGGGACGGGAATTTAACCCCTTCGAGCGCGGCAGACTTTGAGACGCGCCGGCCGTACCGTGCGGCAGGTATTCAGCTTCTTATAAATTGAATTTAAACTTAAATGTACTTTATCCTGAATTAATTATTACGCTCGGGAACGTTCGTGTATTCAGTGAAATAAATGATGGTGACGTATGACAGAACTATAGAGATGTAGAAAATATGATGTTAATGAGAATTCGAGGTTTCTGCTGTTGAATATTAAATAAAGAAATAAAGGAATAGATGCCACAGAAGGTAACGTAAGAAAATAGGTACTGTTATAAAAATTATGATAAATTTCAATAAATTCTGTCTTGTAATTATTATAAGGCAGCGCTTGTTAATCGCATTAGACCTCGACTGATTTATCGGGTTATTAGACCTCATACATTCTACATTGCTTACTTGTTAGCTTCTCTATTGTTCCGCAGTGTTTACAAAAATTATTAACCCTTTGCACTCGTGCGACGACTTTGAGGCGCCATGAAAAAATTGTCGTATCACGTTTAAAAATCATTTTGATATTTTAATAACATTATTTAACACTGTAATATTATAATAAATTCGGTAAATACATCATATAAAATACAGTAAGTTACTTCAAACGAAAACACTGTAGGTCAGAAGGACTATTCTAAATTTCGAATTAAAATAGCTCCGAGTGCAAACGGTTAATTATTCGCAGTCTTTGCACACAGGGTGACAAGCAGAAACTAATGCAGATACGAAAGAGCTACTTGTCCTTCCATAAACATCTTTTCTGCAATAATAAATTCCTCCTCATAATCTAGCCATGTCATATAACATGTTCCAAAAGGTCTCGCCACATTCATATTTCATTTACGGCCCATATTGTTTCATTTTGCGAACACATAGCACGATCCTATACCACGGACGATATACCTATAAGACGAACCTATACAATCATCATCTAAAGAGCGCGTCTCTCAACTAGAGAAGGCGATCTTAGTATACCGACATAGCCCGGCGCGAAAAATCGAAGAGATAGGTCCGGTGAGGCTTCTCGGCAAAAACCACCGCGGACTAAAACAAAGTGGCAATTACTCGGGACATCGACATGCCGAGGACCAATTAAAGGACAGGAATGGCGGCGGTGGAGGTGGATCCCCGCGACCCGTGAAATCTAATGCGAGCGAGGGCCCGCATGGATGGTCGATCGGGTCTCTAGTGGTATATACGTACGCGGGTGCACACAGGCTCGCGCGAAATCGACTCCGAAGGGCCTCCGCCGGTCGGTGTGTGCGTGTGTGCGTGTGTGCGTGCGCGACTGCGTGCGTGTCCGGGTCCGTAATAAAAAAATTGACGACATCGCCACCGCGCCGGCGACACGACGGCTCCCCGCCGACCAATAGCTATTGATCAGCGGCCGGGCCTCTCTTGTGCCGACCGTGGCCGACGGCTCTGGCGAGAGAGAGCGAGAGAGAGAGAGAAATCGGGAGATTGAGAGGAACAGAGAGAGAAAGAGAGATAGAGAAATCGGGAGACCGAGAGAAAGAGAGAGAGAAGAGGAGAGAGATTGACAGAGAGAGAAAGGGAGAGAAAAGGAGAGAGATTGAGAGAGAGAAAGAGAGAGATCAAGCACTCGAGAAATCGAAAGACCGAGAGAGAGAGAGATCAAGAATTCGAGAAATCGAAAGACCGAGAGAGAGAGATCAAGAATTTGAGAGAGCGAGAGCGAGAGAGAGAGAGAGAGAGATCAAGAATTCGAGAAATCGAGAGAGCGAGAGAGAGGCCAAAAAAATCAAATTTGAGAGAGCGAGAGATAGAGAGAGATGGAGAGAGGGAGAGCGAGGGTGAGCTCGAAGAAATCGGGAGAAAGAAATCGAGAGAGCAAAAGTTCGAGAGAGAGAAAGAGAGAAGGAGGAGGAGATCCTTGGACCCCATGCGAGTCGCAATTCGAGAGGGACTCGCCAGCGTGCCCCTTTGAGCCGCTCACAATTTATTTCGCGATCCCCCAGAGTCCTCCGCGCCTTCTTGCCCCGATCCCACGCTGCTCGAGATTTTGTACTCGCGCGAATCCTGCAGGCAAGTATCCTCCACGAGGATACTTCGGGGACGCCATTGTGACGCATTAAACCAACACACCCTTTGCACCGACAGTCATACTGTTATCCTGTTATAGAGAACCCAATTTCCATTTTCGGTAATCATTCCATCAAGAAATGCTTCTGTATTGTGTCGATTGAGCAATAATTTGCATTTAGTGGATCGATTAGTTCACCAATCTGTTGTAAATGTTGTTAGATGATCGATCAATGTTGGTTAAGAGTGTTTAACCCCTTGCACTGCAACTCTTTTCTTGCTGCGTTGATTAGCACTTATTTGTTCTTAATATTTTCCCTAATATGACCAAACAATTGTTCTTTCTTCTGTTATCTTTATTTACTTTCATTTTTAAACTTTGATAAGAGAAGAATTGAATTTGATGCCGATTTCAAGGAAATTAATAATATTAATATCTAGTAGATCTTGCATGAAATCTTTGTCACGAGTCTGACTCGTTATTATAGTGCAAGCGGTTAACAGTTCTTCGATTCTATGACACGAATTCGCTTCCATTTCTACCCTTAATATACCATTGTCTAAAGATGTTGCTCTTACTGATTGACACAAGTTAGAGAAATCAAAATACCACGATTTAATCCTAGAAAACCACCCTTAATATTTGCGAACGTCTAATGCATTTAAATAAATATTGCAAGTGTTTTCTAGTAGCAATTGTTTCATTACTTCCTTCGCAAAACTAAAAAACAAACAACGCCGGATATTTACTTCTAATATTTAACTTGCTATTTCACCATAAATTGCAAAAAAGAATCTTGCATCATTCCCAATAAAACAAGTCTTTCTACCAATAAAATATCATTCTCTTAACCTAAAGTACACAATGATCAGTCAAAATAACGAACTGACTGTCATTAAATTTCCAATCCATCTAATACAACCTAATAAAATCACCTAACATTTTACGATGCAATAACCTCGAAATACACTGACCAAGGGCAAAAGACTTTTCATACAAACAGCCCGGCCCTCATCGCGCTAAAATTTGAACGGGTGACGTGCTCCTTAAATTTCAGGTCTTAATTTTTAATTTTTCAGAGTCAATTCTCAGGTATTAATTTTTGATTTTTCAGAGTCAACCCTCTTAGTACCGGTCAAAAGGGTCTATATCTGAGCGAAATGTTTAAAACTCGTTTGACGAAGCTTGATAAAGTTTCGGAAAGAAATTGCAAGAATTTTGAAAAGTCTGATAAATAACGAATTCAAAAAGGGAGAAGAAATAAGAAATTGTTGTTTAATAAAAATATTAAGAGAACTATTTTCCCAACAATAGCCAAGAATGATATATCGTTGTTCGGTACTAAGAGGGTTAAAGTGGACGATTAACAGCGCGGGCACCGTAGTCGGATCTCTCGAGGAATGAATGAAGTTCTTTCTTGAGCCGCGACTCGAGCGGACGTCGTATCTCGCGAGGCAACCTTGCGGCCGCGTGTAATTTATGCGACGACAATCGGCCGGTCGTGTTCCACTATTGAAAGTCGTAGGTCAGCGCAGGTGGCGATAGATAGGCGCGCGCGCTCGCCTCGTTTGTTATCCGCGACGACGGTCTGCGCGGCCGTGCGTCATTTACCGGCGCGGCGACTTGCTCGATTACTGTCCGAGAAATCGTCGACTTCAAGGTGGGTCTCGGGGCTCCGGTGTTCCCGCGGTCGCGCGATGCTTTCACGTTACAGGAATTCCCGTCCACCTGATCTACGCGTCGACGTGTCTCTCCGAGCGTATCGCCGACCGCTCTGCGAGGCATCCTTCGGACGGATGAACGACGACTCGGTGAAACGCGGTGCCGGAGATAGGGACAGCGTGACATCATGATGAGCACAAAACCCCGAAAACGAGAATCGTCAATACAGTACTGATTCACTTGCAAAGAGGTCATAATAATTTATAGTAAACCTATAATTATAGTAACCCTAGTTATCTTCGTCCTCAGCGTCTCATCATTTTAGTCATATTTCATCCCTTCCAACCATTGCGACACCTTATAGGTACAACTCTAAAACTCCAAAATAATTTCTAGCCCAATTATAGTAATACAATATCTAGTCTAATAACCAGACCATAATCCAGACAGGATTCATTACTGTTCCGAATTCATCGGTTCGAATCAAAGTGCAGAGAAGTCCCGTCACAATAGACGTCGTGGAACTTATAAACACAACCCACCCCTATTTAGGATTCTAAGCGAGTAGGTTTACTATGTAGACGCGTCTTCGTAGCTATTTTCGAGCTGAAAGAATTCCTTCTTTTTAACCCCTTCCTGTGCCATTTAGCTCGTCGAAACTTGGGTCCAAGTGTTAGGCGAATTAATTCGGGAAAATCAAGGTTATGTCAACGTTATATCAAGGTGGTACAAGACTCTTGCAAGCCATTTGTTGATGGTCACTGTACAAGGCTCTTGTTGGTTATTGTTGACGACCACTTCGTCGATTGTAGTAATTAATAAAATTATTTAATAAAATTATAATAAGTTATAAGTTATAAGTTAAAATATTTAATAAGTTATTATTATTATTACTCGACATTATCTACATTATTAATACTCGAGCGTGTTATTAGAATCAACGTCAGTAAATAATGTCAGCGCTCGGAACAACCCCTGGCATACAGTTCTTTCAATATAATAATAAAATAATATAATAATACAATATTTCAGAGTTACAAAATTAGTCTTTCATGCCATAAGACAAGCAGAGAATATAAACGAACGTATCTAAACAAAGTGAGTAATAAATAATAATATTCTTGCCAATGGTTGTAAACGAAGAATATCATCCCTTGAGAATCGACCACCTGTTCAGGGTTATAGTATAATTTTTCTTGTAGACAATTTTGTTACACCGCGTGTTATATATGACCACAATGACAAAGGTCAGAGATCGTATCGGGCGTCTTAAAATTCGCGAAGATGAAGAGGTGAACGTACTCGTCGTAAACACGATCGAAAGGCGACCGTCGCCGAAGGATTTACGATTTCCTGGTCGCACGAAATAAGTACGCGATTATCGTTTTCAGCCCGGCGAAACACCGCTATTAGACCTCGTTTCAACCTGCCAAACGTAGAGGAGACAATCGTGAGAACGCGATTCAATTACCGGCGACGGTGCAATGGGTTCCAGCTAACGTCTAATTGTTACCTCTGCGCAACCTCTGCGCTTCTTTTAACCGGCGCGGACGCATTCGCGATAGGGAAATCGGATTGCCAAACTTCCTGCTTGCTTTCCACTCGTGGTTTACCAGGAAGTCTTCGTGTACCTTTGCGATTCAGTGCCGTACAGTGTTTACTGTTTGTTATTGTCTCACGTGGCTATCAAATGGCTGGCTAAGGACTCGGTTTGGACTTGGACGAAATTCTTTTTAATCGTGGGAAATAGAGAAGTGTTTGCTATATAGTAGTAATCTCTCTATTGTTGTAGTAATAATACTTATTATGGTAATAATATATTTATTGCAGTAATAATGTTCTATTTGATAGTAATCTATATACTATTGTAGTAATATCATTCTATGTAATAGTAACCTATGTACTACTGTAGTAATAATACTCTATATGATAGTAATCTATATACTATTATAGAAATAATATTCTATGTAATAGTAATCTGTACATTATGTGAAAGAAACCCTCAAATCGAATCCTGCAATCGAAAGAATCCCTCTTTAATATCCTAAAAATCCTCATACTTGTAACCAAATCTTAATCTGATCAAAAGATTACGATAATCTCATAAAAATTCTAATATAAAATATTTAACCTTTCTTCAAATATACTCTTTAAAAGAGAAGTACATTTTTCAAAAACAAATCTTGCACCATCAGACAAGTAAATGAAACATCCAAGATCCGCGGAAAATGTGTCAAAGTTCGACTATTGATCATCTTCGGCGCCAAGTCGTCGACTGCGAAAGAACGCGCGAAAGTCGGAAAACAGCATCGCCTTTGCGTTCGCGGCGACGACAAAAGCCGCGTTGTAGAAGAGAGGCTTGTATTTCCGTCGAAATCCCGCGGAAGGAAATCTGAAAAAGACGGCCGATGTTCCAGGATCGAATCGAAGTAGATTCGCGCACTCGACGGACAATCGCGTCGCTGTGCGGAATCGAACGAGGTCGAGCGGCGGCTAACAACCGGCTGACTTATTCCCGATGAACCCGTAATCGATGAGAGGACCATTGATCGAGAGCGGTGTAGAGGCTGTTTACACCCGGCGCGGACAGAGGACACTGTGCGGCCGTGTGGAAGCGTCGGGCGCGATTCGTCGCGCGAGAGCCTCGAAAAACCGTACGGCGCGCGGTGAGAAAACCGTGTCTTCTCGGTGCCGCGATAATTGTCTCGCGCCCGGAAAAGGCAGAACGATGATGCGCGCGCGCGGAAAAGGCAGACGAAAACGCGCGCGCAGGTCTCGGGTGCTTGGAGCAGATGGAGAAAAGGGGGCGAAACAGAAGTGAGCCGAGGTGGAGGAAGCAGAGTGGACGCGAGCAGAAGCGGAGAGCGAGACGCGAGACCCGCGTGGGAATGCGTTTCTATTAACCCTTTGCGCTCGAAGCCATTTAACTGTACATCGATGATCATTTTTCTACTATCTCCATTTTACTTCGCAGAGTTTGCTTTTACGTATACAAAATTAACCCCTTGCGCTGTGACTACTTTCGCGCTGCGTTAATTAGCATTTACTCTTTCTTTTAGCATTTATTCGTTCTTAATACTTTCTTTAATAGGACTAGATATTATTTTCGAAAGAAAGAAAGCTATAGAATATTTTCAGTGGTGCCACCGAGTCACCACTCGAGTGCAAAAAGGGTTAATATTGGATTTTGTTCTTCGTTATAGAAATGGCTACATATAAAAACAGAAAGAAAGAACAGAAGAAGGAAAGCAATAAAGGAAGAAAGAAATGAATAATGAAATCGAGTAATAAATAAATAGAGAAATCAAATAATAAATAACTAGAGAAATCAAGTAAAAAATAAATAAGAACAAATCAAGTGAAACAGACATGCCAGTATCGAAATAACCGACCAACTCGCCATCTAAATTTTAATATCTAATCTCTGAGCTAAAAATCAATAGAACCACCATCTGCACATCTCTTAACCCTTCCCCTCCCACAATAAAACTCCCGTTTCGCTTTACCAAAAACATTTCCCCGTTTTCCTCTACGAACCACCATATCCGTTCGGTTAAAAATGGTCGAAGAACCCCTGCCGACAGCACGCGGGATACCAGCGTCGGCGAGCGCCTTTCTGTACGAGCGTTTTCACCTGTCCAATCAGAAGAAGCTCTCGTATCCCGGCATAGAAAAAACCGGCGCAAAACATTGGTCGGCCGCGGTGCCCGTCTCCTTGCCTATCCATCTTCGCGTCGGTTCGTGATCGGCCTTCCACCGTGTCATCCCGGCCCCGGCATCATCCTTTTATTAAATCAACATCGACGTAGAAGAGAGGAGGCCGCGCGCTGCGCAGGATCCGCTCGATTCCGAGGGAAAAATATATATTCATAAATCAAGCGGCGCGCGACGCCTTCCGTGTCACCGGTCGCCGACGGCCGAAAAAGATCGATGGATCGAGCCGTGAGAGGCACCGATCCGCCTAGGAAGAACGCGGCGACATCCTGACCGAGAATCCGTCGACGGCCGTGTTCGACTTCGACGTTCGCGGCGCGACGCCGCGCAAGAAATCGGCTGATTTAACCAGTTAACCCTTCCCCCTCGATGGCATTTCAACTCCAAATTCAAAACTATTTCGGGTGATTTACGGTATCTACGTATATATTTTATACGACTTGTTGCTGCTATTTACGCTTACGAAATTTAGACTATATAACAATTTTATTAGAACATTATATGATCATCTTGAGTGGTGCCTCAGAGTCACCATTCGAGTGCAAAGAGTTAATACAGCGAATTAGCTAGTCAACAATTAGGCTTCCAGTCTTACAATACCAGCTGCAAATATGTCTATCGTGTCATTATGTCAAGGTAATTTTTAGGTTATTTCTTTCCTTTTTCCTTCCTTCCTTTCTATCTGTCTTTCTTCCTTTACTTACTTATATATAGCCATTTCTATAATACAGAACGAAAACCAATATTAATACAGCGATAACAGAATCAGCTAATCAACAGTTAGGTATCCAATCTTACAGTACCAGTTGCAAAGACGTCTATCTTATCGCTATCATCATCAACCATTTCAAACATCCTCTAAAAACAGTAGCAATTCGCCGTAATTCTTGACAAATAGAATGAAATTCTAAAAGACGACGCTTACCTAACAAATCGATAAAAAATATTGGACTATTATTACAAAAGCACAGTTAAACAGTTAACAGCCTAAATGTAGGCACAAAGAGAAGCGTAACGCAACCTTCGAAAAGACTAAAAGATCGGCGATCGTGCCGAGCAAGAAGCAGACCTCCATTGTCGCGCGACAGTCCCCGTGTTTCCTCGCTCCAGGGAATCGCGGACGGGCAGAAGCCTCAGGATTCCATGGATATTCGCGATCCGTAGGTGTGCCTATCGGTTAGCCGTGTCAAGCACTCGGACTACAACTCCGGGCAGCGTCGCCGCGATTCCTCTGTTCGCCTATTAATCAGCCACGCCGATTTTTCCGCGGGCAGCGCCGCGCCGCGCCGGGCCTACAAATGCCATCAGCGCTGTGCGGCGCGTCGGCGATCGCCGCGGCGCGACAAAGGACAGCGACAGCCGAGAGAATAAAGATCAAAGCGGACTACTCGCGCATCTGCATTCCGCTGGGATAAGGTCGGGTGAAGCCGTTGCGAAGCGTTGGCGCTGCCGCGCTGAAGCGGATCGGGTCCGATCGGTCCGAGCGCAGGTGTCTCTAATTGGTTATTTATAAGCGATCCTTAACCCGCTCGCTGATTTATCTGCGTTTGGTGTGTGTGCGAGAGAGAGAGAGAGAGAGAGAGAGAGAGGGAGAGAGAGAAAGAGAGAGAGAGAGACGCTGGGACCGCCAGGCCACGCGATAGAGGTTTTGCGCGGAGCCAATTACAATCGGCCGATGCCACGTAATCTTAGTCATCGGTCAGCTGGACGGCCGAACGCGAGATCCGATCGGGACGGATCGGGAGACGGATCGAGGGATCGGGCACAACGAGGAGAAACGCGGCGGCCTCGGCGGCAAGGTCGAGCGCCGCGGATTTTGAAACACGCCTCGACGGTGACCGGCGATATACCCTAGCGCGTTGAGCTTTCCGCGCGAGCGTTAAGCAGGGCGGTACTGTGATAGGCACAACCAAAACGTGAGCTTAACACGTTGAGTGCCACGCGATTATATAAGGAAATCCCCGTCAGGCCACGCACGCTGGTGTCGTGGTACAGCAATGCGAAGCGCACTGCTTGCAAATTAGAATTTACTCGATACATTAAATCCATTAAAATTTTCTGAAAAAGTACATTAATAATAGAATTCAGTATTAAATAAAAATGAAAATGACTTTAAATAAATTTTAGGTAATAACTTATAACAATGTGAATTTTTTCGTTTTATATCATATTTCACGCTGTCAGTCACCGGTGACGAAGAGAAGAGGGAAGAGTACGTTAAAATTGATTAAAAGTAACGTATGTTTCCCCAAAGATTTCTCTTGAAATGACACAAGAAATCAAATCATAATATGGTAAAATTACCAAGATATATAAGTAAATATACTAATCACTATGATATATATTAAACATACAGAGTGTCACAAAAATTCACTCGCAATTCAGAAATGAGTCTCTGAAGTAATTTCAAGTAACTTTTTCCTTTAAACATATTTTCTTCGGGGCTTCTTTCACCAGTTATTAACGGAAAACAGTGACCAATGAGAGACGAGCTCTTCCAGCGCGAATCTGCCGAGCCAACGAGCGCCAGAAGAGCTCAGCACTGCTGATTGACTCGGCCACCACGCGCTCACTTCTCTCGCCCTCTCATTGGCCATTGTTTTTCCTTAATAACTCGTTAACCATACCTCGTAGAAAATTCTTGAAAAGGGAAAAGTTCCTTAAAATAACCCCAAGTACCTTCCACTTCCTATTGCTAAACATTTTTGGAACATCTTCGATAATATAAAAATTCCTAAGTGTACGTTTTTACAACAAAATGACGCCACCCAGCTGCTAAATAACATTGGAAACGGCACTATGTACAAAAGGATAATTAATTAATTAATACTGATTTAGAAAACTGTTTCAAGTGATCGACGATCTAAAAACAGTTATCATTTCCAATGATCAAGATCTGTGATCGACGGGAGAAAAAGTTGAGACAAGAACGCGGCAAATATTTTCAAGCAGAGTTCCAACGAGAACAGTAGCCGCAAGAAGCGATTTCATCGTGACAGAGCTCGAGCCAAGGATAAAAGGTGGACAATGTAGCAAATGATGTAGATAGATCTTGTCGAAATCTAAGTCCAGTAGTCACATAAATCCAGGGTGCCGTTGCTAGTTGGCATTTTCACAGTCCGCGGGCAAACCAATCTCTAAAAGTAGCAGCTGAGTCACGGTCCGTTTGTCGTCAATTGCCCGGATACAAGCGGTCCACATTGTTGGCAACCGGTGACAAAACGATTGTTTCTAGACTCTTTACAAACGATTTATAAACTTTTTCTTGCTATCGCCTAATTGTCGACAAAATAGCAAATTGTTTTTACCTTATCGAGAATTTATGTCTACTTGAATCGTGCAGAGTTGGGTGGGAGGTTATTTAGTTAATAATTGATGATTATAATATGTTAATTAGACTGTGGATCTTTAAAATAAAAATTGATATTATTTATTATATTAAACAGATATGAGATTAAAATGTATTTACTTTTTTAGCAGTGTTAGTATTAATTTTTAAATTCTTTTTTTCTTTATTGTTATGTAGTTCGTTTATTCACTTTTACTTATAAATATATAAAATATGCAGTCCAATTGTTAACTAATTTATAATAAATGAGCAAAATAAATGATACGGCGAATATATAAAATCTTCAGTCCTGTTATAACTAATTCGTAACAATTGAAGCAGAAGTTATCACATCTAATTTATCCACAAAACCTTACACGACTAAATACAAAAATAAAACACATATCTAAAAATCATAAAATATTGTATACAATTACACTTAAACAATTTCCTCTAAAATCAAGAACAACAATAAAAATTTACCAAAATCCATTCTCTAACAAATGCAAAGCCTATTTATCTCCCACCATCAAAGAACTACTATTTTTCCATAATATTTACAGAAAATCCCATTGCAATATCTATAACAGTTCCAAAGTTCTAACAACTTGTCGAGTGAATCCTCCGAACCGTAGCACTGTGCGCGTCGGTTCAACTCCGATCGCGTCCTAGGCGAACAAGAAAATGACAATTCCAGTGGCGAAGGAGGAGGAACAGCAAATTTCAATTATAAGCCTTAGAGCGTCCGATACTCGGTCGGCGAGCGTATCGGACAAAAAGTCGACGCGAGAGGAAAACAACGACGAGTGCGGACGGGTCCGCGACGGGGACACTGAGAGAGAGAGAGAGAGAGAGAGAGCCGCATCCAGATCCAGAGAGAGAGGGCCAAAATAGACAGACAGAGAGAGAGAGAGAGAGAGAGAGAGAGAGAGAGAGAGTAAATAGAGAAAGACAGAGACAAAGAGGTAAAGAGGTGGAGAGAGATTGAGAGAGGAGAAGCGGCGAGAGGGAAACGGAGGAGAAGAAAACAGGGAGGCAGGAGTGCTCGCGTCACGGTGTGGATCGTTGTTTGTGTTGATCGCGGTGCAACACGCCGCGAACCGCGAGCCGAGAAGCCGCGCGGCGGCGACACATCTGGCCGCGTGGGAAGATCGCGCTCCCATTCCCCGTCGCGTCGGCCACGGCGAGCAGCGCGTCCAGGTTTCTCTATTTATGCGAAATCCCCGAGACGCGGCGATCCGCGTGCACGCTCTGTGTCTTTGCCGATTGCGTGCCCCGCGGCCTCCGCTAATACGCTCGATAAGCAGCTTCGCCAACAACAGCTTCGGGGCTTCCAGCATCGGAGACGAACGCGGTCTTCTTCTGTTCTTCTGCGTTTAGGGTGGCGGTGCCGGTTACTGTCGCCTTGCCAATTACTGTGCCTTTGATCTATTCCCTTGCATAATTAACCCTTTGTATTTGAGACTTGGCACTGATACGCTAGATTACGTGTTGTTTTTTTAACAATGTTTCTGTTTCAACAATTGTTTTTCAAACGTTCAATTTTCGGATCATCGATGTCGTGTTTTTCAGGAGAGGCGCAAATGTTTCATTTTGTTAATGATGGCGTTGTTAATATATTCTTATGTTGTATTTAGTTTGTAATGTATGTATAACATTTAGTGTGTAATATGTGGAGGTATAATGTGATGTAATTACGTATATGTAATGTATAATGTATTTACGTATTATACTATATTTGAATATAATATACTATATATATTATACATTTTATATGTAAATATTTTACATATTATATACATTATACTATACTCACACATACCACGTATTAAATATATACCACACAACATACTTTTTTGCAGAAAACCTACTCTACACCTTCTTTGGTTAATAAAAGGTGATTTAAAAAGTTGCATACTGAAAAGTGTAATTATCGTTCGCACGAGTAATTATGATCGTAATAAGATGCGTTGGATTCTGTGAGTTGTTTATAAAGACGAACGATCGTGTGCGACGTGAAACAGGGAACAGAGCGCGGAGCGCGGTTCGGGGATTACGGGGGCGAGGAAGAAGATCGATCCCGAAGCGGGTCCGCACGCGGATGGAATCTCGAATACCCGAACCACGCGTGTCCCGTTAACGACCGACGAGAGGATCTTGCGGGATCTCGAGTGGCTGGCCGACCCGCGCGGCGTGTGTCACCGTTCCATCGTGTGTCGAAGGACGATTCTTTCAGGCTACTTAAACAACGGTGCTAACTACCGACAATAGAATGCGAGCCTGGGAGAGCAGAAGTATGCGCGGCGAGGCGAATCAGTTTCTTGGCAAGACAGCGCGTCACGGATCTTCGGGGACGAGAATACTTTTCGGAGCGTCCGGCTACACCCTCTCGAGTCATTGGCTGACGACTAGCTGGCTTTACGTTAAAATGACGAGCCACTGATTTCTTCGATTTACATATACATTTATAACTTATTTATGGAGTACATGTGTTACTTGTGACAGATATTATAAGTAATGGAATGCATGTTTTTGAATAAAAATTGAAACAGTTGAGGTTATGTTACATAGAAGAAATGTGTCGGAATAGGAATTAAGATAATTAGGAGAGTAAAAATTGGGATAAAAATCAAAACAGGGAACTGAAATAAACGTGTCAGAATAAAAATTACAATAAAAATTAAAGCAATTTTTAGAATAAAAATCAAAACAATTAACACAGTAAGAATCAGAATAAAAATCAAAGCAATAAACAGCTTCAAAATCAAAACAAAAATCGAAACAATTAACAGGGTAAAAATTATAATAAAAATCAAAACAATTAACAAACTAAAAATCAAAATAAGAGTCGAGAAAATTAGTAACCTAAAAATCGCAATAAAATTCGAAACAATTAACAAACTAAAAATCTTACTATCCGCTCGATATATCGAGCGTTAATTGCGGATTACTTAAAAGGGTTAGCAAAGCGATCGCTCGTTGATCGCCCAACTCCCGGCACCGTCCGTTCCCATCTGCTTTATTACCCGATACAATTTGTCGCGTCCGAGTTTATTTATCATCGGCAATACGTCACCGTGTAGCCTACCAAGCTCGATAAGTCACGGTAAAAAGGACCAGGGGCGATACACAGCGAGAAAAGGGAGGAAGACGGAGAGCCGCGGAGGCGGGCAGTCGCTTTAATTTACACCGGCCATGATTTATCCCTCTCCGCGACGTCACTTCCGTCTCCGATGGCCGCGCGACCCTCTCTCTCCTCTCTCTCTCTCTCTCTATCTCTCCCTCTCTCTCACTCTGTCGTTTTCGCCGGCAGTTTTCGAGCGAGCCGCAGTTTTTGATTTACGACGGGCCGCGCGCGTCGTTCGGGCACCGGGAAAGAGAGGGAGGGACGGTGGCGAACGGCACGGAAAAGAGGAGGAAATGAAGAGGAACCGGAATGGCGAGGACCCGGTGGAGGGATCCTGTCGTTTATTTCGACTGAATTTCGACGATCGCGGCTCGTTATTTTGTCGGATTTACGGCGTATCGGGGCGCATCGCGGTTTATGGCAATGGCTCTCGATGAGAACCGCGTTCATCTATCGAGTTCTTAGCTTTTCGACAGTAGAAGCGTTATTTTAACAGATTTATAGCGCAGCGGCGAGTGTCATGGTTATGGAAACGATTCTTGATGAGAACCGCGAGAGCTGCGTCTCAAACATCACCAATGCAACATATTCAAAACGAGGACGCCGACGTGGACGATATTAGTCATCGTTTGACACAACAATTTAGGTACAGGCAGATTGGAAAAATGTCCCACTGAGAGAGCAAGAGAGAGAGAGAGAGAGAGAGAGCGCGTTGGCCCACGGAATCGAGAGAGGAACGACAAATTCGCGGACGGGCCATTAATTCCGGCGACGGGGAGGGAGGTTGAATTATGCCGGGGCCCGGGAGGGTTCAGAACGGTCAGAATCCCGGGCCTGCCTGCTGTCACATCAGCAGCGCGCGCGCGCGCGGGGCATAAAGCAATTCGCAGGCGGCAGACAAGTCGCTGTCAAGGCGACTGCGGGCGTCGCGTCACGTCGCCTCTCGCCCCGGCCCCGGGAGAACTTTCATTTGCATCGTCCGAATTTTAATGGGGCCCGACATATTGTGCCCTCGTTGGTAATTCCTGTCGGATTTAAAGGTAGCCCTCCTCCCCTCTGTCTTCCTCTACCTCTCCCATCTGCCCTCTTCGATTCATCTCGCAGGCCGCGCCTCGGGAACATCGGTCTGCCACGAGAGATAAAGTCAATCTCTCCTCTCCGGCACCGTGGCCGCTTCTCTCTCGCCGCGATACGTCCGATTCGATCTCGAAAATAAGGCGAGACCAAAGGGCCTTAGGGACCCGGGCACCTCTCTCTCGGCCTGCCCCGCCGCGCAAATTGTTCGTTCGCCCTCTCCGTGACCGGTGTCCCACCTCCGGTCCTCTTATTGCGAACGGCGCGGGACGCCGTGCGAGAGAGAGAGAGAAAGAGAGAGAGAGAGAGAGAGAGAGAGAGACGCTGGGGGTGTTCGACAGCGGGGAAACAAATCGAAAACAAACAGCTGAAATTAATCGAACGCCGTCTCTTATTCACGGACGAATCACTTTGCCGATTTTACTGGCGGCGAAAGCGCGATAAGGTTTTGTTCGATCGCGATGGTTCAGCAATGCTTCGGCGAGAAATTATGTCTGTCGGGGTGATGCGAAAATGGCCGAGTTGTTCCACTTCGTCGATCGCTTTTCCAACCCTTTGCACTGGGGTGTTCGTCGAGAGGGGGTATGAGGAATGTTATAGGTAATTTTCACGATTTTTATATTAACGATTTGTATAAATAGGACCTTTAATGTAGATCTGTATAAATAGGGCATAATCTTGACATAACCTTAACAATTTTTGATTTAGTATATCTGTATAAATAGGACGTTTTAGTAAATTTTATCTAAATTTTCTAAGTATAATGATTACTGTGGAAAACAAAAGAAATGTGGGGGACGTATTACTTATTTTCAAAATTATTAGTAATATTGTTTGTTCTTCTTTGTTAAGCTTTATTCGAGACGTTAAAAGACTTCTCTTTGCAATCCGCGATAAATTCTTTGACTCTATTTGTAATTATATTAATCTAGTAAGCGGTGACGTTGATTTATTCCCTGGCTCTATATTAATAAATGCAGGCAATTGGAGCCAAAAAAATCAAACTAGGTAGCATAAGGAAGCCTTTAAGTCGTCTTAAAGGCGTTCACTTTAAAGCGTAAAGGGTTGAGAATGAATAAGTAAATAAATGAAGAAAGAAAGAAATAAAGGGAGAAAATAAGTAAGTAAGTAAGTAAGTAAATAAGTAACTAAATAAGCAAGCAACTAACTATTTAAACACGGAAATAAATAAAGAAATAAGGGATTAAATAACTAGCTAAATAAGAAACGAAAAAACGAAAAAAAGAACAAAAGAAAGTAAAAATTGCACAGATAACCAAACAACCAAAGAAACAACCAATTCTAAAACATCCCCTGCCAACAATAGACTAAATCCTTAACAGGTTGAATGCCACGCCAATTTTACCGGGATTGTCCGTGGCGCCACGATGAAATTTCCATTTAGCGATACATATAATGTTGAAATATTATATACAATAGATAATTTACAACGTACAAACATGTTTCAAATGTTTTATACTGCATCCATTTCTTCACACCACTACATCAACGATGATAATAATAAGAAATTATAAGTGTTGTCTCTTCGTCTAACTTTCTTATGTTTTTTTCAATCCGGGCACGCTGGTCAGCGGTGGCCCCCATGGCGTCACAGCCAAGTTAGGTGCCGGTCACCGGTGACCCCCGTGGCATTCAACCTGTTAAACGCGACAACAAACAGACTAACACGATCATATGTCGCACCTGTTGAAGAAAAAGTATCATTACAACCGGGCAATTTCTTTCGGCGACAGGCTGGCAGAGAGCAGCAGCCCCTCTTTCCCGGCCAAGCGCAAAATCGTTCGGCGTTCAAACAAAAACCGTTTCTCGGTCCATTCATTTCTTTGACGAATGGCGGCCCGGAGAAGAAGAAGAAGAAGAAGAGAAAGAAGCAGGGCGCAGGGGGGGGACACTTACGAATTCAATTACGATTTGCTGAATTACCCGTGCAAATGAGAGCGGAGAGGTCGCCGCGTCGCGGTTGCACAGCGCTCCCGGGCCGCCACCGCGACGCGCGCAATTTTCGTGCGCCGCCTCGCGCCGCCTTCGCCGCGTTCCCGCCACGTTCTTAATTAATCCCGCGCCGAGATTTACGATCCCATTCGTTACGTTCAATTGCACCGTATCAATATTCATGCCGCGGATAGAATAAGGCGACCGCACCGGGCGACAACGTTGCCGTTGGACCGCCGCGAAGCTGGCCTTTCGTCGATCTTTCGATCGCGACATGGATCCGCGATTTTTCAAAGATTTGTATATAAATTCGATAAGATCGAGCTTTGTTGTAATAATATTACAGTTGGAGAATTGACTGTTAAAATTGTTACAGGAATAGAGAAATTAAATTTTATAGAATTTGTTTGCGAAGGGGTGGGTTTTAATATCATTTGAATGTTAAGGTATTTCATTGTAATATTAATTAAGTATTAATTAAGTGAGATTGGTGCAGATTTTTAGGTATCTATTTTTATATGAATCGTCATGTCATAATTGTGCAGGGAAGTGAATTTATTGCTACTGATTCTCGCGAGGGTTGAAATTCGATGAAATCTAATGCCATGTGATGGAATAAAATATTGTGTCTCGACTAGAATTTATAAAATTGACTAAGATAAATCAAATAAAGCACGATAAAATGCATTCAAGAAAGAGACAGTAGAATAAAATAAAATTAAAACAGATTAAATAAACACTCCTACCCTATTAGCACGTATAGAATAAAGTGGCATAAATCAGAATAAAATAGATAAAATAAAGATAAGATATTATAAAATAGAATAAAAATAAATCAAATTAAATCTACCACACTATTAATACAAATATAATCAAGATAAAATAAAGAAGAATAAAGTAGACAAATACAGACTAGAATAAACTAAAATTAAAATAAATAACATTAAAGCTAACACATACATAATAAAAATTGACGATCACTATTCACAGCCTAGAAGCTATAAACAGGTCCTTAAAATTTCCTCCACGTACTCAGAAACGTTTCAGCCTATCGGAGATCCCATTTTCCGTCGGACGATCTCATTAAAAGCGTGTACACGTGCCCGTTTGTGTCCGCGCAACAGAATTTCATAAAAATCGTAGTGCTGCGCGTCGTTGCGCATTGGTGGGACCGGTCTCTCTCTCTCTCTCTCTCTCTCTCGCGTCAGCACTCTCGGTCTTTCTAGGGTTAAAATGGGTCGCGCCAATGTAATTCAAGTTCTTGTAAACATCAGCGCGGTGCGCGAACAGAGGCCGAAGATTGATATAACGTCCGCGTGCGGTGTTTGCGGGATAGCTGTCCATTAGAACGAGTGTTGGGGCAGCAGCCGGGCCGCGAAGATTAATCTCGGACCGCTGCGCCGTGAACGGTGTCCTTTAACGGGGGGGAGTTTAGACCCGGCGTCGTATATACGGGAAATCGGCGTCCCCGGTATCTGCTTAACGAGTCGATTAGAATTCAATCCGAGCCACGGCCGAAGGAATTTTATATTAGCAATTTATCGGCATATGGTTTTGGAATTAAACGGAATTCCAACGTCGGCTGTGCTCGCCCGAGCCCCGGCCGCTTCCGTCTAATTTTATCGGCTGCGCCGCCGCGGTTCGCCTTCTACGAGAGCCGGCCGGCATTCAAGGAATCGATATCGATTAGCATCGCGCGTTGGCCGGCGAAAATCTACCGCCTCGGTGCACGCACACCGGCAAAGCGATTTTAATGCGTGAAGTACCTCCCGCATCACCGCGCACGGTTTCGCAAACCCCTCTGTCATTATTCTGGCCGCTAATGATGCTACTGATCCGCTTTGCGTTGCGGCGAATTCGGGGATAGAAATCGAATTCTTCATTTTTTATTAAGCTTTGTTTAGTAAAATACTTCATTTATTTATTAATTTGAATTTAACTGCAACTGCAACTTCATTTGAACTTCATTTGAATTTCATTTTAATTCAATTTTAATTCCATTACAATTTCATTTGAATTTCATTTTAATTCAATTTTAGTTCAATTTTAGTTCCATTGCAATTTCATTTGAATTTCATTTTAATTCAATTTTAATTCAATTACAATTTCATTTGAATTTTCTTCCAATTTCATTTCAATTTCGTGCTAATTCAATTTTAATTTAATTTCAATTTCATTTTAATTTCATTTCAATTTAAACTTTAATGAAAGCCTTTTAACAATAAATTTTCAAACTATAATAATATTAACAAGGAAATAAACAGTACAAAAGTATGCACAGTTAACTTGATTAAATAAATTAACATCTCCACAATCTCGCTTAATTTCTCTAGATTAATTCTGTAATTTAAACAAATCACTTTTTCTCTCTTAAAAATGAAATCAATCAAACCCGCTTATAAAATCAATTTATATTTCTTCAATTTTTATTTCCTTCGCGAATAATTTCAATAAATCAAGATAAAATTGAATATAAAGGAAACACTATAGTCCGCGAGCTATTAGATTATAAAATAAAGTTTGAAGTGTTGTTGAAAATATGGCGGGATCGGCGGGAATCGTCCGATAAATTCAGCGGGAACAAATTTTCATCGAGGGGTCCCCCGGAGCCGTATCCCATGTCGGAACTCGTTCGGTTTACACGAGCAGGTTGCCTAATCGAGGAACGTCTAACGGGTGTCTAAATAATTCCCGCGTAAAGCGTGTCGCCGTGGGCCGCGGCAATAAATTTGCACACAAAGTGCTCTTTGTGCTCCGGCTCTTCTCCCTCTCCTCCCTCTCCACCCCCCCCCCCACCCCCTTTCCCTTTTGCACCTTTCCGCGCCGCTACCAGTAAGCAGCGAGGAGCGCGCTTCTTCTTCTCTCTATTCACGCGCGACCTTTTAGCCGTCACGGATTTTATTTTCACCGCTCCCTGAGAGAGCGCAACGCCGCTGCTTGCCTCTGGGCTGCCCACTGCCGTTCGAATTTTCTCCGTTTCTTCGTTTCTTCGTTTATCGCGCCGTCGAGAATGCGGTGACAATCGAATAAATGCGAACGCTGATTTTGTCACGCGATTCTTTATCTTTTTCATAACAGGGTGGTTCGGTTTTTAAGGTGAGAGAAAAAAGTTTGATAATTTAGTATTAAATGGTAGTAGTAAAATAGTATTGTGATGGGTGTGAGTGGCATTGTTGTTATTGGAGTACGATAAACAATTTAGTATTAAATGGTAGTAAAATTGTATTGAGATAGCTGTAACTGGCATTGTCATTATTGGAATATGATAAACAATATATATAGTATTAAATGACAGTGAAATAGTATTCAGATAGCTGTAATTGACATTGCCATTATTGCAATATGATAAACAATATAGTATTGAATAGTAGTAAAATAGTATTGAGAATGGAGTAACTGGTATAGTCATTATTGTAGTACCATTGTTTATGAGAAATGAGAAGTAATCTGTGCAAATTGTATGAAACTGTTAAATGAGATAATTAAATAAAAATTGTATTTTTCCTGTTTTTCCTAGTTTTGATAAAAATGTATTTCTTTCATAGTGTATTTAATAAGAATATATTCTTCTTTCTAGTAATTTCAATAAAAGTGTATTTTAAGTTTCAGTAGATTTAATAAAAAATATATTTGTCTTCTAGTTGTTTTGATAACGATATATTTTTTCCTATAGTAATTTTTATAAGAATGTATTTCTAGTTTTAATAGGTAGTTTAATATAAGTATACTTCCCCCTCCAGTAGTATTAATAAAAATGTCCCATTCCTGCAAGCAGTTTTAATAGAAATTCCTTCTTATATTTTTAATTAAAGCTTGATAAAATCAAATATATTTTACCTTGCAGTAATTTTTATAAAAATATATTTCTCCTACTATTAATCCTAATAAAACTGTATTTTAAGTTCTAAAGAAGTCTTAATAGAAATATTCTTCTCCCTCCCCAATCTCTTAATAAAAAAATATTATTCCTTCTACTAATTTTATAATAAACATATATTTTTCCTCCTTGTAATTCTAATAAATTAAAATACTTCTACTTTAATACTACGAGCAATACTTCAATCACACTTGCCCTCACTAAATATAGTTTTAATTATAATTTTCAATCTACCCCTTGACATAAAATAATTAAAATAAATAAAAATAAATATATTTATGACATCCAAAAACTATTATATATATTCTTAAATAAATCTACCTATTACTTGCACTGCTAAGTTATACAACTCTCACATTAAAAAAAAAAGTTAACTACCCCAATCGACGCAACCAAATATAAAATTACGAAAATAATTAAAATATAAAGTATTATATCAATGAACATTTTTATCCTTCAAACAGCAACGCTGACAGCTTGCTACTAGACAAACGATAATTTTCCGAGCGACTGCGAAGGGACGGTCGTGGAATTCCGAAGGCAGGGGTGAACAGAGCTCGAGTTCAGACTCGGGCGTGCTCGCGAGGAGCCACGTGGCCTGCGGTCGCTAATGGTTTAACGAGCCGGTGGCACGCGATGGGCGTGGATTCCGGCAGCGGATTCGGAAATTGAGATGTAACCCGCCACGAATCCCGCACGAACGCTCTATCTTCCGCGGAATCTCGCTTAATGAGCGGCGCCGCCGCCGTCTTGATTGATTCTCGGGTCCTCGGGCTACGCGTCTAACGCCTCCTCGCGTGCGATCTTCGCCCCGAAATCCTGCTTGTTCCCGGCGCGATCCAGAAAAAGACGACTTTTGCCCTCCGTTTACGCAGCCGCGACGCGCCACCAGATTTCTAAGACGTACTTGCAACGCGGCTTACAAGGACGTTGCAGCGTTTCTGCAACGCTGTATTATCTGCGTTTTCTTAACCTATTTTTCAATTTCCAAGTGGACAAATTTGGATGGAGGACATTTTTTGTCATTTAATATTCACTTGTGTGTTGTTTAAGTCTCTTTGTTGAGGAAGCAGCTGTTCCTTTTATTGGTTATAGTATTAATAATTAATGTATATGTGGATATATAGACGTTAATAATATTAGTGTAATTTATAATAATATTATTATATTGTAATCATTTTATGAAGGTATTATATTATATAATGTAATAATATTAATATAGTTTATATACATATATAATTATACACATGATAGAATATTAATAAATATGTGTATAATTATATGCATACATAATTTATAACAATATTATTATGTCACAGTCATATTATAAAAATATTCTATTAACATACTATAATAACATTAATACAGTTTATCTACATGATCCTGTATATAATAAACTCTATACTAAATGCATGATGAAATATCAAATATGATATAACATATATCAAAAATTAATAATTGAACATGGCTTCCACAAAATTAGAATTCAAATCGGACAGTTCTAACTCTGGGCCCAAATGAACCCGACGTCAGCTAATCGACGGTTAATGAGTTAACATAACGTATAACGTATAACTCTGTAAAGTAGAAACTACGATGCGAGATATCTCGTCAACAACATCGTGCAACATACGTTCAAACTCGAAATATCTCGTCGTCGCGCAAAGACGAAGTCGAACAATGCCAGACTCGATTAAACCGCGTGTACACGGTATGCCTCCAATGTCGACATTCTTACGAATGTCTATGAATCGACGAGAGGTTTCCGGGGTCCCCGTGCGAACTGATTAGAGGTGCAGAGAGCAGCCTGGGCTCGAGGAAACATTCCGAGACCTTGAGACAGCACGTGGGCAAGTTGCCGTTCCAGTCCGGCGATCGATCAACAGGAAATCGAAGACCTCGAAAACGAGGAGCTATCTCTCGACCATCGCTTGCACGCGATATTCTCCCCGTGAACTCGATAAATCTGCGACTCTACGCGCCGCGAAGCGCATCTCCGAACGAGGCGGATCCTTGTCCCCAATTTACAATAAAATAGGTAGTTAAAATTTATTTTCTCTACATTTTCTTAAATTCTGTTAGCAAGTCAGGCAAAGAGATGGTAAAAGGAGAGTTTGAATTCCAAGTAATAGCAAAAATATAACAAGAAATAGATGCTTTAATATTTGCTATTTTAACCCTTTAAATTCGATGCTATTTTAATTGTATATTTGAAATCAAATTTCTGGCTTACAGTGTTTGCATTTTATGGAACAAAGTGCGCTTTTATGCATATGAAATTGATTTTTATCACTTGTATTAATAGTTTTACTATTTAACAATTTTTTAAATTTGAACTTTTAATAATTCAGTGGTGCCTCCGAGAGTTACAGACAATTTTAGTAATAACTCAGAGTCACCGCTCGAGCGAAAGAAACTTATGGAATACCCTAATACTTAAACAATATTTAATATTTTCAGAAGACAGTGCATCACACGCAGTCAACCTTATAGATAATAAACTGTAATAAACACA
This sequence comes from Augochlora pura, assembly GCF_028453695.1. Lineage (NCBI taxonomy): Eukaryota > Metazoa > Arthropoda > Insecta > Hymenoptera > Halictidae > Augochlora > Augochlora pura. Next base: position 9,279,251 of record NC_135778.1, read on the forward strand.
TCAAGATTATTATCTTAGCCAACTACAGTAAACATATCAAGATGGCTAGATCACAGAGATCCGCCAACGCGAAAAAGCGAATCGCTAAAAGAGAGAAAAGAGAACAGGTGAGCAGAGAGCATTGCGAGCAGGGCGAAGATCGTGAGGTGCGCGTCGCGCACGGTGCCCGGTGGCGATCGTGTAGGGTACCTTGTCACCTTGAAGCCGATTGTCAGTAGGCTGCTGGGTGTAGGCAGCGGGACGACGGTCCCCTCCAGGCCGCGGCGGCGGAATCCTTCGATTGGATGATCCTTTCGCGCACTGCTCTCGCGTGTTCGTCTCCCCCTTCGCTGCTCCCCCCCTCGAGCGCGTTGCGCGACGGGCCGCTCCCGGGTCGCGCGGAGACGATGGAAAGACCCGACGGAACGCGACGGAACGCGATGGGACGCGATGGAAAGCGATAGAAAACGAAGGAACGCGACGGAACGCGATGGAAATCGATAGGAATCGACAGAAAACGAAGGAACCCGACGGAACGCGATGGAAAGCAATTGAAAACAAAGGAACGCGACGGAACGCGATGGAAAGCAATTGAAAACGAAGAAACGAGACGGAAAACGATAGAAAACGAAGGAACGCGACGGAACGCTATGGAAAGCAATTGAAAACGAAGGAACGCGGCGCAACGCGATGGAAAGCGATAGGAAACGAAGGACTGCGGCGGAATGCGGTGATAAACAGCAGAACACGACGGAACGCGATGGTAAACAGCGGACCGCGACGGAACGCGATGGAAAGCGATATTAGACAATGAAACACGACGGAACGCGACGCAATGCGGCGGATGCGGTTCGCTGCGGCCGCACTCGCGACTGATATCTCTCTCTTTCCGAAGGATCGACGCGGGTCGCGACGCCGGCGACGCGACGCGACGACGCTGTCGATCGCGCGTGGCACCTCCCGTGTCCCCAGAGGGGCCGCGCGGGAGACCCTCCCGGGCTACGGAGACTGGGGAGGGCGCGACCCACGCGACCCTGCCTCCGCGAATCCGCTGCCTCCGCAGAACACGACGGCATAACGGATGTCCGCGATTCCAGAAAGCATCGCCCAACATGGGGCTACCGTTCCCCGGATCCTGGTGAACGGTCCTGGCCAGCTTTCAAGGACTTTTTCAGTTAGATTGAACCTCGAGAAAGGATTTCTATGGTTTTATGGGGGGCCCGTGGAAGATCGGTTAGCTTGTCTGTGGTTGTTAGATGATCGTTTGGATAATTTGTTGGGATGGAGAGAGTATTTTTGGTTGTTGCGGATAGAGAGCGTTGTTATTGCTGGTTGGAAAATTAAATTAGTTTATAGTTGAAAGAGGTGTTTGTTATTTAGTTTATTGTATTAGTTATTGTTTATAGGGAGATTGATACGTATACGAGAATTTAATATGTTGATAGGTGAATATGTTAAGGTTATTTAGAACACTGCTATTTTTTATTAGTTTTTAATTTGATTATAATGATATAAGTTCATTTATTTATGTTATAATGATATATATTTAATTGTACGTTCGGCTAAATAAATGATCTTCTCAACCTATTCTTCTTATTATATCAAATGAAATTGCCATGTTGAATCACTACAGAAAATTCTTTCTAACTGTCCATTCCATCATAAACAACCATGTACACTTTCGAAAGAGAAGCTACGATTACTCCAGTCTCGCAACACGTTTTTATAGTTGTTAAAAATTGATAACTATATAAAACAATATGTATGGCTCGAATAATCGTGTCTCCTCTTCCCCAATTGTCCATTTTTGCTTCCAATCTAATGAACAATTAGAGACTCATTGCTAACAAAAATCAGTTCGAACCAACACTATCCTGAGAACTAAATCCAATATTATGATAAACTATCAGAACTGTTTGTTAATTGTGTCATATCCAATAATGAGATCAATTTTGACCTCCAGGAAGTAGATTAAAAATAAGAACTGCATCGAAGACGAAAAGAGCATTAGCCTTAGGCGGATTCTTTTGCCAATACAAAAAGCTGTCACGCATAATCTTGACATAACTTTGGCACGATCTCGACAAATCTTGACATCACCTTGCCATAATTTTGACATCACCTAGCCAACGTCATGCTAACCTGTCAAAATTCCAAGATCCAGCGACGAAGATCGCTAACTTCTACTACATTACGCCGCAATAATCATTCTTTTTTAACAGCTTTATTAATCAATTCCACGTTCGTTTGTTACGGTAACTAAAAAAAGTTTAATCAACTCGATTGCATTGAAACGGAAGCAACAATTCCCACGTCAACTCGATTCGTCAGCCTAATTGACGAGGTCAACGAGCGATCGACGGGTTTGAAGAGTTCGACGACCCGATACATAGAGCGAATTTCACTAAAATCGTTGCCAAATCCACATAATTTTTATATATGTATATATTTATTTTAAAGCTTGAAGCCTCTACTTTACGACAAAGTATCTACATTTCTGCGACGAATTTCGTTAAAATTTGCGTTTTAATGGCGGTCGTCAAATACTAGAATAAAATAGCATCCGCCGATTGTTAAGGGGGTCACCCGTTAGACAGCCACTATATTATATTTCGCCACGTGTATTTTATTCGGCGATAAATTTCGCTAAAATTCGCGATTTAACGGCGATCGCCAAAATCGAATGACGGTCACCAAAATCAAATGACGGTTAGTCAATTGTCAATGGGGTCACCCGTTAGACAGCCATTATATTATATTTCGCCACGTGTATTTTATTCGGCGATAAATTCCGTTAAAATTCGCGATTTAGCGGCAACCGCCAAAATCAAATGGCTGTCACGAAAATCAAATGACGATCATCAATTATCAAGGGGGTCACCCGTTAGACAGCCATTATATTATATTTCGCCGCGGTGGCTCGCGAAACGGCGAAACGCGGCGATATACCTGTTTATAAGGCGGCAAACCGCGGGCACGTTGTTGACTGGCGATAGAGCCCCGTCGTGCACACGCCGACGCATTCACCTGTATGACGTAGTCCACCGGATCGGATAGGATCGGACAGTCGCCGTATCCCCGGCGATTAGAGGCCGTGGGCGAGGATCGGATCCGCGGAGGAGGAAAAGGCGCCGTGGAAAAAAATCGGCACCAGGCTCCGCGTGTAAAACTAGTTGATGACGTGGTGCGCCAAACACTTCTGCCGATCGGAAACGATCCCGTTCACGGAGATGCGGGTCCTCGCGCTCGCGCTCGCCTCTCCACCTTCTCCTCTTTATCGTTATTATTATATACGCCGTCGCGTTACCTGCCACCTTCGATTTTATTTCGTTTCGCTCTATTCGCACCTTACTGGTAATCGCGGATGATTTTCAACCTGGCGAACGCGGTGAAAACAGCTTTCAAGTTTTTTAATTAAACACTGGTGTACTGAATTAATTTTATATAATTTTTATTAGAATTTTATTACTATTAATTTTAAGATAAATTTATCTATATTGTTTAACTACGACTGGATAAATAATGATTTTGTTGGAATATTTTGACAGAAATTTTTAATGTTATATAATGGTTGTAGTTGGTTCTTTTATGTTGCGATGTTTGTGCTGGAGTGTTGGTAAATATTTAATTGTTTTATTATGATTTTATGAAAAACTGTTTGATCTTTAAGTGACTTTGTTATCTGGTAATATCGTGTGTTGCACAGAATATTTTATTAAATAACAAAGAGCAATGAAGGATAGACTATTCTTAATTTTTCCTAATTTGTAATTATAGTATTGATGTAATAATTAAAATCGGTGGAATTTAAATATTTATTTTAATACTATTTAATATTAAGTGATATTTTTAAGATCGCTATTTCAATATTATTTGATATTAAACAATATTATCTAATACCACTTATCTTAACATAATTTCATATTAAATAGAATTATTTAACATCACTTCCTCTAATACCATTTAATACTAAATAAAATAATTTAACAGCAACTGCATAAACGCTATTTAATCTGAAATAATCTCCTTTGATATCATTAATTTCAACATCGTTTCGAATCTATAAAAGTCGATTACAGAAGGAGCAAATTTCTTAATTACTTTCGAAACGCGAGCCGGCTTCCCTCTAATCTTGCGTAATGGGAGAAATAAAAATTCCGCGACCGTTAAAAGCACCGATTCATTTCGCAGGAGTGTTTCGCGCCGAGAGAGAAAGCATAATGATTTTACGAGTTTATTAATAGACGACCGACCCGACCGAACGACTGGACGAACCAACCGCACGTAATTATTAAACCTAATTCGACTGACGAGGTATAAAGCCGTCCGGGTCCCCCTCTCGTTTCCTCCGTTTAGCAGCCGGCCCCGGCGACGGCGAAGGCGGGCATTGCATAATCACCGTGGAAAAAGGGACAACATCGATCGCGAAATTTACATCAATTAGCGCTTCCCGCGGGCTTCGCGAATCGAAGGCTGGTGCGCGCCGAGGCCGAGCGACGTCGTCGAACGGGGCGGAGACACGCTGCGGGCGCCAGAAAATTTTTCCATATTTCTTCTTGCACGGTGCCCTTGGAAATCGCGAACTCGTAGATCACGTAGATATCGATGAATTCGCTCGCGACGAAGAAAATTCCATCGCGGTGATTTCGCAACGTCGCGTCGAGTTTATCAATTCCCGATTGCGTATTCGTGTCCACGGTATCTGTTGTTAAATGTTGGTCGAGATTAGGTGTCTCATTTCTTTTGTTTAAGAGGGTTTTGTAGACCATTAATAAATTAAATAATAATAATGAAAAAAAGATAATGATAATAATGATGATGATGATGGTGACGATGATGACGATGATGACGATGATGACGATGATGATGATGACGATGACAATAATGATGATGACGATGATGATGATGACGATGACAATAATGATGATGACGACGATGATGATGACGATGACAATAATGATGATGACGACGATGATGATGATAATGATGACAATGACAACGCGAATGATGATAATAATGACAATGCTGTTAATGACGATAATGTTGCAATAATGATAATGATAACGATAATAACTGTGATAATTTTTTTTTTGGGCAGTGAAGCGGAAAAATCTTCAGCAAGATGCTAGTAATAAAAATAATAATAATGACAGTAATAATGATAATATTATTAACAAGAACAATAATAATTAAAAAATGTTGAGTCTGGTGCACACTATAGCACTTTTAAATGAAAACCTAATAAAATAAAAAGGCTGAGGATATATTTTCAAAATAGTACAAAATTTTACACGTTACTTTAATCTCCTAATCTTTAGGCTATAATTAGACTATCAAGATTAGACTAAAGAATTCAATCGGAACTTAACATCGGTCAAAAGTCATTCGATTATAATACGTCCATGGATTTAAAGAACTTTCGTAGCACAACGACCTAATATATTAGCAGAGTTCGTTGTCCCCAATTAGGTAGCATTTCTCAGATTCTGAGTGGCAATTTCCAGGACCATATATGGGGGACAAGGGAACGTGTTAATCGGTCGTATGGATGCATCCCGTAGATATCGAGATCGTGGGTTCTCCGAAACGATACGGGACGATGACGATAGCAAAGAGCGGAGAACCAGTCACGCAGCAGCAGCAGCAGCAGCAAACAGCAGCAACATTTTCCCGTTCCAGCATTTCGTCGATGTTTTTCGTTCCCTGAAATAGCCAAACTTCCCGCTGGGATCGGGCTCGGCCGATTCTAGGCACGTTCTATTCGCGAAGCCACCGTGCGACCAGTTTTTCCATCGGTTTAATCGACTTATCAAACTTCGTCACGTCATAAGCCGGCCTTGTTACGGTCCCATCGGGCATTGTTTCCACCGGATCGGTGGAAAAGAGAAAAAGGTACACGGAGCTCGGATTGAATCTGTCACGCAGCGAAGAAGTTTTCAAGAATTCCGTGATATTTATTGAGAGAGATAGTTTTTTCAACGTGATAATTGTTCGATTTTTATTGCTTATTCAGTTTTATGCAATTTTAATGCTTATGCAACCTTTATTGCAATATTAAATAGGCAATATTCAATAGCCAATATTCAACACTCAATATTCAATCTTTTACATATTCAATATTAAATCTTCAATTTTCAATATTCAACACTCAATATTTCAATAGTTTATATATTCAATATTTAATCTTTAATATTTAATATTCTTTACATATTCAATACTCAATCTTCAATATTTAATATTTTTACATATTCAATATTCAATCTTCAATATTTCATATTTTACATATTCAATATTCAGTATCCAATCTTCAATAATTAATACTTTATATATTCAATATTCAATCTTCAATATTTAATATTTTTTACATATTCAATACTCAATCTTCAATATTTAATATTTTCACATATTCCATATTAATTTTTTTATATAGTCAATATACAATATTCAATATTTAATATTTTATATATTCAATTTTATACATTCAGATTTTATCGTATAACAAATGTAAAAAGTATTTAATCACCGATAACTGAACATTACTAATTTTGAATAACTTTTAGTAAAAATTCCATCGCAGTATCTCCACCGTTCCAAAAGCAATAACAACATTGTCAGTGAATTCTCGAAACCGGACCGCCGCGTGTCGGATCCGCTCGGTCGCGGCGCAGGTGTTCTCGCGCAAGCCGACTTCCAAGAACGTTTTGTCATCGGGCACGAGCCTTTTCGTTTTTCCAGCGAATTTCCCAACCGGAATACCACCGTGAGATTCGAGGATCGCGCGGGTTTCCTTAATGCGACCGGCCTCGACGCTTATGCAACCGGCCGGCACACACGCGGCGTTCTGCGAATATTTCGGCACGATTGTGTCTTGCCGGCCACCGTAATCACCCGGCCCGCGTGCTGACCGAATGCCTTTTCGCCTCGATTCCACGGATTTTTCTCGCCTTAATCATCGTTTAATGAGACACGCTCGTAAACATCGAGGATTTCCATCTTTCCGGAACGTTTTCGCGCGAAGCACGCGGAATTCGATCGCGAAACCACGGCGAATTCAAATTGCGATTTATCGAGACAGAGCGCCTATTGACAATAATAGTTTCTTAAAGATATACTAAAGAATTTCATAGAAGTTTAATTTTCATAGAAATTTATTTAAGAATATATTGTTCAAAAGAATTACAGAATATAGCTTAGAATTCTCAGTGAAACTTAGCCAGCTTTGATAGACTGTAACTTTGCGAATAATTGTCATAGGATGATGACTCTTTTTTTAGATTAAAGCTTAAGATTGCTGCTTTAAAACAGTATTTTTGATTTCGATGTAATTCGCGATTTTAAGTACGAGACATCCCCGCAACTGTAACCCTTTAAATACCAGGCTACGTTTGTTATGCCGAAAAATGCCAATTTTAACAAAATGCACGAGCTCTGTAAAATTTGTTCCAGAGACGCCATTTCCACCTAAATAAACTTCGATCCTTCCCCTTCAATTTAAAAAAAAAGCGAAAAGTCTATACGATTTTTTTACGCAAAGTTACAACGCCTGAAACTAATACAATTTTCGCATCACACCAAACTTGGCAATGTTCCATATGACAATCATGATCTCGTATTTAAACAATTATTATCATAAAACTGCATTTAATTAACCATTAATCAACACTATCTCAAAGTCCGAATTCCAAGCTTCGATTCAAAGGAAACGTCATCGGCCCACCTCAATTTCCCACAAAGTTATCGTCGGTGAAAGTCGACGGCCATCCATCCGCAATTTGCCACGCTACAGTTACATCGAGCGCTATAGTTTCGCAGGATTTTTTCGCGATGCGCCGACAGGACTTGGCAACCTTATCTCTGCGCGATGAAAAAGGACGACTGGCACCGCGCGGAGCGAGTGCAGCCGTTAAATAAAAAGGTAACCGTAGAACCCCGGCAGCGTTTCGGCAAATGCCGGTGTCGCGATGGCGGCCCATTCCCGGAATACCATCCCGGCAGCCCTTTGACACCGAACGACAGCCAATAAATCGCGCGCGGCGGATCGCTAGGCGGTTTTCAGGGGATCGCGGCTCGTAAATATCGCGAGTTTTATTGCCGGCGTTTCGGGGCTGCCAGAGGCCGGGGAGCGCCGACGAGATATCGATATAATAAAAGCTCGGATGAGAGATGGAGAAAGTGGGAAAGAAAGAGAACGTAGCAGAGAAAGGAATAAAAACAAGACGAGGAGAGAGAGAGAGAGAGAGAGAGGGGGGGGGGGAAAGAGAGAGACAAGAAGGGAGCATCGCGGTGGGATTTCGTGGGGCCGCGCTATTTTATCGGGGCCCGAGGGGCCCGCGGCCCGCGGGACAGGCACTAAAATCAAGTGCTCCAGTTTTATGGGTGTCGGATACGCGCCGGGCGAACACGTGTTTACGGTCAGGCCCCGTGGTCCGCGATCTCGGGGCTTCATGGTCCGCTGGCCACGTGACCGGTCCCCGATAAATCTCGCGGCAACTTCCCGGGGCCTCTTCTTTGGCCGGCTTTCTGCTCGATAACGGCGCCGCGACGCGGGGCGACGCGACCGGTAGCCTTCTTCCCTCGTCGCCGCCGCCACGAGTTTTCGACTCGCCCCACCTTAATTCGCGAAATAAATCATTACCGGGGGAAATCAATACGGGCCCCCGGGAGTACCGCGGAATCTTCGGGACTCCGCCGGGGCCATTTCTCAACGGCCCGAGATAGGCCCGAGATACCGAGAAACCCGGGGCACCGTGCTTTGACCGGCTCGAGATGGCATCGTTAAGTGAAACCCTCCGGAAGGGTGTCCACGAGTTTTAATTTTTCAGAATCGGTTTTATGGTTTGTTAATTTCTTGTTTTACGACTTTATTGGCAGCTGTGATTTGCACTTGTTTGTTGATAACGTGTTTTTGGGACAGATGGGTGATTTATATCTGCTGTATTTATTGTTTAGTGTCATTTGGTTATTGTTATTTATTGTAGTTGTTATTTGTTAATGTGTGCTTGTTGTTATTTATTATAGGTAGCATATGTCATTATTTGCTTATTATTATTTACTGACTGACTGTTTTTTATTACATTTATTATTCACTGTTATTTACTTACTGCTATTTATTATATTTACCATTCATTACTATTTACTTATTCTCACTTATTATATTTATTATTATCATTAATTGTATTTATTAAATACGTTAAATATAATATAGATTTATTACTGTAATATATTTATAGAATACACCATCGCTTTCATCTTATACACATATTCAAAGTACTGTACCTAAGACAACATCCCCTATCACCATAATCATTACATCATATATGCACAAAAATTTCCTATCAATCAAATCGCAGACTAAAATATAACAGACTAAAATAACAAGCAATATATAAGAATGAAGTAAAAGGAAAAGAAGTTGTCTCTAAATTCAGTAATTTCGAAAATCGTCTCACGTGTATCGAAGATTGAAACGGTAAGAAAAGCGGGTCGCAGTCGCACATAAACAGTGATTTCTCCACGACGAGTTCGACGAGTGTACGTACTCATTGCCAGACAGTTGAAGGGCTAAAAGTCTGTGTAGGAGAGGAAAAAGCTTGAATCCGTAATCCGATTCGTCCGAGTACACTCGATCGTTATCGAGGAGAAAACAAAGCGAGGAATTCCTCGAACGTCGGCCGAGAGCATTATTGACACACATCATCGGGCTTCTGGTTAAACGACGATTGTCACCGCCGGCCTCTCTCTCTCTCTCTCTTTTCTGTATCGTTCTCTTTGTCTCCGGCTCTCTATTTATTTCTTTTTGTCTTTGTGTTTTTTCTGTTTTATTTTCTTCCTTTCTTTCTTTTAATCACTCTTTTTCTCTCTCTTTGTCTATATTTATATCTCTTTTTCTCTTTATATATATATCTCTCTCTCCCTCCCTCTCGAGGATCGGTGTCCACACGCCGCGATTAATTCGCAGCACGTAGCCTGGCCGGCTCCCGTGCCGATTTCCAGGTACACACACGAGAGCGTCTCTCTCGCAATCGATCTCGCGTGTTCCGTCCGTCGATCGATCTCCGGCCGAGAGCCGCACTTTCGTCGCGCGCGGAATTAATCGGTGATTAAGGGTATATAAGCAAGGTCAATCGTCGTCGTCGTCGTCGACGGCGGCGGTGATTCAGCGCCGCGGCCCGTGTGAGTAAGGCATCCACTCCGCGCGCTTGTGCCGCGCGGACAGGGCCCACGAGGAAGGACCGGGACACGGGCCGAGGAGACGTACGAGCCGGGAAAGAAAAACGGGACCGAATTTATCTTGTTGATCGATCGGGGGAAGAGAGGGCAAGGCAGCGGGACCCGGGGTCCCCGGGCCCCCTTCGCCGCCGCCGCCGCCGCCGCCCGTAGACGGTGCTTATCGGCCGATCTTCTCCTCTTTCGTATCTCGGTGAATTCCCACCGCGACAAATTTTTGCCGGTCCGATGATTGAGCCCGGCGGCAGGAGAGATACCCGGCCCCGGGATCTATTAGCCCATCAATTATTTTGATTCATCGCCGGCGATCATTCCCTTGCAATCGCTCGATAATTACTCGCGGAGGTGGGTCCCGTCGATCTATCCGGCTGGCAAATGAGTGATCGCCGATTTTACGGAGGAAGAGAAATTCATAATTTTTGGTTAATAATATAAACTTGATCAATTAGGCGAACTAATTTAGGCGATGCTTTTCTTTCGACGCTTTATTTTCAGAAGGCGCACAAATAATATATAAAATAATAAATAAAATTATAAATAAAATAATATATATAATATTTATAATATGTATAATATATAATATTTATAATATGTATAATATATAATATTTATAATATGTATAACATATAATATTTATAGTGTATATAACTGCGTCCTAAAACTGCTCAAAATCTGCCCGAGCTTTTACGGGCTAAATAGTACATAAATGAAGACACTCTGAAATATTCCATATCAGAGTTTATTAATTCTAAAGATCAAAATTTGTTTAAGACAGGCATTTCTGTATTGATATCTTGTTGAAAAGGGTGTAATAAAGCAAACGGGGCATATTTTGATTAAATCAACAGCTTTTGAAAAAATATATACAGTTTTATATATTTACGAAAATATCCGACATTTCATATGCACCAACCTAATAGATTAAGTGATTTTAACGCGTTGACAATACAGAAGAATATGTTAAGACCATCTATTACCAAAATTCCCCAAGTTGCTAATCCAATATATCGTTACCGCGACGATTTTCTGAGTTATTTCGCGACTTTTATTGCATGTATTACAAAAGTAATTATTTTTATTGAAAATTTAAGAATTTTTCTTTCACGTACAGTACTTGATATAATTATAATATAGACAAACTTTGGATAATAATTTGGCGAACCATTATTGAAGTAAAAGTGCTGTAACTTTGCGTAGAAAAATCGCAGCTGCGTTTTCTTTTTTTTTTAATTAAACAGGAAGGAGTGAGGTTTATTTTAGTGTAAATGGCGTTTGTAAGAAAAATTTTATAAAGTTTGTGTATTTTGTCAAACTTTACTACGACAGGTCGAGCTTAGCAATTTTTAGTGTAACGAACATGGTTGGATATTTAAAGGGCTACAGTGATGTGCGAGTGTAATAAATTAAAAATTTAGAGATACTGTTTTAAAGTAGAAGTTTTAAGCTTTAATTTGAAAAAAATACCATTATTATACGTTGATTTTTCGCGGAGTTATTGTCAGTCAAAGTTGATCAAATTTGATCTAAGTTTTTCTATGCTATTATTTTCTAGCGCAGTGTATAATTGTACAATGTAGGCAGTATTATGTTACAATTATAAGCAGTATTATATAATAATTATAAGCAGTATATTTCATTATACACTATTTCTACACTACCAGAAAACAGTGGCAGCCATTTTCCCTAAATCGTTCCACTAAAAATCTGCCACCAGATCTATTTCTTCAAACTATTCTCTCGAACAAATTATTCCAATTTTATATTGAAATTCACAAAGGGCGATGACATTGTCAAAATTAATATTTGAAAGGAAAATGAATTGTTCAATTTCAAATATGTCAACGCATTCCAAATGCACAAAAAAACCTAAATATAACGAAATAAAAATTGTCAGCAGCAATTGCATGTCACGAGAGCTCTATAATCAATTTATCCGAAAAAATAAATTTCTTCACTAACCTAAAATCTAAATTTATTTATTAACCTGAAACGTAAAAAATGTCATTGAAACCAAAATATTATAATATCGATTAGCATGAAAATTTCTGCATCCGGCCATCAAACGGCTAAACTCAAAACGTTGAGATCTTTCCATTCGATTATCTACATCTTAAAATTATCATTAACCAATACCTATGAAGATCTACCAATGAAAAAATCAAAGCTCAGACATGAATCAAAGTTAAGATGTCTTCACCTCGAAGCAACTCACGAACGCGAAGAAATGAGAGAGCAGACAGCCGAATTTCACGAAGAAAGCACCGCGCAGCTCTCATGTCCCACGGGTCGCGGTCCAATTAAGCCGTGCCGGGATTTACGGGTCCGAGAATCCGCGAAACTCCCGCTCGGATTCGGGGCCCCGCGGTTTCGCCACGGTAATAAAACGAAACGGACCGATAAAAGAGAGGCGAAAGGTGTCCGTTTGACTGTCCATCGTGCCCCGTGCTCTGTAATAAAGGCGGCTTCCACCTTTGCCTCTGCCCCATTGTCTTCCCACCGCGCCCTCCACCTCTTTCCCTTTTCTTCTCCCGCTTTCGCCGGTGACTCGTTATCCTCTCGTTCCGCACCCTCCTCCCTTCTCCCTTCCTCTTCCGCCGGCAAAAGCCTCTGTCTGTTGTGTCCTCTTTTTTAATTTACTCTTTTCGCGGAATGCATGCAACTATAACTATAATAACTATTTTATAGAATATATATATAATATTGTTGCGTGAGCGCAGCACATCGACTTATTTAGTGGGTCCACCTTTATGCCTTATTACATCGTTTAATCGATTTGGCATACTTTCTACCAGTTTTAATGTGATATCTGGTTCAATACTATTCCAAAATTTCCAAAATTTTGCTTTTCAGCATTTGCTTATTGTTATAATAATATTCGATTTATATGAATTTGTAGACATCGAGAAATAGTTGCAAATCGCTAATAAACATTAATGTTTAGGCATATACTAGAATTACGATGTCCCCTGAGAGGGGACAAACTTTTCCGCTTCCGTCACATCCAAAAACATTAAATAAGATAATAAAAAGTTTATTGCAAAATTTTACACGCATCCCTCGATTTCAACAGATTTCTCTTATAAGAAATGAGGGTACGAACACTTATAGGATTGACTGTATATTAAACTAGTTTCAGAACTCGTTGCATGTTTTTCCACCGTCTCAATCAATTCGCGCCTAATAACAAAGTCTGCCGTGAACAAAGGTAGACGAAGTTAAAAGTGGCGCTCCTAATCATTCCCGGACTCGTTCCATCGTCGCGTGGAGACGCGTCGTCGTTCGCCGGACGCTCTCGTTCTCCCGGGGCGAGAGAAGAATACCGTGGGGGCCCCGCGAGACGGCAAGTGTTTACAGATCGCAAATCAGTGGTGTCCCGGGGGAGAGAGACGGCGCGCGATACATCCGGAGGCTGGGCGGCGGTTTTAGGCGTAGCGAGAGGGCGCAGTATTCGGAGTATTCGGCGCGCGGCGTCGGCGAGCGTCGGCGCGTTGCGGTTCTGGTTTCTGGTACTGGATTCCGGTCCGCCGCCGCCGCCGTCCCGGGCCCCCCCCCTCTCCCTCCCCCCCCCCCCCCCCACCCCCCCCCCCCCCTCCTTCCTTCTCCGCGACCCCGCCGCGTGTCGCTCTCTTTTTCCACCCGGGCGTGGATCGAGGCACGTTCGCCGAAGGTTAAACATACTTGTGCTCTACTACGCTATTGCGCCGCGATCGGTTCGGTCGTCCCTAAACGCTGATCGGTTCGATCGTCCCTTGAACGAATCTTAATAGACGATTTCGACGCGGCTACGTTTGAAACGGGGTCGTAGAGTCGGCACCCTTGTGAGAAACTACTTTGCGACGCTGTCGATTAGATCTTCGGGGCGCGCGATTTTAGGGAAAATAAGAGGCACAGTTGCATGGAAGTTTTTGTTATAAATACATAAATGGAAGGTAATATTTATTTCGATTTTTTAAAGGCGAAATAAGTAGCAACTAATGCGATTTTTTAAGCTTGGAAATTAGGAAGAAATAATTTTTGGAAAAATCATAATTTATTTCAGTGTTTAGTTTCTCGCAGATTTGGAATTTGTATGAAATATTGATAAACTTGATTTTTTGTGGTTATTTTGAATTATGTTATTTGAGGTTATTAAGATTCGTTTTAGGTTAGTTTTAGGCTATTGGCGCGTTTATTATTAGCAGTAGATTAATTTAAACGATCTGTGTAGTTTGTCATTAATAATGAATGTATATTAATATGTATGAATGTAAATAACGATAACAATTTAAAACTGTTATTTCTAATAAGTATCTTTAAGTAAGTTATAGAAAATTATTATTTATAGAAAATTTATAGAAAATTATTTAGCGACGGTGATGAGACTTTATTTCTTCATTTAATTTATACTGTTAATATTATTATTATTATTACTAATATTATTATTAATCATTACCATAATTAATACAAAAATAAAGTATTACTACTACAACTATTATAATTCACAAAAAGAAATGATCAAAGACATCGTACTCGCTTCAGTCATAAACAGAATAAACCTTCCGACCATGAAACAATTTATTAAAAATCACAAGAGCAACAAAAGCAAAATATGATCCAATATAAATTAAAAGGGAACGATTCTAAATTTTTTAAAAAATTCACCAATATTTGTTAGCACCTGGAATTTGTTAGGATTATTAGGACGTGGATCACTGACTTTAACAACGAATAGACTTTATTATAAGAATTGTTTTACATGTGAACACGCGTAGAGCTTACAACAGACTGGGGCGAGTAAAGAATCGGCGGGAAGAAGGCGGACAGAATAAACAAATAAGAATCGGTTCATTACTTTACGCGCTCTCACACAGATAGCGTGAAAATGATGAAAAGTCTAGTATTAATTCTCAACAGAATTTTCTCTATTACCAAGAAAATAAGGGAACGAATAAAAGGGGTGGATAAATCAGCGGGCGGAGAGAGGAATTGGACCGGAAAGCGGTGGAAACGAGGGATTTACGAGAGCCCGGAACGAAACCGAGAATCCGAAACCGAATCAGAAATCCGAAACCGAAACCGATGGGTCCCGACAATGGGCTACCAGCGGCGCCGGTTGACATTATAAATCGCAATCAGCGGCTACCGGGGGCCCCGCGTGTGTGTGTGTGTGTGTGCGCGCGTGTGGAACGTCCCCAGAAGATAAGTGAGAAAAAACGCGGCGGGGACGGAGCATTATGCAATCGGGGAGATGACGGCGACCGGGGGGGACAGGTTTATGGGGAGGGGCGTTAAAAAATGATAGGGCCCTTTAAACCGCGTAATTAAGTGCCGGTATTTTAAGCAGCGTTTTCACCCGGATGCCGAGGGTACCCCTTTAAAACGCCACGGAACACGGGGAACGCGCATTGTTCCACGAAAGACAACGTTCCTGGATGTTTGAATTAATCATGGCTGTCGCTACTGTTTTTTCTTTTTTGGCTTTCTGCGATCGGTGTATTCGGCTTTGATGATCTAGTTAGATGAATAATTGTTTTTTGAAATTTGTGTAAATGGATTGGTTATTTTTTAAAATTGGATTCAACGACTTGAGCGTTTTCTAAAATTGGTTTAAATTTATTTATTTATTTATATGATTGGTCTAAACGACTTGGTTACTTTTTTAAGATTTTTGTAAGATATGAAGATTTTTTTTAAATTAGTCTGAATGACTTCAATATATTTAAAAGATTGTTTCAAATTATTTCAATATTTTCTAATATTGGTTCAAAGGATTTTAAGATTATTTAAAGACTTGAGCATTTTTTTTAATTAATCCAAATCACTTGAATATTTTTCAATAATGATACAAACGTCTTGAATATTTTTTAAGACCGGCCCAAACTAATTGGATATTTTTTACTACTAATTCAAACTACATAAATATTTTTTAAGAACAATCCAAGCTAAAAAATATTAGTCTAACAAGTTTGCTAAAGAATAAATAAAAAAGAACTTCCAACAGTTCACAATTGCTAATGCTATTAACAAACTTAGAAAATGATCTTTATCAACTTTTTCATCCGCTATTAACTTGTCCAAATCAAAATAGGGATCGCTTCCTGTTTTCGGTTCGCCTTGCGACGAGCCGCCTCGTGTTTCAACGATGTATTTAGTCTTCGCGGCGCGTCGTGTTTAGTCTTCATATCGACCCAAATCTCGCACTCGAATAACTCAAGAATCCGTGGACTTTCATAAGCGGCCGCGACAAATGTTTAGGGATAGCATCGCTTGGAACGAGACAACAACGTCCGGCGATAATTGCCAAGAGGTGGCCGACAATTGCGTCACGCGAGCGACGCGAGAGCGTATACTGTCCGTTGCTTGGAGGACGGTATAATTCCTGTAAAGAGATAAAGGTGTATCCCGCTAACCACCACCTGATATATACGACTATAGTCTCCACTCATCTCCCGAAATCCGTTTCCATCGGCGAACAAGAAGACCGATAACCTAATCGACGCGAGGAGCGAGGCGGTCGGTCGCCGTTCCGCCTAATCGCGTCTCTCGTTCGGCGCGCGACTTTGCCGATAACAATCGAAAATCTGGAATGAAAACAAAATGGAAGAGGCTGGGAGGGGACCAGGGCGAGCGAGACGGCGACGGGATGTCGAGAGGCGTTGCTCGTTCGCTATCGGACAGGCTCGAGTCCCTCGTTTCCCGGAAATCGGGCGATCGGAAGGGCTCGTTTTCGCCGATCGTTTCCGAGGTCGTTTCCGAGGGAAACGCGTTCACCCTGCTTGCGCAAGGACGTTCGCGTGGCTGGGTTTCCGGGAATCGGTCCTGCGCTTTCTCCGTGCCATCTTCCGAGCATCGGACGGCAGGCGAAAGCGGCGTAGTCGACGCGTCAACGACGGCGCAATTTTTTTGAAACTTTCCTGGACGACGGCGATTCGAACCCCTTGCTGTGCCATTCTCGTCATAGTTAGAATGATTAGAAGCTTTTCGATTGCTTCTAAAAATGTAAGAGATGATTTATATTTATTGGGTGTTTGTATTTACTTGAATGTTTAGATAATGGTGACGAGAAGTTGGGAATTTTTTCGGACTATTAACCCTTGACTATAGACCCTTGCACTACGACTTCTTCCACGCTGCGTTAATTAGCATTTCTCTGTCCTTAATACTTTTAATAAAAGGACCAGACAACTCTTGTTCTTTTACTATCTTTATGTACGTTTATTTCTAGACTTTGATTACAGAAGAGGTCAATTTCATTTCAATTTAAAAGAAATTAATAATACTCGTTTTTATAGTGTAAGGGGTTAAGACTTCTTTTGAGAAAGAGAGAAACAATAGCGTCGTGCGATTTTTTAAGTATTCATACACTCACGATTTTTCCGTAGAAAGATGGCGCGATCGATGTTGATCACAATTCTATGCTTACCTGTAACAAATAGAAATCAACAATTAGATTATAGTTGATAAATTCTAGAAAATTTGATGACAGAGTCTAATCTAACGAGGTTATAGTTTGATTTTTTTATGTGACTATATTTTCTGCATTTACAATTGAGGTGAATAGGTGAAACGCATGTTAATTGAAGAATTAATTAACTCTTTGCACTCGAGGGTTCCGCAGCGGAGCCATTTAAAATATTTATTGTTCATTGAGTTTAATGATCAATTTCAAGTGGCTCCACTTCGGAGCCTTCGGCTGCAAAGGGTTAAATTACTTTTTGCCTCGCTGCTTTATATTTAATGAATTGTTAAAAATTTAATTATTGCTTATTATAAACTTATTAGAATTATATTAATATAAGAAATGAATGCTTATTTGATTTCAATGCATTTCAATTGAGAACATCTTTGCTTCAGCAGTAAATTTTGACAGTAATTCTAGAATTATTCTAAAATATGCGAAATTTATAAATACGTTTGATAAACATTGTTGACACGTTTAATAAATATTGACATAACCCAAATCGTAGGAGAAGCATCTTTATTATAAAATATAAAATTGCCATTTCCTGTTTTTAAACTCGACGGTCCATTCGCGTTAACCACTTAGCTGCGTCAATATATTATTCAATCTTATATTATCAATCGCACTGAGTATAGCTTTTCAACAGTCGCTCTAGAATCACCCTAAAGTATCCTAAATTCATCAATACATTTAATAAGCCTTTTAACTCAAATCATAAAAGAATTGTTCTTATTGTAATATATAAAATAGCAATTTCCTTATGACGTGTCTAAACGTCATATACCAATTATTATATAAAAAAACATTGTAACCTAACTCATAGAAAAACTATTCTTATTATAATAAATAAAATTACCATTTCCTAATGACGTGTATAAACATCGTACAGCAATTATTATTTAACCAACAATACCCCTAAAGCGAAGCCCGCGACACGCATACCATCTTATCATTCCCAAAACAATTTCACACTCCGTTCGCCGAGCGTTTCACGCAGCCTCAACATAACCTTGCCGGTCTCGAAAAAAGGCGGCGCGTATCTGTCGGTCAGTTTTTATCGTAGCCGCAACAAAATCCACGATAGAATGCGAAAGAAGCGCGGGCGCTTGCGTAGGGAAGGGGGGATCGGAGCTGAATTTTGTCCCCTCTGTTTTTTTCCGCGAAATGAATTTAGACCTCCCAGCTAGCAGCCCCTTAAAGAAGGTTTCTTGCGGTGATCGCGGCGCGGAGCCGGTAGCGGTGGAGAAGCCGTAGTAAACCGGCGCGCCGCGTCGAAAGTAAAGTTTTGGAGGAAAGTTTCGGCGAGGCAAGTTTTTCACAGCGTTCGATTCCTTCACGTAACCCACCGGGTACGCATCGCGGAACGACCAGAGAGAGAAAGAGAGAGAGAGAGGGAGAGGGAGAAAGAGAGAGGGACACCGGGGGTCAATTACAAGGGGAACGGCGGCGGCTCTCGCAAGGCGAAATTCAATTACGTTAGAAAAACAGGCTGATCCGGGGCCGTCGGAAACGAAATGGCTGTCCGGCTGTGAGCGCGCGCACCGGCCCCCCCTTGCCCACCTCTCTTTGTAAAGGCGATCGTGTGTACCACCATCGAGGGGGTATATCTCGTTTTCTTCGTCTCGAGGGGGGTCGCCCCCCTCGGGCCCCGATTTAAGTCCGCGCTGTTACCGTCGGGATCGGACCCGGGCCAACAAATAATTTCCCCGCGAGAAAGAAAGCCAGTCACCGGACAAAAGACACGTCAGCATCGGCTCGCGGGGATCCTGAAGAAATGCCGGGACGTGGAGCTGACGCGACGCGGGACGGTTCGAGGAATCTTATTTTCTTTCGGCCACTGTCACGGAAACGGACGGTGTACCTGCGGACGATCGGCGTCCACGATTGAGTTCGTTAAGGGAATTAAATCTTTAGCGGGACGTTCGCGTGGTCGCTACGACCACTTGCGTTGAGAGGTCACGAGTCTTGGGTCACCGATGACATTTTTTGTTTGGTGATGTCTGTTGGAAATTAGACTGGCGCTTCGTGCAATGAAAATGCTGTTGTACAAATAGGTATTTTGATATTTAGATTTATGCGTTATGTGTAACTTTAGTCGTCTTAAAGTTGTTCATTTTACATTCATTTTAGACCTGAATGTTTTACACTTTAAAATTACCGTCTTTAGCACGTTTTATTTCTGTTAATAAAAGAATGTCCAACTTAGAATGCCATTAAGACTTTTTAGAGACGTTTCAAAAGTTCAATTATTATAATACATAGTATATATTAGTATGTACTATTACATAAAATTTTATAATACATTTCCTACAAATGGTTTGCAAACGTCCTACGACCCCTTTGCACTCGAGTGGCGCCTCTGAGGCGCCAATGAAAATTGTTATACCGTTTGCAAAATAACTTTGCCATTATTAAAGACCCTTCTATTTAAAAGACTTAAAAGCGTAACAGTTATCCGCATAAATTGCAGTAAGTTATATAAAATGGGAATACAGCCGGTCAAAATAGCTATTTTCAATCTAGACTTAAAATGGCTTCGAGTGCAAAGGATTAAAAACCTGTCGAATATCGTACACCAGACTTTTTAAAAAGCTCTCTAATATCATACACCAAACGTCTCAAAAACGTCCACCGTACGTCTCACGAAAGTCCCACGGAGAGCCCGAAGGACAGGCCGCGGCGTTCGAAGGCGACGCCGGCAAACAGCAACCGGGGGATTAGGTCATAAGAGCGGCCCTCGGGGCCGGCCGAGCAAGAAATAGGTGTAAATACCGGGGCTGTGTGTCCCGTGGCCGGTTGCGCAACCGCACTGGTAATTATATTTATTAGACAACGTTTACGGGGGAGCGCGCGAAATCGAGGAGCCGGCTGCTACGCTGCCCGCGAACACTGCCAGGAGGCTTCTAATACGAACGGACGCACCTATTTCCAGACGGCGGGTTCACCTGTTCAACCGCGTCCACACCAACCGACTAAACCCGGCGACGATACAAAATGCTCTTAACGTGCCTACAAAGTTCCCGAAGATTTATCGCCGGTGTGTTTCGCTCGATCTCTGCTGCTTTTTGCGAAATTAGTTGCTCGCAATGTCTTCGCGGGTGGTGTTACCCGCGCGTCTGGGCCAACGCTTGCCAATTTATCGGCTCACGGGAGAGTCGGCTACGTCCGTCAACCGGCTCGGCGACGATGGGCAGCATGGTTCCAAGAGCTGTCGTTCGTCTGTGCGTCTACGGGGTGGCACGGATTCGTAGATACGTTGTTAAAGTGTTTCAGGAATAAAGAAAATGCGAGAGTAAAAAATGTAAAAGAAAGCGTTGTGGAAATCTTTTGAATAGTATTAGGATATTTGTAGACAGTTGAATAAATATAAAACCGAGATAGGAAATTGCTATAGCTTAGTCTTTTATATTCTTTATATTCCAAATAATTATAAAATTAAAAAAAAATATCGTAAATAATATAAAATCCAAGCATAGAAAAATTTAAAGTTAAAATTTCTTGAAATGCATTAGGATACTTGTAGATAGTTGAATAAATATAAAACCGAGATAAGAAATTGCTATAACTTAGCCTTTTCCATTCTTTATATTCTGAAGAAATATAAAATTAAAAAAAAAATTTCAGTTATTATACAGTGATCTAATCACTCTAACACTTACAGAAAAGTTCAAATCATTTAAACCCACAACACTAAAGCCGCCACAATTAAATGACCTAATTTCAAAATTATAAGAACAATTATTCATAAAAAATATTTTTTCACAGATATCGCTACATTATACAACCAACAGAATTATACCAGAAAAACTATGCAACACTTAATGAATAAATAGAATCTTTTAACTATTTTCTGACAAAGCATGCCAAACAATTATTTTTCCATGTATTCACTTCTCAAAACATTATACAATTTTAAAATCGTTGTCGCCCGCTCCCCGCGGTAATTATTCGACGTTAGAGCGAGCTTAGAACACGCGGCGTCGGCAATATTTCAGAGGAGGAGGGGGGGTCCCCCGATGCGTGTCCTAGCGCGACGAAGCGCGCGCGGCTTCCGAGAACCGAGGCCAAAATTCGGCCTCAATTAAAATACCTTCTTGCTGGATTCGAAACCCCGCGCGAAGATAAACTCGCGTGGCATCGTCCTATGGTTCGTTAACGCGTGAAATTCATCTAGAGAAAAGAAACAGAAGGAGAGAGAGAGAGAGAGAGAGAGAGAGAGAGAGAGGGGAAAGAATTCCAACAGGATCGTGTGGCCCAGGTACTCGGGGCCACGGTAACTCGGCTGTGTAGTACGCGTGTAAAGAGATGATAATAATTAATCAGTCGGCCATCGGACCCGGGTCTACCCCTCTCTCTATTTCTCTCTTTCTCTCGTGGCATCTCTCTTTCTGCCTTGGTATCTCTCTTTCCCTTTTTCTGTCTTTCTCTCTTTCTCTCTCTCTCGGTCTCTCTTTCTTGGTCTCTCTCCATCTCTTTTTTGGTCTCTCTCTTTCTCTCTCTCGGTCTCTCTCGTCGTCTCGTTCCGCGTGGAAACGGGCCCCGTAGATGTAACGAGTAGGCTGTCTCCGGCAGCCATCGTTAAATGTAACTGTTACGATCTTAAAGCTCTCGGCGCGAAGGCGGTTGCGCAACCGACGCGCAACGTGCACACGCACACACGCGCGTCACCGGATCGCCGTCTAGATCGCTGCCGATCTAGGATCCAGGCGGTCGACGCACATGGCGCGCGCGTCGGTTCTCCCGATAGGTAACGACCGAGTGAATTTTCCGCCTTAAATAGACAAGACCATCTGTCCCGCATATGGCGAAAAACGAAAGGCGGTAACCTTCGGGATCACCTTCGAGCAATTGATCTTCTTTTTCATCGCTGCGCGAGAACGGCTAAAAAAGAACCAGTTTCGAGGGATTTTAGAAACCCGCGCGACGCCGACGGCGGCTGTGTTGCAGTAAGGTTAAGCTGCATGATGTTTCAGGATGGAAATTCGATGATGTTTCAGGATGAAAATTCGACGATGTTTTAGGATGGAAATTCGATGTTGTTTCAGAATTTGAATTCGATGTTGTTTCTGTCGATAAAAATGATTTTTCGAATGGAATAATTATTCTGTAATTTATAATTTGATTCAAGTAGATATAAAAATTGTATTATGTATATACATATATTCCTATGTATAGTAAATACTAGAATAAGTAAAAATAATAAGTGAATGTAATAAGTAAATATAATATAATATATGCAATAAATAAATATAATATAATAGATATAGTAAGCATATGAATATAATATAATAAATATAATAATAATATAAATGTAGTATAATAAATATAATAAGCATATATAAATAAATACAAATATACATTATAAAAATACGTAATAATCTACGGTGTTTCTGAAAGGTTATAATATATTAGACACTACCAAAGAATTGTTTTCAAAAATTGCATTTAGACAGTATATAATACAAGAATATTAAAATATGGTAAAAATCGATTGAGTTCGACATGGACTAATAAACAATTAAAAATTGTGAAAATCACGGTTTTAATTTTAGATAAATTATTAAGTAATACATAATAGTATAACCTACAAGGTACATTTCTTAAGCTATCATTGTAGTCTCAGATGAAACAATTAATTAACATAATTTCCCGATACTTTGATCATATTAAGGAATTGCAATTTTGCCAAACAATATTTTTAACCATCATCTAGTAACCCAATAAACAAGGGCTATGTTACGCCAGCCAATCTCTCTTCTGATTGGTCAATGTTTCTCGTTAATAACTCGTAAAGAAAGTCGCCAATTGCATTTTCACTAAGAAAAAAGAAATTACTCTAAGTAATCTCAAGTGTCCCTTTTATTTCCTACAGATACCATAATATTAGGACACCCTGTACATAACACAAGCACCGTATACACCGTTCCTACATTTCTCGTCGAGGCATCTTGATGAATATTCTAATCCCGCGAAACAGCCCCGACTAATTTCCGAGGAAGATCGAGGCGATAAATATTTGGCGGTAACACTCTACGCGTATCGAACACTGCCCGGACAGCACGATAACAGTGTGATACCCGCGATAGATCCGTAGAAACGATCTCGTTCGTGGGACCGAGACCGCGCGCGCGCGCTCGTTTGATCGTGGGTGGACGGAACACGCGCTCGTAATCATCGATCGTTTGTCTCTTTAATAACTACAAGAACCGATCGCAACAGTTTTCCACGGTCTATGCGGCGCGGCCCGGCCCGGCCCGCGGTCCGTAACGAGCGGCGTGCGTGCGAATTAATTTGCAACTGGCCCCAGCGCCGTCGCGACATAAATTTTCCGCGCCGTAATTGTTGCTCGTCGGTTGCTCCGTGTTACACGCGATTACTTACACGCGTCGGAATCTGTAATGCCGCCGATACGCGCCGATTCGACTCGCTTCTCACTCGAGAGAGAGCATAGACGAGAGCGTAGCTGGGCGCACCGTTCTCGCTCGGGATCAATCTGGACGCGTACGCGTGAGATCATCTTCCGGTGCCGAACATGCTAGAAATAGTCGCGCGGATGGAACCGTGAATAGAAGTCGAAAGAGTTGGGACGATTCCTTGAATTTTCATTGATCGAAAGTTCGACGATCGGATTTTTATCGCCATTTGCGTGATCGATTTCTGTGATCCGTTCTCGTGGTAATTAATAATTTGCTATCTATTATTTAGGTATTGTTGGGCAATTTTTTGAATGTTGGATACTTATTAAGATTATACAATTTTTTGATTAAATAAATTTTAGTATTAACACTTCATCGACCGGTCATCCGGTCGTAAAAATTTTCGTTTCTATTTTGATTTTATTTATCTTATTAATCGCGAAAGATGTTTAATAATTAAAAATTTATAGAATAATATTGAAGCTTGTAGTACAATTTAATACATTTATTTTAATAATAAATAACAAATTAAGGAGATAGCAATAAGGACGCGTCATGATTCCCCTCTGCTTAGGCGTCGCGCCTTTCGTTTGTTCTTTCTCTTCTGTTCTCTGTGTTCACTTCGTCTCCGCCATATGTTCACGATTATAATATTCTTAGCGTTCTTATATTAAATAATTAAATATATATTCATATACCTAGAAACTAACAACACGATTTCTATAAAGCTTTATGATCGTTCAAGCTAAAGAGCCAAGCCGCATCAGAACGTTCGAGTAGAACGCAGCGCCGTCCGCGCTCGTCAAACGTCGCTTGCGAAATCGTCCGCGTAAAGAAGGAGCAAGTGGAAGAGTTACGATCGGTATTCCCTTCGGCGAATCAAAAATGCAAACGAGCTTGGTCCCGATGCGACCGCAGAGACGGAAAACTCGAAGGCACTTGGCGTACGTAGAGCGTCGGCCGCGGCTCGTTAGCCCGAATTAATTACGAGCGGCTCCGCTAACGACTGCCGTTTTCAACGCCTCTTTTTCTCGCGTCAGCCGCCCGTCTCCCCTTATCTCTGTCTACCGCGTTACCCGCTCCTATCTCCGCCGTTACCCTCTTCTGTCTCCCGCCGTTACCCGCTTCCACGCCGCGCGGAGTCGCAGGCCGCGGCAAACAGAGAACCCGCTCCTCCGCGTGCACTGTCCTCTCCAACTCTCTGTGTACCGTGTACACACGCGCGCGGGCCGAGTGGCCCGGAGTGTTGTTGGCCTCGATTTGTCAATCCACCCGACAAATCCTAAGTAGGAACACACCGTGTGTGTCATTGCGTGTGTCCGACTGAAACCGTTTCGCGCAAGCTGACTTTCGTTTACGCGCGTTCCTCTCTTGTTGGTGTCGTCGCGGCGCGCCGGCTACCTCGAAACTTCTGACACGCGCGGACGTGCGTCTCGGGTCCGAGCCAGCCCAGGAAGTTTACCCTCAACGTCGCGGAACCCCTTGATTTCTCTGTTGAGTCAATACTCGCGCACGATTTTCAGTCTTCTTGCGAAAGCGATGACCGCATTTTCGCGATATTGTGTCCGATTCGTGTTTCACAAATTCTTGTCTATTTAAAATTAATATTGGTATTTTAATAGTTGTAATGGAAATTTGGTTTAGGAAGGAAATTAATAATGTTGTTTTTATGTTGAGATATTCGGTTTGTTGATTATTGGGATGAATTTTTGTAAAATGTTATTTCTACTCAAATTTCGTTTTTAATATTTCATGTTTCAATATCATGTTTTAAATATTTTACATATTTCGTATTTTATATAATTTATACTTTATATTTTTTATTTTTTATTTTATATTTTATATTTTACATTTTATTTATTAGGTTGGTGCATATGAAATCTCGGATGTTTTCGAAAAATATAAAACTGTATATCTTTTTTCAAAGGCTGTTGATTTAATCAAAATATGCCCCATTTACTTAACTACGCTCTTTTCAACAAGATATCAATACAGAAATGCCTGTCTTAAACAAATTCTGATCTTTAGAATTCATAAACTCTGATGTGGAATATTTCAGAGTGTCTTCATTTATATACTATTTAGCCCGTAAAAACTGTCCTGAATGTTTAAAATAGCGAAAGTCGCTTGGCGAAAGATTTATATTTTATAAAATTGTATATTTTACTTCATTTAATTTCGCAATCGTTTTGTACGACGTATGCGTAGTTTTTGTGGGCTAAACAGTATGTAAATGATCCATTAAAATATCTATCAAGGTATCCTTCGATCCATCGAAGTATTCATCGCAGCATCCATCAAAGTATCCATCTATCCATCTAAGTATCCATCAAACTATCCGCGAAAGTATCCGTCGAACTATCCACTAAAATATCCATCGCGTATTCGTCGCGTTTGCGCAGAGGCGCGTCTTCCCGGCTCGTAATGAAGCCATTGTTCCCACTGATAAATGATTCGCGTCGTTCGCTGTCGCCGTTTTTCACTCGCGGCGTTCGCCCGCTTGCAACGGCCTGCTCCCGGCCCCGCTACCAGCTTTCCATTACGTTATCGCCGGGGCGCAATGGAAACGGTTCATTATGGAAATCGCGATTACGGGCCCCAACGACCGCGGGCCGTCCGTCGAAGTCTTTATTGCCGCCGTTCGATCCGCGACGCTTTCGCCTGCGCCGATCCTCGCCGATCTTCGTGACGAAACGCGACGCAATTAACTACGCGGGATAAACGCACCGAACGTAACCATGAATATTTATGAGCATCTTTTCCCGGCCTCGTCGTCCCCCTGGAAACCCGATCACGCCGAGAGTTACGCCGCCATTTTCGAACGGGTCGTCGATCGAAAATGGAGAACAGTATAACTATTTTCCGAGCTAAATTTGGCAATTTTTATTTTGCGAACCGTATGATCGATCTTTATCAACTTTTCAGGGTGTGTTTAGAGTTGTTTAATGTATGTTTTTGATTTTTCATATCGTCGTGTCTTTAAAATTGTAGGAGATATTGGTGGACCATGGGAATCATGTTTCGCGGACGATGAATGTTCGGCAGAGGCGTACGACAATTTTTAAATAAATAATAAATATATTTGGGGTCTTATTTGTGACAATTGAGACGTCGACTGCATTGTTGTTGTCTTAGATTATTGTCTATATTTTTGTTTTTCGTTTATCTTAAGAGAATTGTCATCTTTTTCGGAAATAATCGAAGGAGACTGTTATTTTTCGGAAAACTACGCCCTCCTAAATTTAAATAATTATAACAAATTTCACAGCATCGATGTAAAAAAATCGGCGAACCTATTAGACACATGTGTAATTATAATAAAAGGTTTTATAATAATTCGTTCATCACTTTTCCTAAAAACAACCCTTAGAGATTTCCGAGGTAAATTATTATTATTATTATTACTCACCTACTAAATTACCAAAAATTTGTCAATCGAAATGGTAATTGCAGAGCGTGCAACAGATGCAAATCTTCAAGTTCTAAAAGTCACCTGTTAACTGTCATTTAATTTCTTCAGAAAATTCGCGGATTCGGTCGGGGCGGTCGTAGGAAGAAGCGAGTAAACGGCGTGAAAGTAGACCTTTCTCTCTCTCCGCGGCGTTTCTCGGCTGAATGAATTATGAGCGGCCATCAGCGGTACACGTGCGCGGCAAGGGACGACTATGCTCTCGCGTCGAAAGTGTCGAAACGCGTGCGGCACCGCGTGGAAAGCCTCTCCCGATGTTCTTTCGGCGGCGATCGTTCTTCGGGCCCCGCTTCATTTCTCGCTCCTCTCTTTTTTTTCTTCTTCTTCTTCTTAATCTGGCCCCGCGAATGAAAACGGCCGTTCGCAAAAACCGACGTCGATCGGCGCCTTTCGAATTCTAATTAGCCAGCGGCGCGCATGAATGAAACGCGCGCTGGCGGAGAGGGTTGCGCAACCGGCAGCCGCGAATGATTTACCGGCGAGATATCGCTGGGAGATTACCGTTCTACGAGCAGGTCGCTCGACGGAGAAGTGACAACGCGGCTTCGCGCGGATTTTTAACGCCAATTATAGCAATTATCCGGTGCCCCCGGACGTTTTTTGTCCGGCGAACAGAAACGAGCTGTCCGGCTTTTTTGTCCGTCTCGTACGAAAGAAAGCGATCGCGGTGCTGGTTGTACTATCCCGGGGATCTAGACTGCGAACGATCGACATCTGGATCATTTTATACTGTGTTTTCGGCACCTATGAATTTCTGATATTATGTCGGCTGTTTGTTATTAAAATCTCTCGACGATTTTTCAGAAAAATCTCTTTCTGTTTCGTTTCGTTTGTCTTGAAATCATTGTAGCATTTTTCATCGTAATTATAACGATAAATGATGAATGATCAATGATGAATCATCAATGATGAATAATGAAAGATCAATGATGAATGATGAAAGATCAATGATGAATGATGAAAGATCAATGATGAATGATGAAAAATCAATGATGAATGATGAAAGATCAATAATAAATGATGAAAGATCAATGATCGATGATGAAAGATCAATGATCGATGATCGATGATAAAAGATCAATCATCAATCATCAATGATGAAAGATCAATGATCGATGATCGATGATAAAAGATCAATCATCAATCATCAATGATGAAAGATCAATGATAAATGATCAATAAACAATGATGAATGATGAAAGATCAATGATGAATGATGAATCATCAATGATCAATGATCGATGATCAATGATCAGTGATCAATAATCAATGATGAATAACGAAAAATCAATGATCAATGAACAATGATCAATCATCACTGATGAATGATGAAAGATCGATGATCGATGATCCATAATCAATTATGCATGATCAATGACCGATGATCGATAATCAATGATGAAAGATCAATGATCGAAGATCGATTATCAATGATGAATGACGAATGATGATAGATCAATGATCAATGATAAATGATAAATCATAAATGACAAATAATAAACAATAATAATATATGAAAATAATAATACGAATACGAATACTATTAAGAATAAGAATAATATGACGCCAAGTCGCAGGAGTAGCAAATTAAATAAACTGAAGAAAAAGAAAAAAAGAATGATCGCAACTGTGATTCCCGCAATTTTTGTCGCGCACGGAATAGTTTCGTTTTGCCCATGTGATTCTTCGCATGCTAACAGAGAAAGCTCGGATCACCCATAGATATCCATCAAACGAGGCATCAGACAGTTAGAACCCTTTCCACAGTGATCTAAGATCAGTGAGTGGCGAGAAAGTGGACGAGGCCGTCGGCTAAGAACCTTATTTCTTCGAAAATGGTGGTGATGAGTCTTTTATGTAACTTGTTAGACGGATGGTCTCTCTCGCGGTCTTCCGTTTGGTCTGCAGTGTGTGTTTTATCTGTTTTTTTCTTTTTTTGCGCCGCCGGACGAAACGGGATAAATACTTCGAACGATTTATGTCGGCTGACAAGTTTGTTTAATTCCCGGGCTGTTCGCAGGCCGCGGTACGAAAAGGAATCCAGCGGAATATAGAGAAATAAGCAGCGCAGTAATTTATCATTGTCGTGTACGGAGGTTTTCCCGAGACAAATGTCATTCCGCTTAGCGTCTTGCCACGCATTCGAGTCAACGCAGGGTGAACATAAATTGTTGCCGATGATTTTGGTCAGGGAATTATTATAAACGTTGATGTAACACTTGTAGAAATTCTGTGGCTCCTGGGTCGGACAATTGTTTGTCTATTTATAGTTGATGCAAGTAATACAATTGTAAGACTGGCCAGATTGTAGTAGAGAAAAATTTTGGGTGAAAAATGGCCAACTTTGACTGACGATAACTCCGTGAGAAATCATCGTGAAATGATGGCTCCACTTTTAAATTAAAGCTCGAAGCTTCTGCTTTAAGACAATATTTATGAATTTTATGTTTGACGTACTCTTACTACTATAATTCCTTAAATGCGGGGCCATGTTTATCGTGTTAAAAATTGTCAACTTTAACAAAATGTACAGACTTCATAAATTTTATTTTTCAGATGCCATTTACAGTAGAATGAAGTTTAAACCTTTCCTTTTAATTTAAACAAAAAATAAGAATGTGATTGCGATTTTTTTCGCAAAATTACAGCACTTTACGTTTCATCGAACTTGGTAATTTTTTAATGTGACAAACATGGTGTCACATTTCATGGGTTACAGTGATGAATACGTATCGAACTTAAAATCCAGAAAGACTGTTTTATAGCAGAGATTTCAAGCTTTAATTCAAAGTAAGAAGCATCATCCTACGATGATTCTGTGCAAAGTTATCATTAATCAAATTTGTCTAATTTTCATTCAACATTCTTCTGTATGTAAACGCAGAACGAACCTAACAACGGATGTCAAAAAATAAAAATTATTCTATTAGCAATATATAAATATTTCACAAATAGTACAAAACGAAACGATGAAGATTAAACGCGCGAATGAATAATACGATTTCCAAAACCCGTCGCCAGAAATCGCGAAAAACCGCGTCCGCGTTCCAATCAAAAGCGGACGATCCCGATGCCGCGAATAATAGCTGAAAAAAAATCGCGGCTCCCGTAATGGAAGGTTGTCCGCGCAAACCCGGATGAGCCTAAGCACGGCCAGAGAGCACACGCGACTACACTATAAATAGTCAAGGAGCACCGCGCGTCGTTTCGAAACGCGGCGCGATAATTCATTCGACATATTTCTTCCGCGCCGTTGCACAGCATTAAAATCCGCCTGGCCGAGAGCTGGTTCCCCCGTTCCATTTCATACAAATCGATTATCCTCGCCTCGAGGGGGCGGGGCACGAGGGGAAGCAGCCGAGAGAGAGAGAGACAGAGAGAGAGAGAGAGAGACAGAGAGAGAGAGAGAGAGAGAGAGAGAGAGACAGAGATAGAGATAGAGAGACCGGAACACTTTGTACACACGCGACTTTCCTCCGAGAAGTTGTTCAAGCGACGATCCTTCCCTCCTAATGCAAAGAGAAAAAGGCGAAACCCGAGGATCGAATTCAGCCATAATTCGAATCTTAATGCGAGAGTTCGAATTCTTCGAGTTGCAGAGGCTCGATTTATCGAAGTCGTCGAGGACGATGATACTGATTGATTTCATTAAGTCTAGGTACATTTGTTCCTATTGTACAATTGTTGTATAATTATGTTATGGTACTGTTATTATTATATTATTATACTATTATATTATTATTTTACCATTCTAATACCACATATGCTACTGTATTATTATTATATTATCTTTTCATTATTGTACAATTATTATACTATTATTATACTACTATGTATGCTATATCATTTTACTATTACATTACTATACTACTGCTACACTATTATCTCGCTGTTCGCACTGTCAAATAAATTTGTTGACTCACAGTATATAACCAATCATTCGAATATTAAAATTCTTGTTGGACCAGCGATAATTATTGTTGCCGACGTGAGGCGAGCACAGATATCCCCTTCTTGTCGCGGCGGTGGACGCTGGATGTCGAGACGATCGAGATCAACGAACGATCGAGGGGATTAAGGGAAGTCCGGACCACGGGGCACGGGAGCTTGAAAAAATAATTACGAAACTCGGTGCCGGCCGCGCGCGGCCCCCAGGGGAGAGACACCGTTCCCCGGATCCCGGATTAATCTGACAGCGGAATCTCGGAAGGCCGGTCTCGCGCGCGCGCGCACACGAGCAAATTAATTTCGCTCGGGCAATTAAGATGTCCGATCTGTGTTGGCCCGCGTCAGTCGCGAAATCGCGATCGATCCTCGCCGTTTCGGGGAAAAAGTCCTCGGCGGCCTTCGATCGTGGCCCTGCACCGTGCTCGTTTCGACGACCAATTCGTCGAGAATTAGTTGCAACGTGTCCGCGATCCTTTTTCGAGTGCAATCGACGATCTTTATTATTTGTTCGGGAATTATTTGTAATTATGATGATGGCGGCGATGATGATAATGGTAATAATGATGGTAACGATAATGATGATGACGATGATGATAATGATAACGATAATAATGACGACGACGATGATGATGATGACGATGATGATGATAATGATGACGATGGTGATGATAACGATAATAATGACAATAATGATGACAATGACGATGGCGATGACGATGACAATGACGATAATAATGGCAATGACGATGACAATGATAATGACGAATATAATGATAATAATAATGGCAATGACGATGACAGTGATAATGACGAATATAATGATAATGATAACGATAATTATAATTACGATGACAATGATGATAAAAATAATAATAATTAAGAAAACCGATCCTACAATATATAACAGAAAATTTGTTGCTGCAATCAGAATAACGTTTATCTAAAAACCCGTCCTCGTTGCACATTGTACCTCGACAATCATCGAATCGCTACCAGCCGCTCGAGCAAAGTCGAATTACCGGAGCCGGTGATAAACGCAGAAAGATCCGGGATCCCGTTGCGACAGCGCGGTTTCACGCAAGAATGAGTCGCGAAAAGTTCAAGGTGCCGAAAAACGAGACGAGGCAAGAATTGCCAAAGCTCTCGTCGCCACTTAAGCGACCGGGCCCCCGTTCCAAGTTCCCGTATAGCTGATTCCGCGCGGGGAGAGGATCGATGCGCGCGAACCGCATACGAAATTCGCAAAAGAGATTTCGAGCCGAGCGTGCCGAAAGAGCGAGGTCGACGGTGAGGACCGGAGAAAAGGGGCGGCGAGGGGGGGCCGAAGGGAGAGCAAGAGAAAATTGAGAATGGCAGAGACAGAAAGGAGCCGAGGACAGGTGGTTTGCATACGCGTGCTCGCTGCGGCGTGCACGGACGCGGCCGCGCGCGCGGGCTGAATTTTAATTTTCACTCGGCCGGGACCCGCGACGCGCCGGCATGATTAAGGGCCGCGCGCGCGTTCGTTGCGTTTCATCCCAGCGAGATCGTACCCGTTTCCGTGCGTGACTCTTCCCTCCGCGGGGATCCGACTATCCCTTGCTTGGGATCTGAGACTCGCGAGCGAACCACGAATCGATGCACTATGGTCCGAAGCGAGACGTGGTTAAGTCGATTTTTTAAATTTTTTATTTTAATCGCTTTTTATAATTGATTGAAATCCATAATATTAAATAGAATTGAAAGCTACAATATTAGTTAATCTAGATGGTAATTTAGTTAATCTAGATGACAATTTAGTTAATTTAGACAGTTGATTTAGTTAATTTACAATATTAGTTAATATAACGTTACGAAGACCAGGTAATGAAAATTCAGAGGAATTAATTTTGAAATTAATTAATATACAGTATTGGTATGTAAAGTTGTGTTCTGTTACTATTAGACTGTAAAATACAAATTGTATAATAAAAATAAAAATAATAATTTTCAGAGCATATAAAAAAGATTGCACCCCCGGCACCCCTATTGCAAAACACAATTTTTCTGTCACTTCCAATAAACTAGTAAAAAAATGTTCCCAACAAAAGTTAATCAATTTTCACTTCTCTACAAATTGTACTATAAACATTTAAATAAACAAACTTCTATAAATAAAAAATACCTGTCACCTCGATTTTTTAAATACCAACAAATATTTCTGATTCAATAATATCCTAGCTGGTGTCGAGACGAATCCAACGACCTATTGTACCATAACCTCAAACCTTAAAAAAACGTGGAAATAATTTTGACCACGAGTCGCCGCTGTGCGACGGGACACGTAACGAACCGCGAAACGTGGCCCGTTAGACGCACGCGACTACGTCGTGGTTTCTCGAGGGGAATACGAAAAACAAGAGCGGGCCGATTCGTCCTGTTGGGACAGAGCGATATGTCCGTCGTCCGACTCCATTTTCTTTTTCGATTCAGACACCGGAGACACGGTCCTTAAAAATACCTGGCAACGAACACCGCTCGGAGAGCGGTCCGCCCATTTTTGGTTCGCTAATTGGACCAGCGAGTTTGTTTTTCATTCGTAGTTCCACTTTTTAGGGGCACGCGTTTCGCAGCCGGTGTCGCAGTGGAAGTCGAACGCTTTGAACAAAGTCTAGAAATTAGAATTTTATTTAGGCGTCGGTGTCTGGGATTCGAAGTATATATAGTGTGGGTTTTTTTTCAAATATTTCTGCAACGCAGAATTTTTTAGTTCACGATAGTCGCGTGTTATTTTAGAGAAATTAGACAATAATTTTATTTAGGTAACATTTGTGTTAAAGATTTTTGTAATGTACTTTAGAGTCACGGTTAAGAAACAATTGCAGTCGACGCTGATAATTAATATTGAGGTTATGTCAAACGGGTTATGTCAACGTTAAGGTTATGAAAAATTCTTGTCATTTTAGAAAAATTAGAATGCGATAATAATTTTGTTTAAATAAAATTTTCATTCATTAAACATTTCTATAACGCACAATCTTTTTGTTAATAAAATGGATGTCACTTTAAAAAAATCAGAATCACGCAATAATATTCTTTAGCTAATGTTGCCATTAGCTAGATTCTGCATCACACAGACGTATCAGTTAATAGAAATTTTAGTAGAATTATTGTCTACTCCTGATTTTCCTAAAATGGCACATGAAAACAAAAATTAATATAAAGATCCAGTCTATTTACAACAAAAATAAAGTAAAAATATCCTTAATTTTATATCATTAAATTCAAATTAATATTGAATTTAAACCGTATTTAAAAATTGCCAGAAATTAATTATGAATATAAGAGTTGTACCAAGAGTCAAAGAGTAAAGAAACCAAAGGGTTGTCGCCTAGTCGTGTCCTCAGTTTCCGTAATTCTCTGTTAATTATTCTAATAATTAAAAAATGTATTCTATGATAGTATTATCCTTATTATAATATATATTATATTAAATATATTCTAATTTCGCACAAATTATTATTAATACATTCCTACATATAATTACACATTCCTACATCGATAACAATAAATCGCAAATAACTGGTTCGCGAAATAGCCACTCGCTAATGAAGACGCATACACATTTCCCAATGGGAGCGGGTAACTGGGCGGAATCCTGCGAGAGACGAGAACGGTCTCAATCCTCAATTATCCGTACTTTACAGTCGCGTAATGATTACTTTTAAGCGCGGCATCGGCCGATTAAGCAACACAGTTTCTCGCGTTGAGCGGCCGCGCCGGAATAAAACGTTCGCGTTGGTTCGTAAATATGAAGGAATCGGGCCGGGCCGAGCCGGGCCGTGTCTAAAGGAACCGAGAACGAAAGGAAGAAAGCTGTGATCGCACACGCGCTGTACAGAACGGAATATTTATTAGCGGGAGTGCTACTTCACCTCCCTCTCGTTTAATGGACAACGCGGCGATATTTAACGCGCTGTTTACCCGCGACGAGCCGAGCGGGGTCCGCGGCCAGAATTAAGACTTAATTTACAGGCATTATCTTCGGCGAAGGCCGCCGTATGGCATTCTTCTTATCTCGGCCACTTAACCCCCTCATCTTCGCGGTCCGGTACGCGTGAAATGCTGCCTCTCTCCTCCGGCCAAGCCTCCCCGCGGCACCCGCCGGCTGGACAATGTCGCCGTTAATGTAGGATTAATAAGCATTATCTTCGGGACGAAGCTCAAGCTCGTTCGCGATTTACGAGCTGGCTCGCCTTATCGCGGATACTTAGGCACGTTTAAGAGACACCAACGACACGCCGCTCATGCTCGCTTGCGCCGGCGTTCAATTCTCCGACGCGTAGTGCGCCGTTCGTGTCGAACGGCGACTTTAAGCGCTTCTATTGGCTAAGGTGGTTAATACTTTGAGGATGACACTTTTTTTGGCTGCGTAGAAGGATGAGACGATTTTTGCAGACGCAGAGAGTCTTGTATAGAAATTGTTTTAATTTATGTGTAGCGCAAATGTGATTTATGTAATTTACATAATAGAATTGTCTTACACTTATGTAGTATACAAATGTAATTTATTTAAGATTATTTTATATTTGTATATGATACAAATGTGTTAAAATTTATATAATTTATATACAATTATCTTAATCTCTATATAATATAAAATAAATGTAATTGAAGATTAGGAAATTGATTATGAACTGATGAAATGACGATTAGCTATTTTTTTTAATGTTTCAGAAAAATTGTAGAAATTCTTCCACTTAATACTTAATAAAAATACTTCTACCTAAATATTCTACTTCCTATTGCATCGTATGAAATATTCAATATCTCCGTCATTTTTACAGATCCAACAATAAAGTTGTAATAACAGTTACGCTAATATTATTATCATTATTACTGTCTTCGTATCGAAACGATTGTTCCACTTGTATAAATAATATATGTCGAAACGATTATCTCATTTGTATAAATTATTTCTATCGTAATGGTTGTCTCATTTGCATAAATTATTTGTATCGAAACGATTACCTCATTTGTATAAACAATTTGTATCGAAACGATTACCTCATTTGTATAAACAATTTGTATCGAAACGATTACCTCATTTGTATAAATAATTTGTATCGAAGCAACTGCTTAATTCGCATAAATTATTTGCATCGAAGCGATTGTCCCATTTCCATAACTAATTAACATCGAAACAATTTGTCTCATTCTTAAAATTAATATTCAATACCTGCTCTGACATTAATTTAAAACTACAAACATAATTTGTGAAATGTAATACGGCTACGTGAGTGTAACGAGTGTTTATTGAACTTTTATTTGATACTAAAAGTAGCGTTCAAATATTTATTCCTCGTCTCACCTTACTCCTTATCTATTTATTCGAAAACTCTTTAAACGCATTTCCGCAAAGCAGAAAAAGACAGATTTTTCGAGGCTGTGTATCGCGAATCCGGGACTCGATCTCGGAGGCCGGATATCGCAAGGCGAGACCGGGTACGAGAAAAGGAGAGGAATTTATGGTTTCGACAATCGAGTCGAGTCATTTCGAGCGGAGTCGAGTCGAGTCAGGCAGGGTCGTGTGCCGCTTCGCTGCGCTCAGTTACGCATCGGCTACCGGGCTATCAATGAACGCGCCCACGCGCTCGAGATCGACAGCCTCTTTCTCTCTCTCTCTATATCTCTCGCTCTCTATATCTTTCGCTTTCTATCTCTCGCTATCTCTTTCTTTCTCTCACTCTTTCGCACTCTGGCTCTTTCTCTCTGTATCTCTCGCTCTTTCTCTCGGTATCTCTCGCTCTCTAGCTCTTTTCTCTCTATATCTCTTTCTCTCCCTATCTCTTCCTCTCCGAATGTCTCGCTCTCTATCTCTTTCTCTTTATATCTCTCGCTCTATCTCTTTCTTTCTCTCGCTCTCTATCTCTCTCTATTTCTCTCTTTATCTCTCTCTCTCTCGGCTCTCCAGTCCGACCTGCCGCCACGACTGGTACGCGGCGCGGCGGCAAGGTCGTTTAATTCCTGCACGCCTCCAGAAAATAGATTTCACGAATGCAAATCGGCCGCGGTGCCGGCGAGCCGAGCAGAGAAAGTGAATGGCGGGGCACGGCGCGGCGCGGCGCGGAGAGAGGAGCGGTAGTTGCGACGAGATTCGTTGCAATCGCGTCGAGCGTGCCTCGCGTTCCCCTGTCTTTTCGTCATCGTGGATTTTATACTCGTTACGCTCACCCACCGGTTGCCGATGGAGCTCCCGTCGTGTGTCTTGCAGTATTACCGTCGGCAATGGGGAAATTAACTAACCGATTTGTCCGCTTTGTTTAACCAATGATTGCGAAACGATGGACATTGATTTCTATGCAATGTAATCATTGTAGTTGCTGAAGGGTTGTTTATTTGCATTTGTCGAAGGCTTGCGTATTTGTATTTGTCGAAAGGTTGTTTATTTGCCTTTGTCAGAGAGTTGTTCATCCGCCTTTAACCCTTTGACGTATTTTGGCTACCGTGTCCCGCGATTTGTAATAATAATCTATTGAGTATGAAAATGTTGTTTTGCTTTTTTCGAGTCGAAATAAAATTCTGTTTTTGAATGAGTCTTTTACAGTCTCATATTACATTAAATAATATTATATAGTATTCTACTGTATTGTATTTTATCGTATTATATTTTATTCTATTGCACTGTATCTTATCGTATTATATTGAATTTTACTGCATTGCATTGTTTTCTATTATATTACGTGTATTATTACACTTACATAATATTATATACCGATCATAATCGGCACCCGTACACACAGCACGTCGCGCACTTTGAAACTACAGTCAACACCCGTAACAAAAATATTAACAAAATTTACCATCCCCCATACATCACAACTAATCTCCTCCTTAATTTAACATACCTATCAATTTTATTAATATTACTGTAAACTTTGAAATTCACAACTTCCCTAGTCTCATATAAAAACATGTAATTTACAGTACGCTAAGCTACCGTAAAGATTCACTATACTTGTATCATGTAACCGCTCACTTTGTCGCCGATAAGCCAACGCACACGAGGTTCCAGCAGCGTAATAAATAGAAAGAAAAAGTCTTACGGTCGGAGATGGCATCGGCCAGCCACTCCTATTGGCAGCAGAGGGCTTTCAATTCCGCGGTACCGGCGCATCAAGCAGGCGGCTCAAACGAACGTGGAACGACCAAGGGGAGAAAGAAAAGTATCATTAGCGTCCTCTCGGCCGTTACGCGAGCTGGCTTTGCGTTTTAGTTACCGGCCGTCAGCCGTCGGATTATCAATGAACGCGCCCACGTGCACGGGATCGATAACTCACAAGCTCTCTCTCTCTCTCCCTCTCGCTCTTTTTCTCTGTCTCCGTGTCTCTCTTTTAATCTGTCTCTCTTTCTCACTCTCCCTCATCCACTCTTATTCTCTCTCTCACTCTCTCTCATTCACTCTGGTATTCTCTCTCGCTCTCTCTCTCCCTCTCTCTGACTCTCTCACACTCACTCTTATTCTCTCTCACTCTTTCTCTCTTTCTCTCTTTATCTCTCTCTTTCTCTCCTTCTTCGTCGCGGTGTTCCGCGGCTCTCCGCTCATTACTATAGCTCTCGCGGCTCATTTACAAAGAGTCCTTTCGAAGCGGCGGGGCGCAGCCAATCGACTCGCAATTACCAGCCTCTCTCGGCACACCGCACACCGCACACCGCGGCCTCATCGCCGACACGGGATGAAGAAACGCCGGGAAAGCCTCTTCCGCTCGCCCACGCGTGGAAACCGCCGCGAGCCGCGGCACAACCTTCTCCAATGAAACGGGGAAAGATCTCCGAGGAACACACACCCGGTCGAGGTTTCTGCAGCTGCGCGAGCCGCGAGCTTGGCGACCGAGGCTGCGTGTAGTCCCACCTCGAAACATTCCGGTTCCATTGAACGGCTTGTCGGGATCGCTACGGAACGCTTCGGTTTCGCTTTTCTCGTTTCTACCATGCTACCCTTGCTGACAACGTTTAGATTTAATACTAGGTTTGCTAGGCTGATTTCTATTTCAATCGAAATGCAATAAAAAAATTCAATCGAAATGCAGTACAAAAATTCAATTGAAATGTGATACAAAAATTCAATTGAAATGTGATACAAAAATTCAATTGAAATGCAATACAAAAATTCAATTAAAATTGCAATTTCAATTGAAAATTCCAACTGCAAATAACATTTTCTTTCCATAATGATATCATGACTTTTGTAGCCATAACTAAAGAAACAGTTTGGTGAACTTTATATTAATTTATATGTTGTTGCACTTCGTTACATTAAAACAGTATTATATTTTAACAATATTATATTCATGGGATTGCTAGTATGAATATTAAGAATATAATATTAACATGAAGCTTTTACAATATATTTCAAAATTTAATAAAATATAATACAATTTGATAGAATAATAAATATACAATTCTACGTTACATTTTTTTACATTCGTAATATATCTCGTTTCTTTTGTTACCAATTCGTCACATTAAATATATTAAAGTTACTAAATATATTAATATTAAATATGTTAAATATTCACATCCTCCATCTAACCAAAACAAGATCCACGAGAATAATCACGACGCCTAAAGGCGTCATCCGTATCAAAAAATCAAATAGCGACCAGCGCCTTTAGTCAATACTTAATTAAATAATTTAATCAATTAAACATCGAATTTTGCCATATTATATATATTATATATATTATTATTTTAACCATAAGTCAAGCGTCTATAATGCTCTCAGTGTGTCGCGAACATAAATTTCCTAAACGCGTAGCCCAGGGGCGAAACACTGCATCACAGCTAAACAACGCAGCTATGGGAGAAATCACGGTTCCCACCATTAATTAAACTCGATGAACAACAAGCAAAAGAGACTTTATAAAAACGATCCTCTGCCTTCGACGCAGAACCGAAATAATTACCGAGCACGCGGGTAAACGATCACGTGCGCAGCCTCTTCACTCACACGGGGCGAGCGTATCGTTTCGAACGGACGAACGCCGCTTCGGGCGACAGCCGCCATTTTTGCGGGACGTATATATCCGTCGCGGTGTTCCCAAGACCGCCTCTCTATGCTGCGGCATTAATTCTTGCGACTCGAACGACCCAGTCGACGTATTTACACGCGGAAAATTACGCGAGCTTCTCTCTCCGCTCTGTTCACGCTGACGCGTTTATACGGTGAAAATTGAATCTAATCGCTGCACGGTTGACGGAAGCGGTGGTAAATTTGGGGACAAAGAAATTAACGAAAGAAGAAATACGAAATTACACAGGGCTTAAAACTGAAATGAAATTTCTCTTGCTTCTATTTATTTAAATTGGTTAATATTATATCTGAATTGTATAAGTTAATATCGTAGACCATAAGTTAATATAATAGACTATAAGTTAATAGCCTAGACTATAAGTAAATATCCTAGACTTAGTTAAATTAATATCCTAGACTATAACTTAACATCCTAAACTTGGAACCCACAACATTTTCATCAAATCAACGCTCCAAGTCCTTGAGTTCTCATCGACGCAGCAACAATCTCGCCACGAAATTAACAAAAACAACGCTCGAATCTCACCGAAAGCTATTGTGCAACACGTTAAAAAATTCGCCGGAACGGAGGCGAAAAAAAAAAGGAAAGTTGCGACAAAATATATCGTCGGAAGCTAAATGGCGCTAATGTCCCGGTAACGCGGCGATCGTACGAGGCCAATGTCCCGGGCGCTTAATTAATTCTGCAATCCCGCCTCTGCAAACTACGGCTCCGATGGTGTAGCGTCGCGACGGCCATGACCTTTCCGTCGTTGACAGGTTGGCGCCAAGTCCGCCGAGAGCGTCTGTGCGCTCGCCGTCCTGGACAGTCGTTCCGTCTTCCGTGAGCTTTCCGAGGAGCAGAAAGCTCGGGGATCGTTAACGGCGGCGATACTAAACGGATCACCGGCGTCGTTTTTGACGGATGACGAACGAACGGTGAGCCCGTTTCCGGAACGCGGAGGCTCGTTAGCATAACTTTCTTGCCGGATTCTGGACAGCTTTCACGCCCTAGTCGTTCACGAAAGAATCCATTCAGCATTTGGGACAGGGTCCTCCGTTGACCCCTATTTTCCAAGTAACCTCGTTGTCGTCACGTTAAATTTAATAGCGCTGGATTTTATGTACGCTTAATCCTGTGCGACGAATGGAGTGGCGATTTTATGCAGTTTATTTTGGAGAAATATATAATTTTTGCTTTTAAATACATCTGTGTCTGTATCTGTAATTTTTTTAGTTTTAAGTAGTTATGTCATTTTTATTTTTTAATATTTTATTTTCAAACAGATACGGCATTTTCATTTTTTAATATTTATATGACTTTTTTTATATTTAAATTCATGTGGTATTTTTATTTTTTAATATGTATATTTCAAGATTATGTCAAAACATTAATAACAACGACAAAGCTGGTTATAAAAAGAATCGAACAGTATGTTTCATTTTCTAAAACGATTCTAATAAATTTATGATAATCGATGCTTTAAGTATAGTACGATCTAATAGTCCTCCCGGAACACGAAGTAGTTTGCGACGTTCATGGTCAGACAAGCGTTTTCAAAGAAATCCTCGCAGTCCTGTTGTAGGAGTGCTCCAGATCATCGCTTCAGAGATAACGCTTCCAGGCGAATGACATCAGATAAGCAGAAAATGATCGATATAACAACGCCTCAATAACGTGACCTTGCTATTTTCCACCTTCTCTTAAAAAAATGCCTCGAGAGAATATTCATCCACTTATTTGTTGAATATTCAAAAAACCCCTCCGGAATAAAACAATCGCTATTTTCCACTTTTTCATTACAAAATGCCTCGAGAGAATATTCATCCACTTATTTATTCAATATTCAAAAAACCCCTCAGGAATGAAACAGAATAAGAACAGCAATCACCATTCCTTCATCAGTTCTCTCTTAAACTCCGCAAGCCTTGCACAAGAATTCTCTTATTCATTGTCAATAAATTTCTATACTTTCTACACTATTTTACGACTTTCCATCTTTTACAAACATAATTTTAATAAATAGATACAAATAACAGAATTGGAATTGGGGACAAATTCAAAACATCCACTTTGAAATAAATATAAAGTTAATTATACTCAAGAATAAATAGAAAGAAGGAAGGCACTCTAATAAGGAAGACACAGTAATTGGTATCATAACAGTAACTGGCTCTACACAGGGTGTTCACCCTATAACAATCGTACCAATTTCTAAGACACAAGACCCAGAATTTCAAAAGATATTTCTACTCGATACAAAATTCTGTTTAAATGGAATATACAAAAAGACTCGACCTTTTAGTTCGATATTATTGTTAGAACAGACACCCTATATATTATAAAAGATAGTACGAATCTATTGCGACTTGGGACACTGTGTTTTTTAGCGCTCGAATTAGTCAAATAAATCAAAGAGATGAGAAAAGAGTATAAAAGAGAGAAAGAAAGACAGACAGAGCGAGAGAGCTAGAGAGAGCTCTAGAAAGAGAGAGAGAGAGAGAGAGAGAGAGAGAGTTAGAGAGAGAGAGAAGAGAGGAGAGGAGAGATGCTCGACAATTTCCTGCGTCGTTCGACGGTACCGGGTTTTCGTTATTAACGCGCGAAGATCGCCGATACGAATTAAAATGAGCGAGCACCACCCCGGCTCTCGGGGCCCCGGCCGTTCGACTGATTTTGTCGGTGTAATTGAATACGCGCTGATCCGTGGCCGGGGCTCCCTCGACAGAGAGCGAGAGAGAGAGAGAGGAACGGGCATGGTGATCCCAGCCGGGCGGACGCACGGAGGAGGAGGAGAGGAGAGGATCGATCTCTGGCCTGGTTTTCTCTCGCAGGGAGGACCGGTATAATGCACCGGAGCCGAATTATTACCGCGGCGCGGCATGCAGATGAGGCCACAATCGAGATATCGCGTGTACGCGCGTCCGTGTATATAGATATATATGCTCGCGATAAGATCTCGGAGTTCGCTGGTTCGAGCTTCGAGCACTCCGGCAGAGAGGAGCGGGAATTTTTTGGGACCCGCGATCATGCCGGTGCGATTCTAAGGGCTGCGCTCGTGGCTGACGAGAGGTAGGACCGTGACATTGCTAAACGAACGGCTGCTGCAGATTTGTTCGAAATAGACAGCGATTGTTGAGTAAAAATGTGAGGAGACCTATTGTTTTATCGTTCTTTGTATCGCTAAAGTATTAACATAGCCCCAAATGCATTAAATAAGCTCATTCACTACTCAAAATAATGTACATAGTTGCAAATTTTGTATATTATAAACAGAAGAAACAATTTTAACAATAGCTTCACGAGGATGCAACTATTAATTTGATCAACCCTTTGCACTCGAAGC
The DNA here is from genome assembly GCF_028453695.1 of Augochlora pura. Classification (NCBI taxonomy): domain Eukaryota; kingdom Metazoa; phylum Arthropoda; class Insecta; order Hymenoptera; family Halictidae; genus Augochlora; species Augochlora pura. The sequence goes on from NC_135778.1 coordinate 9,323,109, forward strand.
CATTTTAACTCTAAATATAAAATAATTTTTAATAACAGTTTCACTGTTAAGAATTTTTTTAATCTAAACTTTGTTAGTATAAACATTATTTTGAGACGTGACAGAATAATTTTAGTGGTGACTCAGAGACCCCACTCGAATATAAAGGGTTAACTAGATTTCTGACTCTAAAATACCGCAGCCCTTTCTACACCCAACAAGGACAATTGCTTCAAAAGAACGCTTCTAAAGACAACCAGACACCTTTCTCTAATACTTAAAAGTATATAGAATAGTCAATCGAGGTGTCACGCAATTGTAAGGGGGTTTGAACGCCATTTTCGCGACGGTAAGGGGCTTTTTGAACGCTATTTTCGCGTCCACTCAAACCGCGCCCCTCTCGTCTTTCATTCGCGAGAGCGACGAGCCCGTGTCTGTTAAACATTTCGCATCGTGGAACATTTGAATAATAACTTCTGCGGACCGAGGGCGATACTTTATCGGGATCGTAAATCGATACCGCGAGCTTTAAATCGAGCCGCGGTAGCGTCGCGACACGCGCGCGTCTTGTACGCTCTAACGACCACCGTGTCGTCTGTCATCTTTCTCCGCCGACCCACGATCTCTTCTTTCGCGGAGCCTCTTTGTCCGTTATTCCTTCCCTCATCTCATTCCTTCTCCGTTCTCCTGCTTCTTTTATAGAGCCACTGAATGACTATGGAACCTGAGAGGTTAGACCCTGTGGGAGACGCACCCGTTGCGCTAAAGTAATGGGGGAGTAATAGAAGATGTTAGAGAGGTTTTGAGAATGCTAGGCACTTTATCGGTTCGATGTTATATTACGTAATATTTTTGTATTATATTATATTTTATTGGATTATAATTCATTGTTATATTGTGTTGTATTTTATTATGATACTGTACTGTATTATATTTCAATACTATACTGTACTGTAGTATACTCATTATTATACTATACTGTTCTATATTTTCATACTATATGATATTATATTTCGATATTATATGGTACTATATTTCTATGTTGTATTATATTTCAATACTGCCCTACATTATATATCAACAATATATAATATTTCATTAAAGTACAATATTCTACTAAATTTCAACATTACTATACCATATTCCAGCACTGTGCTATATAACGTCAAAGACACCATACACCTAGACTTACATTAAAGATCAAACAGTAATCAGCACCCACCACGCGCGGTCCCCTCCGCCGCCATTTTGGTAATCGGGGCCCGCGGCCGAGGCGAGGGTGCAGCTCTGAGCAAATATCGGAGCAATAATGGAGGATCGAGGCTGGACAGAGTGGTTGCCCGAGAGAGACTCTTTTTATCGTGGCTGTCGATCACGGTAGGGAGGATCGTGTTCGGCGTCGATCCCGGGGAGATGTTGCGCTCTGGCAGGACGCGCGGCTCTTCGCTGTGCTGCGACGCGGTGCACAGCGTACAGAAAGGGAAGAAGGGTGAAGGGGGAAGGAAGGGAGGAAGGGAGGAAGGGAGGAAGGAAGGAAGGCATGGGTCGCGGCCCAGCTCGGACTCCGCGGTGGTGATGGTGGGGGTAAGAAAAAGGAACCCGTGGAGACTTCCTCCCCTTTCGCGCGTTGCGCTCACAAAGGCATCAGAGGAGCGATCAGATAGGGGCACCTCGGCCCCGCGGCCGGACTACAAAGTGATATCCGACGCAGATATTGTGTGTGCACACACGGTGCTCGCCCGATTACGTAACCCCGCGGCAAGCCGGCGCTGATTCACCGCGAGGAACCGACGCCGAACAGCGCGGAACGACGCTGAACGGGTCCGAGATTCTACCCGCCTCGTTTCACGGCGACGCAACGGCGCGGACGACGTCGACAGAACTCCGCATTATAGTAAACTGTCTTTACAGTAAACTCTCTTTAACTGTAATTATTTTGGTTATTATAATTGTTCCAGTAATTGTGATAACAATTGTAATAATTATAATTGTGGTAGTAATTGTAGTAATTATTGTAATAATTTTCATAATTACAATTATATCCAAATTCAAAAGCCAAAGGTTATAAACAAAAAAGAAAAATTTAGAAAGAGAAGATATATTATAGAGGGTGTCCCAAAAGTCAGTCATAATAATTAAATAAGGGCTACCTGAATTCCCCATTGAGTTTGCTAATTGCCACCATAATTTGCAATCAATTTAATTTATAGTTCCCTTACCACTTATCCTCTGAACATCTCGCATTGAATTTGAATGAAAAATTGCCATCACCCGATAATAAAATCCGAACAGTAAAATCGTCCTTTATCTCTCGCGATTGGTCAAACGAAGTCATTAAACCGAGGTAAAAAGCGACGGATCGCAGAGTCGCGACGAATCACAGTCGAATGAACACTTGCGGAGAGGGGGGGGGGGGGGGGGGGGGCGGGGGGGAGAAGGAGGAGAACATTGCCAGGTCCTCGAGGCAGTTCGATGGCAATCTGCAACGGGGCGTAGATCGCTATCAGCGTCGCGTCGCCCGCGAGATCACGCTTGTTTCGTAATTCGTGAGAGTCCAATTGTCGATTTATCTCGCGGCTATGTTTTTTCGAGCGTCCTCGCCGCACGGGCACACAGATGGCCGCGGATAAACTACAACAATGAGATGATAAAGTAAGACGAGGGAGAATGCCCGGGGCGGTGGCGTCTCGAGTGGGCAGCGATATCCCCGCGATTATCGTCCGGCGAATTATTATTTCGCGGAAGAATGGGACGTCGGCGTGCGGCGGCTGGCGTATGAAGAAATCGCACGCGCAGAGAGCGAGCCATGATTTAGCGATCGAATTTTTCTGATTGTAGCATCGGATCATCCCCACCCCTGCACTTTCGATATTTTGGTTAAGGATTTTTGAAGTTTTTAAATTTCTGCATCTGAGACTTTTAATTTTGTTATTGTTTAATAGAAATGTTTATAAATTATTTTAGCTATTTATTAGGACAATTGGTTAGACGGATCAGATTTTGTTTAAATAATTCGAATTATTTTTTATTCGCAGAATTAGGATAAAAGTTCGATTAATTCATGATTTTGATTCGAATAATATTTGACTCGAATAAGTCGAATAATCTTGATTCGAACGATATTTCAGTCGAATAATTTTGATTAGGATAACTGGAAATATTCTTTATCGAATTATTCAATCGAAAATTATTCGAACGAATCTCGTCCGAATAATTCGAACAAATCTTCGACAATTAAAAAAAAACATCGAATCGCTAAATTATGAAAAACTACTCCATATACTATTGTATACTCCATATATTATTATTTACTCCATATACCCCAATCAATTATATTCCATACGAATTCCTATACGAATAAATTCCTTACTCCAATTGATTTCTCATTCGAGTAACATTTTAATCGGATAAATTGCTATCCGGCTCCAATCTACGTTGGATCGAATAGCGTCGAATGAAACGTTATTCATTAGTACGTGGCTGGGGTTATTTTGTCCGCCCATATTTTCTCGATTATAGGCTCTCGTGATCGGTGAAAAAGATATGGAAGAGCGGATGGCGCGTAACACGGTGTACCCTAGGCTTCCCTCATAAATCAACGCCGATCCGGGGAGACGAGGGAAACTAGTCGAAGGTGAGCGGAAGAGGATGGAGCGAAGAGAGGAGAGCACGTAGAGAATTACTCGTGAGCAGCTAGGTGGATGTGCATTTAACCAGCGCACTCGACGCTCGGCAAACACTCGTTCACTGCCAAGACGCCTGACAAACACTCGTTCTCTAACAACAAGCGAATGTTAATTCTTATGCGGCGCGCCGCCGGCGATAGCGACGGCGACCGACCGACGAAGTATTGCGAAACTTTGGTAACGGTGTTCAAGAGTATTATTATTATTATTAATTTTATCGAATTTGATAATATATCTGCAAGAAAGAGAAAATTAATTTGAATCGATTTTAGTAATGAAGATATAAGAAATTGAGAACAGATTTTAACTATAAATCCTCAACATTCTCGATATAAATTTTTGTTAATTTTCATAATAAATCCACAAGATACAGAAAATAAATTTCAATACATTTTAATAATAAATCCATACAAAATTGAATATAAATTATCAGTAAGTTTCACAACAAATCCACAAAATAAAGAAAATAAATTTCAATAAATTCATACAAAATTGAAAACAATTATTAACTTCCATAATAAACCCACAAAAAGCAGCACAAAAATTTTAAGTCCCAAAAATTGATAATGAATTCTAGAATAAATTGAGAATATTGACAATGAATATTTATAAAATTGAACTCAACAAAACCAAGAATATTTCCCTCATTTTGCGTTATTGAGAATATTGACAATAAATATTCACAAAATTGAACTCAATAAAACCAAAAATATTTCACTTATTTCGCCTCTCGCGCGCGTGCGTTCTCATCGGACTAGGACAATAGTCATCGAAGAAAATAGTATCCGCCGCGATAGAGGCAATTGTTTACCGTGGATTCGCGCGTGCGATCGAGACCACCGCTACGCGCGCGCGCTCGTCGTACGTGGGTGTAGAGAGTGACGTCACCTCTAACCAGCTGTTTCGTTAGCGAGCCGGATAAAAAGCAATATCCGCGGCGGCGATTGGCTTGCGCGCTGATATTATTAGTGACAACAAGGCCTGCGCGATTCGATGAGGCAAGGATTTGCGCTGACGGCGCGCGCGGCGGTGCTTTCGTTGCCGCTTTACGGGATCCATGCATCGGCGTATAATAAACGAGACCGCGCGCCGACGCGACGACGCCCGAGAAATGATCTCGCATTGTTAATCGGCCGGGATCGTTGCGGCTGTCGACGGTGCGCCGTTTAGGCGTAACGTATTGCGTCTTAGGATGTACAATGACGGCCATTCATCATGCGATCGCTTCGATTAGCGCGATGATTCTTCCTGTGCAATGTACGCGATGTAAAATTTCGAAGAATGTTGTGTACCGAATTTTTATTTTATCATTTTTATATTAACTTTTTATTTTGTCATTTTTATACAGAATTTTTATTTTTCGTAATTTTTATACTGACTTTTTTTATTTTGGTATATTTATACTGAACTTTTATTTTGTTATTTTTATATTGACTTTTTATTTTGTTATATTTATATCGAATTTTTATTTTATATTATTAGTCATTGTGTTATGCCATAAGGGTTAAGATGGTGTAAGAAGTTTAATAACTCACTGGCGGTTTCAATCTTTTTATTATTGTGTCTACAACATATCGCGATATTATTAACAGTGTTAATGTTATGAAAGAAATTACAATATATTTGTGTAGTTACACCCTTATTATTACCAAACGTGTTGCATAAATATTAAAACACAGTTTGGTAATAAATAGTGTTTACTTAAAATAACTAAACAAAGTTAACTAACTTAAGAAATTATTAATTGTATTATAAATATTAAAACACATGTATTACCAAACACACTTAATAATTTCTTAATCTAGTTAACCTTATTCACTTAATTTGATCAACTTTAAAATTAATAACCCAGCGATAACACAGTAAACTATATTTTAATATTTCGAATAAATAACAATAAACTACAGTCGAAGAAAAGTGAAAGATAAAAATCTTATAAATTTTTCTTAATCGATCACCCAATGATTTCGTTTGAAACGGGGAGATTTCACCCATTCGGTTGACAAAGTGTTAAGACGCGAGCAATGAATGACAGAAGCCAAGTGCAAGATCGTAGGTAAAACGGGGCATATGAACGGGGTCATTTAGCGGTGCAGAAACGTAGCGGACGAAACGAGGATAAATGAAACGCGATTGCCCGCGAAAGGATCGTCTCTAGGTCACTGGCCAACGAAAGTTACGTCAGGTTTGGATATGGTAATACAGCATTCCAGCTCACCGACACCTTCCTCGCCGGGTTACTCGGCACGAGGCGCTCCTCTCCCCCGAGCTTAGAGCAGCCGCGCGCGATTATCTCTATAGCACGACCATTATGTCAGCTGTCTCGATCGCTGCTGATTAAAAACCGTCCCTTAACGTCCTTTACGTCCCTCGCCGTACCTTAACGCCTCTTAACATAACCTTAACGTCCCTTACCATCCTCACAGTCCCTTAATTGTCACAAGTTTATTACTAAATTATTACTAAACTGTAATATTACTATTACTATTTATTACTAAACGTGTCAAGGTAACGTACTTCTCTATTTTAGTATTTTCAAGTTTATATATACCATTCGAAAGGTAATACATTAACAATGTACAATTTGAAAGGAAATACATTAATAATGTACAATTTGAAAGGAAAATGTGCTTAATCCCTTGTCATACTTTGACGAGCCTGGCACGCGACGAGAATTTTTAGCAATAACTTGTATGTATAGTATGAACGTTATTCAGTTGTTTTAATTAGTATAAAATTTTAATCTCTTGTGATTAATATTTAAATATCGAAGCGACTGTAGATACACGATAAATCTAAATTGCCTTTCTTCCTCTTAAAAAAATATTGCAATCGAAAAACTTCTAATCGTTGCAACTATGAAGAAAATGGTACGGCGAGGGGTTAAATTAGTTAATAATTTATTGCCATTTTTAATCGAAATAGGAGTGTTACGTATTCATCGTAAAATGAAACTATATGAAAAAATATATGGAAAATATATCGCTTCTAAGATTCGGGACGTTTTAATAATAAATTCATAAATATCTAAAAATAGTTATTGATAATAGTTCTGTTGTTTGCAACAACCAACGTGCAACAATGGCCACGAATTTAACCCGTCGCCGGGACGACATGTTCGCTAACTCGACGAACTTCCGGTAGCGAGGACGCGTCAGCGGCACCAAACGCGACGACAACGCAAAAGAAGGATCAGGCCCCTTCCCCCCTCCCCTCCACCGCGCCTTTTTAACCCTCGTGGCGAGCGTAGTTACACGTTCCACAAATTGCGTATGCAAATAAGAGAGCGAAATTTGTCGGTCGATGCGGTGAGGCACCGTTTCACACTTTGTCCCCGGGGCCCGCGGCCGAATCCGAGCGCGTTTATGGGCCCCGCGGACCCATGTAAATTCGCCTTAATGAACCGCCTAAAGACACAAGCGCGCGCCTGAATGATCGGGCGGACGCGGACGGTAACGGAAAAATGCCCGGCGCGGCACGGGTTATTTTACGCTCCGGCTGATTCCCGCGGACATGGAACGACTACCGATCGAATTACCATTAACCATTTCGCTCCGACGACCGTATAACATTATTAATTTATTTTATCGATTTATTTTGCTATCCAAGTCGGAAAACGAAAGTATATAACGACAATAATAGAAAGAAGAATTGTCTGGTCCGATTAACACTTTCGCTCTGAGAGGCGTATACAAGATGTATATAAGAGAGAAGAAAAATGAACATTTATATACGAAGAGTATATGTATACATATACGCTCTTATATATTACGTTCATACCGTATATATGCTTTTATTTCATAATTTACATAAGATACTTTTGTTAATCGGCAAACAGTTGACTATAATATTTATTTAAGAAAATATATTATGATTATTAGCTTTTGTATTTTAGAAAATAAAGTGATGTTACTAAATATAATAAATATCATTGTAAAATTTAGAGAACTAATCAGTGATGCGCTCCGTACACAGCGATCACATTTTAACGCGAGTGCTCCCTAGCGAAAGGGTTAAATCACGTAATTAAATAACGTAATCGTAATAAACGTAACTCAATCACATAACAGAAGTAAACGTAATTAAATCACATAACAGAAATAAACGTAATTAAGTCATATAAGAGAAATAAACGTAATTAAAGGGCATAGCTGATTAAGATGGTCAAAACTGCGCTTAGAGGTTTTTCAATGAGTCATACACCGTTCGATAGTTGACCAATAAAAACTCATCTGTGTAAAATTTTAACCCTGTAACTTGTCCGTGAGGGTAGTTACAGGGTAAATTAGCACAAAACCTACCGACATTTCATGTATAACTACTCCTACCATAAGCGGTCAAATGACCGCTTCGAAAAAAAACATATGTATCTTAATATAGAAAGAGATTTCAGCCAATTGGATAGTACACAAAATATTTTTCTAGTGCTACGATAAAAACCCGCTCCCCGCTTATCTATTTAGAAAGTTTTATTTACCTTTCATCACATTTTTTACAAATTACAGCATTTTGTATTGCACATTTTCCATATACGTATTTCTTACATTTTATACAAATTTTGACAGTAAAAATCAGTTGGTACACATTAAAGTAGAGACTTTACCCTTTAAAACCTGCTAAGCCCCATTGTTTTACCATTTCTGGAAAGAAAGATACAGCTTCTTGAAAATGAAAATTGAAATTTCAAGTTATTCAAATCGGACTCCACGGGCCGATTTTGGTCTCCTGGCTTTCCGAACGTTCTCGGAGCTCCCGAAGGGTCAAGTTAACAAACGACTAGGGCAAACTAAAGAGGAGACTTTGCCCTACAAAACACGCTAATTTTCATTATTGTACGGTTGTTTTTAACAGAGTTACGATAGTTCAAAGTTTAACAATATTTCGAGTCCAAGAGGCATCGCTTCACCCACGATTTTCTATATTTTTCAATATTTTTTTTTTAGTTTTGACCATCATAATCGGCTGTGCCCTTACGCAATTGAAACATAATGTAATCAAATTGCGTATTGAAATAAACGCAATTAAATTACATAATCTTGACATAACATAATTCAATTACAAGACCGAATTACAATCTACTTACGTGATTACTATAACCAGACTAAAACGCAATTAAATACCATAATCGAATTAAAATAAAATTAAAATAAAATTAAAGTATAAAATTAAAATTCAGTTAATCCAAATTGCAGTCAAATGAGTATACCTGTCTCAGTGTCTGCCAGGTGGGTATTTATCTCATCGACCTAGCGATTTCCGCAATTCCTTGGAACGTTTGCAAGCGAAAATCCACGAGTTCCAAGACGATTCCGTGGCAAATCCGAAGCCGTTGAAATTCGTAGCCCGTGTAACCCGAGGCGCAACAAATCAACGATCAGGCTTAGATAGGTGGTGTTTTCGGGGCAGGTAATTGCCGGTCCACGGTCGAAAGGTGTCGGTCAATCCGACGTGCGTTGCGGCGATAACGATCTTCCACGCGCGGCGTGTTGTTCCGCGAGCGGGTTGTTATGCAACCCTCGGGGGGCGGTTAAACGGCGTGGAAATTGCGCGCGCGACGCGCTCGCGTGGAAATATAAACGTCGGCCGGTGCGACGCAGAGATAAACATCGCGTGAATAACGATTCGTTCGGACGAGGCCCCGTTAACGTTCCAACGGCGCGCCGATCTTTTTTACTTTTACACCCTTTCCTAACCTCTCTCTGTTCCCCCCCATCCCCATGGGGCCGTCACCGAACACGCCGCATTCCGCTGGGGAAAGTCGGCTGGAAATCTCGCGGGAAACGTGAGATTACTGGATCCATGGTTCTACGAATTGTTTGGGAACTCATCGCGCCGCATTGTTGCTCGTCGGTCGACGTTACCTCGAATTGTACTGCAAGGAAGCGTTCCGTGAACTATTCTGCAACTGTTTGCAATAATGGCTGAAGATTTCTGCGAATTTCATGCGAGATTGTTTGCTTTGCTTTGCGAGCCGCAGGAACGACGGAGGATTATTTAAATGTCAGTTGGGATATTCCGAGGCGCACCCTTTTGTAATACTGTTGTAAAATTAGCGAAATTGTTCTTAAGATTGATAGATAATTACTTGAGGTATTTGTTCTGTGTAGATTATTATTTTATAGGTTATTTGTTCGGTCGGTTGCTGGAATGCCGGAAAATGATTCAAGTGGAAGTTGAGAAATTCTGAGACGCGGCCAATTTTTAATAATATTGCAAAATTGGGGAAACTATTTTCAAGACTGTTGGATAAATATTTAAGATATATGTATATATATAAGCTCTGTATAATTTATTTTCTAGGTTATTTGTAATTAGATTATATACGAAATGTTCGTCACGAGTCTGACTCGTTGTTATAGTGCAAGGATTTAACCGATAAAAATTAGTCTCGAAGGTTCATAGACAAGTGAAGCCTATAGAAGCTACAGCAACAGACTATAGTAATTTGTGGATCAGCTGGAGTGATCGCTATACAATCTTATCGCTCCAAAGAAATTATGCCATCTTTTCAGCAAGCGACAGTAGCAGATTAACAAGCCTTCCACGTTCCACTCGGCACGTTAACGTCGCCAATCAGTATCAGAAGCGCTGTATTCATCGCGCGTGAGATTACAAGCGCCGATTGCGCGTGTCCAACGCAGCAGCAGCAGCAGCAGCGGCAGCTGGAGGACCTCGCACGATGCGCCTTGCCGCTTCAATTACTTCCTCGGGTACCGCGTCTGCGTAAATCAGCCGGCGAAATTGCTCGCGCTACGTTCGGCGTAAAACAATGCGAATAACGGCGGTGAGGAAAGAGGAAAAAGAAAAGGATGGAGAAAGAGAAGAGAGAAGAGAAGAGAAGAGAAGAGAAGAGAAAGAGAAAGAGAAGAGAAGAGAAAGAGAAAGAGAAAGAGAAAGAGAAAGAGAAAGAGAAGAGAAGAGAAGAGAAGAGAAAGAGAAAGAGAAAGAGAAGAGAAAGAGAAATGAGAAAAAGAGAAATGAGTGAAGAAGAGAAGCGAGAGAGAGAGAAAGAGAACAGAGAGAAAAAGTGAAGCGAGAGAAAGAAAAGCTATAGAAAGAGCAAAAGAATAAATAGAAAAAGAGAAGCGAGAGAGAGAGAGAGAGAGAAGAGAGAGAAAGAGAGGAGAAAATAGAAAGAGAGAAGTGGCGGAGGTCCTTCGGCGGATAATTGAGTTGCCGGTAACGACGTTTACAGGCGAGAGGCGGCTGTTTAGGCTGGCGAAGATCCGAGGCGGATAAGCCGAGGCTCTCCGGCTTGTAAATAAACGTAATCGGCGCGCGGTCCGTTCGCGGTACCCGCGAGCCATCGGTGCCGGCGCGCGATGAAGCTGCCGGTCCCGGTAATTGTTTCGACTGTGGCCGCTTCTTTAGCCCGTTCAATTAACCGGCAAGACGTAAAGAGCTACGAGCCGGGAGCGGAAATCTTAGCTCGAATAGGCTGCTGAATATTTATTGGGAAATTGAGAAAGGCCGGACGAGCCTTGTCGCGATGCGATCGATCCGCCGCGCCGAGCTGCGAAAAATTACTTAGGTGAGTTACGAGCTGCGCTTTTTTAGCCTAACATCGTTCTGAGAGCGAGAATAGTCTGTCGCGAACGGAGAAAATCTCGACGGATGGATGGATTATTCTTTTGGTACAGTTTGCTCTTGTGTGTTATAAATTTTTTAATTTTTGTGATGTTAGTATAAGATGTATTAAGATGTAGTAAAAATGTATTAAGATATATTAAAAATGCATTTAGATCTATTATAATATATTAGAGATGTATTAAAGATTTATTAAGATATAGATATAAGATATGTTTAAGATATATTAAGATATATGTAGATACAAGAGAGATATAAGTTCTGTTTCGTGCATTTTTGACTTAAAAAATTTAATATATATCATACTATAAAATTAAAATATCCTTTAACTAAACTGATGTATTATCTATAATTTTACTTTTTATCTTGTCTCTTTTCTTTCTTTTTTTCTTTCTTCATAATCACTGTACCAAACAATTCATTATTTCAGTTTCATATACTCCAAGGGCCTTCAGCCATTTATTAATAAATAAATAACTAAATAAACGAATAAATGCATAACTAACTAAATAAACGAATAAATGCATAAATAACTAAATAAACGAATAAATGCATAAATAACTAAATATGCGAATAAATGCATAAATAACTAAATAAACGAATAAATGCAAAAATAGCTAAATAAATAAACAAATAAACATAAAGTAAATAATACCAGAAAACAAACCAATGCCGCAGCAACTGGTAAGTCACAACCCCATAATAATAGATTCCACCCTTCAACCCTTTCGGAACATATGATCCGCAATTTGACGACTGTCGGTTCGGACGAAACGCTCGCCGTGAGAAAATAGGCGCGGCGAACGAAATAAACGAGTGGTGCGAAAGGACCGAGAAATTTCATTTTCATTGAACAGCACCGCGTTTTATGTCGGCGCGTATCCGCCGTTCACGGTGCTCGGGTAAGGCAATTAAAACGCCGCGCCGCGGCGAGCCGCGAATTCTCCGCCGGCATCCGTCGAAACAAGTTATTTATCCCTTTTTCACGGTGAATGAAAATCATCCGGTTCGCCGAGTCTCTCAGGTGCGACACGCGACGAGGGCCTTTGCGAAACAGCTGCTCGTAAATCATACCGCGCCGCTAATATCGTTAAATACGGGGCTTTAGAAAATCAGGGGAAACAGGTAGTCATTACTCCCGGGGACCGTGTAGCGATCAACGGAACCCATGTACAGGGTGTCCTGTTTGTCGGAAATGTTACAGAAGAGACTCTGTAAAGAGATCGAACGTCCTATTAACTGTACATGCGCGATTTAATACAGTCGATAATAAAATTAAGGCACGAGTAAGTTCTGATCGAAGAATGGTGGATCTTTGGCCAGCTGTAACTCTGTTAAATGCTGTGATAAAATTATAAATTTTCTTTCGAATTAAAGCTTGAAGCCTCTATTTTACGATAGTATATTCTAGCTTTTCATATCGTGTATTTTCGTGAAGTTAAATTAAATTTTAACGACATTAAATTGCGATGAAATTAAATTCTAACGAAATTTTAATTAAATTAGATTTTATGAAATTTAACTATATCATGTTTGATCAAATTTTATGGATAAATTTTCTCTTAAATTAAAGCTTGAAATCTCTACTTTATTATACTATATTCTAATTTTCAATATTAGGCATAGCCAGGACAGTGGTATCCTAAATCTGTGTCATCACATGACACCAATCATGTTACCAAAAGAGTGCAAAGTTTAACATCCTCTATGGGCTCGGAAAAATTTTTCTCGTCCACGCCGTTTAGAACGTCGTAAACTTTGAACTTTTCTCTTTAATTTGAGCACCGAACGAAGTCGCTACGATTTTTTTCTCGCAATGTTACATCACTTTCAATTATAAGCGTGCCGCCGCCATTAGAATAACACGAGATGCGCCGCGAGAGGGTTGACCTCACGCGTATGTGTTTCGCGCGCGTTTAGTATGTTTCTAGCTTACGTTTAGCGTAAACTAAGGCTAAAGTCGGTTTACGTTCCAAATGCGTTTCGCCTAAATGTAACAAACCCAGCACATTTAGGCAACAATGTAAACAATTCCATTCAAAACAAACCGTGAGTACTAATAAAGAGGGTATTTTAGTCTGAAACACGATTTTTCAGTCTCTCAGACGTATCTTATGATATATTTCTATTGCAGACATATTGTTTATACAGTCTGTCCCAAAAGTTATTCTGACCCAAAAAGTCACGCAGTATATAAATAAGATCATTTGAAGCAACTTTTTCCTTAGCGAAAATGCATTCCACTGCTTCGTTAACGAGTTATTGAGAAAAACAGTGACCAATAAGGAACGAGATCAACTAATTCACGATCAAGCTCGTCCCTCATTGGTCACTGTTTTTCCTCAATAACTTGTTAACGACGCCTCGGAGAAATATTTTGGAGAGGAAAAAGTTGTTTGAAGTAACCTCAGGAATCCCCCATTTCATGTTGCGAGTGACTTTTCGAACACCCTGTATACTTTTAAAAAATTAAGCGAAAGAAAAATCAATTAATTCTAAAAAAAATGTCCCCTCTTGACTAAATATCCAGTATGTTGATGAAAAATAAGAGAAGTTCAAAGGGTGGCGCGTCTAGACGGGACACCCTGTATATCGACGTGGAACAGGGTCCCCGGGTTTTATAACGCGGGCGCCCGAAACGAAACGATGTCCCATCTCGATCCAATTTCTGCAATATATTGCCGAGCCGCGAGCGCAATTAACCGAGGAGGTGAGCAGGCAGGTGAGCAGTTGGGGGAGGTGGTGCGGGAGAGGGGGGGGGGGGAGGATTCGGTTCGGCTCGAAAAAAAATCCGGGGCGGTAGTCCTGGCCGACGAAAAGCCGTCGCGGGGACCCGGGTATCAGTTTTCGAAAGTCCCGCGGCCGGCGGCCGGCCTTCGCGCGGACTCGTAAACAGCGATCGATAAAGCCGGTAGCTAATTGCAAGCGAGTTACATCAGCTTTATATCTCGAATTAAACTAATAACCGGCGAAAGCGGCCCTCGCCAAAAATGGCGCGAAAATGAAAGCGTGCGCCGACAAAAGAACGACGGATTTCGGGAGGGGGGAGGGGGGTCCTCCCCTCGAGCGCGATCCCGACCCCACCTCCAGCGATACGGGACCGTGGAAAAAACGGGCCGATTACCGGGACCTTCTCCCCCCTCCAACCGCCATTGATGATCCTTGTAGATACCAGAAAGTAGATGGTTAATGCATTAGCTCGTTTTGTAACGTCGTTTGACGTCACCGGCCGACACCTGTTTCGCCTCGCCCCGATCCGCGACGACCGATTCGCTTTTCATCTCGGGCCCCTCGATTTACGGGCCCCACGATTTTGAAATTACAAACGCGGACGTTTCATGCGAACAATTATTTTATAGATCCATTCGGAGGCAAGGATGTATAGTTTTATAACAGATTTTAGTGATCTTGTAAATTTTATTAATTTTGTAAGCTTTTGTCATTTTTGATATATCAAGTAGACTGTACATATTTTTCTGTTCTTATTTAATAGAAAATTTGGCAAATTAACTTTTTTTATAGTTATAGTTGGAAAGCGTATTCTTAATGTGCTTAACTAATTTTTATATATTTAAATATTAGACTGCGGATTTCATGCATTTGTAATAAAAATGGCAGAATTTCAAACGATGATAATATTACAAGAAATTCTAATGAAATTTATTTATTATTTTTAACTCATTGAAGCTATCGAAAAAAAATCAATATATTTTTATTTGACGCATCTTTGTTGCAATTAATGCAAACAAGTTTTATTTTGCATAAAGATCTACAGTCCAGTAACTACTATTCTAAGAAAAGTAAATTAATACTATATTGAATTATTATTAATATTGTACTGAAAACTTATGCTTCACTGTACTGAATTTTATATCACACGAGAATATAAAAATATTTGCAATTTATTTACCGCTTGAAAAGTCTAATATTATTAGACATTTTATTATTACTACTATTATTATTACTATTATTATTATTATATCTCCATTATTAATAAAACCATCGTACGACAAGAACAGCCAACGGCACATCAGCATACACTGTACGCAACGAAATGCGTCACCGGAGGAACTTTTAAATTAAATTAGGAAGTGAAATCGTCGCAGACAGAAATAAGATAAAACGAGGGGCGGGTCGAAACCGCGAAAATATTTCTGTCACCTTGGCGCGTGTCTCGCCGGACATTTTTCGTCGCGCTTCAACAATCGACGTTTACGGGTTTCGCGCGCTGTTTTGCAAGAGGGCGGTGTAACAAAGTGAATAAACAGGAACGCATAAAACCCGCGATAAACGTAATTGCATTCGTGAATACAGAATTTAAAGTCCGGGCCCATATAAAAATGAAATAAGACCGAATGTCGCGACCGTTCGCGAGAGATCGGAGTCGTATAACGTCGACGGCTGTAAAGATGGCGGAGAAACCATTGGTTTTCACATGTGTTCAGGTAGGACGCGCAGGTAGGACGCGACCGGGGGAGTAGTAAATGCGAATTATTCGGTAAATTTGCGGATAAAAAATTCGAGCGCCGTTGCGATTCTTTTTTAAAGTTTTATTGGGGTTTTTACTGTATTTTTATTACTTTGTTTTTTTATTTCATTATTTTGTTATTTTGGTGTTACGTTGTTTCGTTGCTTTGTTACTTCGTTGTCTCGTTGTTTCGTTATTTCATTATTTCGCGGTTTAGTTAATTTGTTATTTCACTGTTTCGTTATATCATTATTATTTCATTATTATTTCGTTATTATTTCGTCACTATTTCGTCACTATTTCATAACTGTTTCCTTATTTATACATCCATTTTCTTCCGAATTTTTCAGACTCCATAAACCTGCAATATCCATAAGAAATCTCAATGCACCACGCGCGACACCAAGATTTAAATTCGATTCACCAATTCTCCGAACGGGCCGGAAAAGGGGAAAAACAGGTATAACGAAGAGCCTAAATGACGTGTAGCATCGTTCCTCGGGGCACGGCGGAGGACGCGGGAGTTCCAATTACACGAGGAGAGCGCAGACGACGGTTGCACGAACGTGAAACAAGCGGGGCCCGGCCGCGCGCGAGATTTAATCTAGCCGCGAGGTACATCGATACCAGAAGCGTACGCCGCGCGCGATGCTATCTCCACTTGTTGCTGCTTTATGGATCCATAGAGACACGTGGTAATAACGCAGTACCTAACCGAGCCTATTAACACATTTGTTCCGGCGTTATCAGATCCTGGGGGCCCGGCTACGTGTGCGCCGTGATCCGGGGAAAGGGGGGAAGAGAGACGCGGCGGGTCGCGCGGAAACGGGGAAGAACAAGATAGAAAGAGAGAGAAAAGAGAAAGAAAGAGAGATGTCAGGTCATGTCAGGTTATGTCAAATAACAAATAATTAAATATGGACGTTACTCTATTCTAAGAGAGAGAAAAAGAGAGATAGGAAAATAGAAACAAATAGAGAGAAAGAGAGAGATCGAGAAGAGCGAGACGGGAAGAGAGACGGAGAGGAGGGGGAAGCTTCGTGGGTGGAAAAGACACCGTCACGATGATCCAACGATGGATCTCGATCCTCAAAGGTGGAAAAACGATCTTCCGTTTACGAGCGAATCGCGGAGACGATTCTTTCTTCTTCTCTTTCTTCCGTTCGCGACGATACGTCCTAGGAGTCGACCGCCGGTATTCTGGACGTTTAACGCGCCGCTGACGTTTAAACGGCATAAAATAGGATCTTTATTAAGATATGAATAGGAGGCGACGCGAGGTCTTGCCGAGAATTCGAAGAAGACTTTCTCCTCGATGCACCCTTGACAATTCTCGCCGACGTTTCGGCTATTTATCGCCACTCCGGGCCAGGTAAGTAATCGGAATTTATAAGGAAGATGTTCTGAGAAAGCGGGGAGTGTGAACGATCGTATCGGAGGATGTGTTTTATTGAAAATGTAACTGGTTTTTAGTAGCAACTAATTTTCTTAGTGGTAATTAATAATGGCGAAGAATGTTTCTATCGAAGCTTGTGTTGAGATATTGCAGATTAAATATTTATGTATTGACGAAAGTGGCTTTGTGGTAAGGAATGGATATTGTTGAAATGTTGTTTAAATGATGAGGAATAAATGTTGCTATTTTTATGCTATTGAGAAGAGGCGATATATTTCTAGACTGATTTGTAAGCGAGATGAGATAACTGAAAGCGTTGTGAAGCTTTTTATCTTTTGTGTTACTAGGATAATTCTAAAATATAAATTAAATATAGTATAATTATAAAACATGTTATGTTATAAAATTTTCCGCGAGCTCTACTAAATATGAATATTATTAACCCTTTGCACTCGAAGCCATTTTAACTGTAATTCTAAAATAACATTTCTGACATATAGCACTTACATTTTATACGACAAAATGTATTTTATGCATATGAAATTGAATCTTGTAACTCATGCGACAACAGTTATACTTTTAATCATTTTTGAAATCTAATTTTTCATAATATAAAAATTGTTTATACAACGTACCTCGGCGGACGCCAATGCCATAGTGAAAGGGAAAAAATTGTTGAAAGTGTAACTGTTATATAAGTCTGGAGAAGCAATTTAATATGAATAGAATGAATTTTGTTGCATAAAATGGAAATACTAGAAGCCAGAAAAATTATTTCAGATTTGCGGTTGAAATGACTTCGAGTGCAAAGGGTTAACTCGCGAAAACTTGTCTTGACACGATCTGTCCGCGCCTCCCCCGTCCCTTTCAGCGCGATTTCGAGGTTCGAGGAGTCGATTCGCCGCGGCACCAGTGCTTTCTCTCTTCCTTCTCCTCCTCCACCCCGCCGCTATTTGCGGGCTTTCCGAGCCAACGACAGGACAAATTGGCGACCGATCGGCGCCCCCCTGATCTCGATTAATCAAAACTCGATCGCTGAAACGCTCGCCGTTCATTAGCCCGGCTTAATTCGCCGCCGCGGGAACCGGGACCCGAGACCTGGAAGTACCGTTTAATACGGCACTCGATCAACGTATCGACGCTCAGGATGTGTTTTATTTACCGGTGACAACTACGCCATCTCTTTTTCTTTTGCCTCGAGTCAAGTACCAGGTTGTTTATATTATGCTTACGCGGAGAGGAGTTGCATTTTTGGAGACTGCGGGGAAGCGGTATCGTTGCTGGAACTCTGAAGTCATCGCTTATTGGACGTTGATGTTTCCGGTGAAGTTTCTGCGTGCAAGTAGTTTAGAGACAGTTGGGAGCTAATTGTTTAGGTTTTTCGAACATTTCGAGTTTAAGTGAAATTTTGTATCTTCTTTTGTACCTATTGTCACTGGGTTTTTGAAGCTTTTATAGAGTTATTGTCGAAATTAGTTGAATTACTTTAATGACAAGTGTCGCGACGTTGATATGTACAGGTTTGGTTTCAACGTGACAAATAAATAGTTTTTGTAAACTCGTTATTGTAGCGGAAGGGGTTAAAACGCGTCGCCGGCCACGGATTGCGTTTTACGGCGGGAAAATTGACGTCGACGGATGATTTATCGTTCGAACGGTCGTCGAGATAACGCGCCACAATGTAATCCGCGATCAGGTGCGCGGGCTTGGCTGCCCGCCTCGATTCTTTCAAATTTCGCGACAATTATTTGGCAGCGTGGGCGCCGTTTTTCTTTTCCTCGCGTGGGCACCCATAGATAAAATAGCCGCTACATAATTTATCGACTACGCCGCGGTGATATATTCGACGCTGCTGACGCGGACGAGGAAACGTTCCGCGAGTTCGCCGATCTTTTTATTTCGGTCCCCCGCCGTCAATTTCTGTTCCATCGACCTCGCGCAACGCTGCGCGGACCTATTGCCATTTAGCCGGCGTAAAAATAGGAGCGTCTAGTACGGCGTTTTTCTCTCGGATCGACATGCTACGTCGAGATACCGATTGTATTTTTAACGTCGACGATAAACCGTGGTTCTAGAGATTGATTTCCGTTCGCTTATTATTCGACGACTCCGCGCGAGCCTTTTAATTAAGCGCGACTTTCGACTCGGAGCTCTCGACATTGAGCCGCGCCCACGCCGGTTCCGAATCCGGAGATCACCGTGATTTAGTAAAGGCTTGATTTATTTCCTTTGTTCGTTGATAATAAGCGAGGTAGTATTTATTGTACTCTCGTGTAATATTTATTCGCGTAGAAGTGAATGCTTTAGTTCGGAAGTGTAAAGCTTTTTATTTAAAGAATTCAAGGGGATACTTGTATTTTGATAAAAAAAAGTAAAGTGATGTAATGATGATTAGAATGATATGTGTACTGAGGTAAATTGGGCCTAGTTTTGTTTGACATAGTTTTTCGTGTAGCGAATATTTTATTAGGTGGCACCGCGGCACCGCTCGAATTGTTCTAACGCTACTCAAACAAATTTTTATAACAACAATATATAGGCTTAAGAAATTGTTAAGTAGTGAAACTGTTGGTACGAGTTACAAAAATCAATTTCGTGTGCATAAAAGCGCGCCTCGTTAATTAGAATAGAAATATTATGAGCCAGAAATTTTATTTTACATTTGAAGTTAAATGGCTTCGAGTGCAAAGGGTTAAGATCGTCCTACTCCACGAACCATCGTCGCGATAAATATCCAAAAAAAGCCACCTCGCCAGCCAGCAATATTCCAAATAACGCGCTACGCGAATCGCAAATAAATAGAAACATAGGCGACGAGTACGAAAAAAGAACAAACCCGTAAAAGAAGGCTGCCATCGCTTATCGAAAGTTCGTCGCCGCGCGCGCGCGCGCGCTTTGAGGCCGGTGGCATTTTTCCGGCCGCGTCTTCGCGCGCGTACCGGGCGCCGAAATTTATGTCTCATCGGGGCCGATTGTAAATAGGCGGAATTTATTCGCGGCCCGAAATCGCCGGGCGGATATAATAATATAGACGCGGCCGGGTGTATCCACGGCGTGGGTGGGTGACATTTGTCACGGTTTAAGTGTGGCCGGGGGCCCGATAGGGGCGTACTGTCGATCTCCGGCTCGCCGGTTCCCCCTCCTACCCCCTCACCCTCCCATCGCCACACCGGGCAACTTTTAAGGCTCGTAAAAGCGACGATAAAAAACGCTTCACGGTGATATTTTACTATTTTACTAGACGCCCTTGTCGGCCGGGAACCCCCACGTGGAACGGGGAAGATCGAAGGACCGGGAATGCCGCCGCGGCGGCGTTATCTGCTGAAACTCATCGCGCGAGGCCCTCTGTGACACGGATCGGCTTTTCTGACGATCTTGTGCCGGGTAACTCACCTGGTGTCTCGGGTGCGCAGGTTCATCGACGGAGGGTATTCTGATGGCTCCGTTAATATGGCGACCGTGAGATAAAGGTGTCGTTATTACAATATTATAATAGTTTATCTATGATCTTTAATCGATTTYAGCATACGCAWATTTATGAAATTACAGAGACTTTCATTATTTCTATTATTTTTATTATTTCTGTTATTYGTATCRTTTATTAGTTTATTACTTGATGTAATGATATGGRTATTATTATTTATATGTATTTATTATTTACTGTCTAAGTATTGRCAAAGTCATTTTTAAATTGCAGAATGTAATGTACAGGATGAGTCTCTRCTGTACCTTTACTTATGCAGTGAAGATGAATGTTAAAAATTCATTGAAACATTTTATTGTATAATTGTAGCCATGAAGCGTAAAATTGTTGTGATAATTATATACTYTATATATTAAATTGTATARCAGTAGTAATCAAATAATATTGAATCATGTTAYAGAAGCAGATTTGGAGAACTCTTTTCTCAGGAATTATATTTRATATTGAAGAATATTGCATATTAAAACAAGAATTATATTTAATATCTTAGAATAATATATTGACAATTTCATACACARATACAAAAATCGTATTTGTCATYAAAAAAATATTAATTCTATTAACAGTTTARCACCCTAATGCAATAATTATATTCAATATTAAAGAATATCAATCACATTAAAAATACTAATTTACCCTTATATTTGTTTAATCCATACACAGTCGTTCTTGAAAAATGAGTCGATGTCCGGCGATGAGAATGATTGCGATCAGGTTCGGCTCGCGAATAGTATATCCGTCGATGCACTTTCGAACGCTGTGTTGGCTCGATTTAGCTATTTATATCGTATTTAGAAACAACAGTACGATCGCCGCGTTTATTTGCAAACATTCGTTAAGCCTCCCCGGCTTATGCGATCGATTACTGCCCGGCGATCCATTAAAAACAATCGGGGCGGCCGGGTTTAACAGATTTCATCGAGAAATACGATATACATGTATATCGGCGAGTTAATTGCGGCCCTTGGTAGAGCGATGGTATATTTTAACGCACATTTAAACGCATAAACAATGTAATGCTTCTCTCTGTGAATCTTTGGCGTCGATTGGCGTAATCGAGAAATATAAATCATGGACTTATGTTGTGTATATGGTGCATATAATATAGTATTAATTAATATTAATATTGATAATGTATAATATTATAATATAATATGAATAATATATACTACCATGAATACAATATAAACTAATATTAATATTAATAATACATAATATTATAATACAGTACTAACTAACATTAATATTAATAATATATTACTAAAATTATAACGTAATATTGTATATAATATAAATTCAATATAAATTCTCTACAGATTTTTAATCCAAAGACTCGGAAATTAAAACTCCATCCTAATTCTGTTTCTGCAATTAACAAAAATAGCAACTAACCTGGACTAGTGCAACCGGCAACGATGCAGCATCGCGCGCAAAGTGCAACAACCTTGAAAAAGCAATCCCGAAGGACGGCGCGTGACAAATTGATCGCCGCGATGACTAATCGGGGCTCGTTAATTGCCGGCGCAGGGGGGATTCTAATTAATTAGTCAGCGGTTAAAGAAGCTCGCGGGGGCCGGCGCCGATTGGTCCCGGTAGCCCTAGCGGCGATAATTGGCCCCCACCGATCACTCTCGGCGAGCATACCCCCCCGAGCAATTACTAATTATTACTAATTAGGCGATCGGCTCCGCGGGTGAATCGCGCTTGGTGTAACCGGGCCGCCTCGGGGTTGTTCCGGCGCCTAGCGATCGCCTCGCGCGCGCGCGCGCGCGCGGACCGGAGGCGAAGCGAAACCCACGCGCGTCGCCTCTGCCTACGCGCGATTACATTAGCCGTCCTTTCAGGCCCCCGTTTAAAAGCGACCCCGCAACCGTCGCCGCGCTACCGCCTTACGACCGCAGGCTAATTATTCAGCCGCGGTGCAAACAAATAAGAGAGCTACAGGGGCGCCGGTACTGTCCGCAATTAATATGGGCCGCGTGGTGTGAGGTGCTACACTCTGTCGGCCACCGGATGCTTAGCTTGCTCCTCTTTTCGTTAACCTTTTAACAGACCATGAACGCTGGCCCGATTTTTTGTCTCTGTTGTGTTCCGGCAATGCGTTAACCCTTCGCGTCGGGTAAGATGGTTGGATTCTTGATAAAATGCAGTTTCAAATAAAGAAATTGTTAGAAGATTTATTTTTTGTAATTTATTGTAATTTTATATTGTAATATTATACATTATTTGAGACTGTACTATACTGTAATATATCGTACTATTCTTTGCTATACTATACTGTACTTTATCGTACTATCCTATGCTGTACTATACTATACTATACAATACTATAACATAGTTTGTATAATATAGTTATTAGGCTGTATAAAATATAATACTATGCTACATTATATTACGTGTAATATAGTACTACATATACTACAGCAAAATGACTCGCAATCGGAAATGGAAGGTTCCTGAAGTCATTTGCAGTAACTTTTCCTTTTACAAAATTTTCTCCGAGGCATCGTTAAGGAGTTATTAACGAAAAACATTGACCAATGAGAAGCAAGTACCGCTGACTTGAAGCGGTCGCGTCAATGAGCTCGCCTTTCATTGGTCAGTTTATTTTGTTAATATCTCGTTAATTATGCGTCGGAGAAAATTTTTGTAAAGGAAAAAATTACTCCAAAATACCCTATGGACCTCCCTTTTCCATCACAAGTGACTTTTGTGCACCCTTTATTATATTTATTATAATATAATTTCATATAACTCGCTGATATTTTACAAGTTATAGTAAAGTGACGAAACAACCTTAAAATATTCCAACTGTATACAAAATTTGTTGCATTAACAGCGAAATACTGGGAAATTTAACAATTTTTATAAATTATGAAATTGACACATTTATTGTAAACATTGACAAATATAATTTGCAAGAATAAGAAAACTAGAAGAATCCAAGAGTATCAACGTATTAAATCAATCTTGACAAAATTATTTAAGGAAGAATAAAATTCCTGTACATTTTCTATTATTTTTAAAAGTAATATAAACAATTTTTATTTCGCGTCAAGAGTTCATATTATCACTCTGTATATAACTCTGATTTATCACTCTATATATAGTTATAAGCCACCAAAATCGTTGCGCAACCGAAAAAGCTGATTAAACAAAACAGATCGTTTCAAATAACAAGCAGAAATCCATCGACTCGATTTTTCTCGACGTAACCAAGTCGAAGTAGAACGAATCCGGCGAATAATTCGTTTTCGCGTGGTTCGCGTACGCGTTCCCGGCGTATAATACGCGTACGAGGGAATCGTTTTTATCGAATCGGTACGGTTTCCTTCGGCCGGACCGAAGTTACGCCCGAAAGGTAACGAACGAGTCGTCGCCGGGAATGGCAACCAACACCGTTACATTCGCGAATTAAATCCATTTTACAAGCCATAACATCGAATATTTACGAAACACCCGGTACAGTTACGTGCCTACACGTGTGTTGCTCTGTTTATTTATATCCTGGCACAACGAAATATTCCTGGTTCTCCTGCGTAGCTTTTATCCAAGGTACCCCACCCGGCGATTCATCAGCTTAAACTAGATCAAACACGTCGGATAAACTTTTCCCTTGCACACGTAAGAACTCGGAAAGATGATCTACGCTTTGCGGAAAGATAAATCCCGCGTTTCTAGATCCGACGACGAAGCCGAAGGAAAAGAGTAAGAGAAAGAGAGGTGGAGATAGATGGATAGAAAGAGAGAGAGAGAGAGAGAGAGAGAGAGAGAGAGAGAGATCGTAGGAAAAAGAACAATTGATGATCGCAGTTCGGGTAAGAGATCAAGAGTGATGACTGCGATTTTATTCTTTAGATAGAAATTTGTTCGAATACTGTCTTATTTTCCCGTTATTTAATAAAGATTAGGTAGAATGGAAATTTAATATGATAACAATTTATTCGACTAATGCTTAATTTGAATGAGATTTTGTTGGAGCTAAAGATTGATTCTTCGAGGAGTTCTTACGGAGAATGATTGAGTTGAATGTAAATGGTACAATATAAGAGATAAAATAAATAAAATGTAAGTAAAATGGATTATGAAAGATAATAAAATATACACAGAATAAAATAGAAAAGTATAGAATGGAAAATTAGAAAGATAGAATAAATATAATATAAATAGAACAAAATATAAAAGACAGAATAAAAGACGGAATAAACAAAATGCAAATAGAATAAAATAGAGAAACAAAAAGACAGAATAAAAGATGGAACAAACAAAACACAAATAAAATAAAATAGAAAAGGATAAAATAAAAAAAAAACAGAACAGAGTAAAATTATTATATAAGAAACAGAATAAGAGATGACATAAATAAAGATGAAAAGTACCGTTGGGCGACTTAATTACATCGGCCCTATAAAGTAGCTACGGAGAAAAGGCAGAGTTCGTTTGTACAACACTGTATATTTTTCAACTTTCTTATTCGAGCGGCGTTAATCAGCGACAAGCGTGGTTTCGATTATTTCTCGAAACGCGGCGACACGTCCCCGGTAATCCGATTAGAGACAGAGATTTTTACGAGCTTGTTTATTATCGGCTCGTCACGCCCACCTTCTCTCGGTGTCTCCACCGTTGCCCTCCCTCTCCCTCTCTTTCCGTCTCTCTGTCTTCCATTAGCTTCCTCTCTCTGTATATTTCTTCCTCCTTTATTTCTGTTCCTTTATCTTTCTCTCTATGTTAGTCTCTCTATCTATATTTCTCTCTTTATCGGTCTTATCCTCTCTCTTTTTCTTTCTGCTCTCTCTCTCTCTCTCTCTCTCTCTATTTCTCTTCCATTACCTAGCTATCTTTCTCTTTCTTTTATTTCTCTCTATGCTTGTGTATCCTTTCTTTCTATATTTTTCTTTCTATCTATTTTTCGCTAATTCTCCCTCTCTCTCTATCTTCCTCTCTCTTTTATCTTTTTCTCTTTATCTTCTTCTCTATGCTTCTCTCCCTCTCTCTCTGTCTTTTTCTCTATCTATCTCACGGTCTTGCTCCCTCTCTCTCTCTCTCTCTCTCGCCGTCTCTATGTCCTCCATTAGCCATGTCTCTCTATCTTCCTCTCTCTTTTATCTCCCTCTCTTTATCTTTCTCTCTATGCTTCTTTCTCTATATTTTTCTCTCTACCTCTTTCTCCACCTTACCGCATCTCTTTCTCTATCCGTTTCTCCTTTTCTCTCCCCTGCCAAGGCCGATTCCTATAAATTGTTATTTAAATTAACGGCAAACGGTTATCCGACTTTCGTAACGAATCGGAAGGACTTTAACGAGCAGGGCGGATCGTTGTTTACAGAAACGGACCGGCCAGAATTATGCGGACCACTTATTTTCTTTATGCGAACGATACGCCGCGCCGGATTTTCAAGAGAACGCGAACGCAAGAGAGATCACGAACGTGAAAGAGCACGGATGAGGGAGAAAGAGAAAGAGAGAGAGAGAGAGAGAGAGAGAGAAAGAATTTTTAAGACGACGCAAATGCGAAAGAGAGAACGTGAAAGAGCGCGAGAGCAAAAGAGAGGGGGGGGGGGGGGGGGGGGGGGGGGGGGGGGGGGGGGGGGAGGATCGCTAAAATTCCGCCGCCAAATGTTCGATAACACTGCGAATAGATATTTACGAGCTACGAGAATCGCGGAGGGTAACAATAAAATCCAGCTCTATTTTATGTCATTTTCTCCAGCCGGAAATTTACGGCTTTCGAGATCGTCGGAATAAACCTGTATTTTTAAAGCAACGCGAGCGATTAAGTCGCAACAGGTGTAACTTTCCGAAGACTGCCGCGTCATAGGGGAGAGAATAGAAAAATACGTAGAATATACATAATAGATAATAGAATTTGAATGGAGACACATCTTTCGTGTTATTTTTAAGTAGCGAGATAATATCGAGCTTCTAATATTTTTAACGTTAAAATGAGATTTATTGTTGTTCTTTATTTAACCTAGAAAATTTTTGGTAGTGAAATAATGTTGAGCTTCTATTATTTTTAACGTTAAATTGAGATTTATTATTACGTTTTATTTAACCTAGAAAATTTTTAGGTAGTGAAGTAATATCGAGATTCTATTATTTTTAACCATAAATTGAGATTTATTCTTACGCTTTATTTAACCTAGAAAATTTTTAGGTAGCGAGATAATATCGAGATTCTATTATTTTTAACCTTAAATTGAGATTTATTGTTATGCTTTATTTAACCTAGAAAATAGAACTGTTCGCAAGAAGAATAGTATAGAAGAGTATAAATCAGCGAAAGGGTTGTAAATTAGTAAGAAAAATGTTAGATTTCAGAAGAAAAGAAATCTTTTTCTTGGCACTAGTTTCTACGAATGAACTAATTAACGACAGAATTATTTTATTTGGATCAAAATAACACGATTTCTTCTTCTCAATATTTATCGAAATTAGAAGAATCTTTCTGTGAGAGATATCTGAATGAACTTTTTAATTGCACCACGATTGGTAATATAAGTTTTAGAAAGTCTGAATAAATGCAACGTTGCCATTATTATATTCCTTAAATCACGCGCGATTGGTTCAATTTACGACTCATTTGCCAAACCACAAAATGAGCTGGATACTATACAGTCTTCTTCTGTTAGAACTTAAATCGTAGGAGAAGGGGTTAATGATGTACTCTTGGCTATGCCGTGAACATTGAAGGCAGATTAACCCGTTCGAAAGTCCAGAAAACGCAATGACGAATTAGAATGTTAATTTCTGGTCTTAATTCTGGGACCGATCAAGAGAAGAGAGTGAGAGAGAAAGAAAGAGGGAAATAAATAGATAGACAGTAGAAACAGAAAAGAGAAAGAAAAAGTAAGAAAGAGCGAAGAAGAAAAGTGATAGAGAGATAAAGAAAGAGAAGGAAAGAAAAACATAGAGAAAGAAAGAAAGGCTCAGAAAGAGAGAAAAAGAGGAAGAATGAGAAAAAACACAGAGAGAAAGAGCGAAAAAAGAGATGAAAAATATAGAGAAAGAAATAGACGGACAAAAAGAGAGGAAGAAGGAAAGATAGAGAAAGGGAAAGAGAGAGGGAGAGAGAGAGAGAGAAAGAGAGAGAGGGATCGTTATCGACTCCTCGGAATCGAACCAGCGAAAAATAAAATCGAGCAGGATCTCCGCGTGGCCATTGAATGGGCCCGCGCTTATCGGCGCTGATCGTCTTAATAAATTGTCAGGATCCCCCCTATCCGCCCTCTATTCCGCGGTACAGCACACAATCGCCGATTTTATTTCGCTGTTTGCGGTAGCGCCGTGCGGGCCCCGAGAGAGAAACGATTTTGGATAGGAATCAACCGGCCTACCTATAGCAATTATCTCTGTCAACCGGTCACGTTTCCCTTATCGGCGTACTTTTGCCAGGCCCGATCTATCCCGGCGGCCACCGCGCACCGCGCCGCGCAGCCCCGGCCCGATATCGTTACCACCGGTCGACCAGGAGGACTATCGATATTCGACGATTATCTCGCCACTTCCGCCTGAACCCTCGACCGCCGTTTTTATATCGATACAACCCGCGTCGATACCGGGGACACGATCTTTCCAGCCGATTCCGTTCGGTACCGCCGATGTCTAAACTTGCCGACGCGGAGATCGGTACCGGCGATCTACAAACCCGGATCGAGGGATCGTGGTGACATTGGGGAGAGGATCGCTCGCGAGTGGGGGATCACGATTTCTTTTTAACTAATGGAATGGTGATCTGTTTTTTTTTCTGGAATTAATATATTGAAAATATAATTGAAATTATAAATGTTTTTGTTGGATTAAGGGGTGCTTTAGAAAATTTTTGAGAGGTATGTACGATGTTTTCTTTGACAAAAGAATAGTAAAATAAATCTAAATTATAGTTAAATATCGTGTGATAATCGTGTGACTATAAATTCAGATTTGAGAATAATTTTTTGCGGAAGTATTAACCCTTTTCTCTTGAAATGATTTTAATTCTAAATCGAAAATAATATTTTAGTCTAACAGAATTTCAAATAAATAACTTATTTACCCTAACTCTAATTTCAGAAGTACTAATATTTTACAACTATATCTAAATACTAAATGAAACCATAATTATACTTCAACAGGTATATTCATTATTTCACCAATAAACGAATATATAAAAATATGATAAAAATATATAAAATAATGTAAAAAATAATATAAAATATAGTGCTCACTGAATACAATTAAAGTCGATTTTCTCAACAACGAATCCTCAAATCGAAAAACACTATACCTCATTTTCAATTTACCATTTCACAAAGGATCACCCCCGCCCCGCACCACCGGTTACCCTATACAATCTTCATTCCCCATTCCGTACTTTCCCGTTTCTTTGTTCACCTACATACGCCGGCGGCCCAGATTCCCCGGTTCGCTATAACTTCGCAAAATGATCGCGACCTCGAGACCCAAAGGAACCGTATGTCCCCGAAACGAGACTCGCGACGGGGTTCGTAACGAATCGGCAATCGCTATAATTAACCGGGAATATGATCGTAAATCGCCTTTGTCGCCGTCGATGGCCCGCTAGAGCGGTGGCGGAGAGGGAGAGGCGGAGAGGAGAGGCACGACACAGAGAAAACCGGCGAAACCGGCGAAATCGGCTGCGGATGAGACTGGAACGGCCGACAATTACCGATCGATCGGCCGGCCCGACGTTGAATCGTTCGAGAGCGTGGCCGATCGGCTCCTCTCTCGATCGACGAACCGCTTCCCACAATCCATCCGGAGCTTGACCGCCCCCCCCCCCCCCGGTGAATATCTCGTCCGACGAGATAACTAGCTTCCGCGCCGTTAAAACCGATCTTTCTCGCCTCTCCCCGTCCGCCGCTTCCCTCGTCGTGATGCGCTTCGGGACCCACGACGGGGGCCGACGATGGCTCTTTTAAACGGGCACTGAAACGAAGGAGCTTAACGAATCGCAAAGTATAGTTATTAAAAGAGAGAGGATACAGCCCTTGGTGCAACGTGCCGCGAGGGGGGCGAGGGGGAGGGGGAGGAGGGCTTCGATCGAGCAGCCGGGCGACAGGCGTCGACCCCGGTGATTTTCGATTTCGCAAGCTCTCGTGGCCGGCGGGGCCCCGACGCGATCCGGATCGACGCGCCACGGTGTGTCGGAAAATTAAAAGGCCTCTCCCTCCCCTCCCCTTCTTCCCTTCCTCTTTCCTCTTCTGTTCGGTTCGGACCCGGCGAACCTACCAACCTATGAAAGATCGACCTGGAACTTGAATATGCATCGAGTCTCGTGACGCGGCCGACCGGGGCCTGACGGGGCCTGCCGGGGCCCGATCGGGGGCCGGGGCGTTCGCCGCGACCGACGGGTCGCCGCGCCGCGCGAGAATTTTTAATTGCCGTATAATAATTTAAAGCCGGCGTCAAAGATTAAAATATAACCCCTCGGGGGTTATTACCGGGGCTCGCCTCCGGTGATTTTCGGGGCCCAACCTCCTCCTCCTCCTCCTCCTCCTCCCCCTGTCTACCTACCCTCTCTCTCTCCCTTCCCCTCTCGCCGACGCTCGACATCGCTCGCCGTCGCCTCGGTTAATTTATACCCTTCGCAATTATCTTCGACTCCCCGGCGATCAGAATGTCGCAAATTCGGGGCCCGCGACGCGCCGGTGGTATTGGGAGGGTGGGGAGGAGGGGGGCCCGGGTATCGTTCTGTGTTCCCGCAGCGTTGCGTGTAAGCGTCATTAAGCGCGCAAGAAAGTTTACCGACTCGCACGGCGTCGCCGTCGCGAGAGGCCCCAGCGAGGTTTTTTAAGCCTTTGCGCTCGAATGATGACTCTGAGATACTGCTCAAAATGATTCTATTACGTTTCAAAATAATTTTTATAACAATAAAGTTTAGATTTGAAAGATTGATGAGCAGTGAAACTGTTGCTACGAGTCGCAAGAATCAATTGTGTATTAACACGTTCGTCGCCCACAATTAAACACTAAAATCCCCAAATAATTCAAGCAATTTAATTAATTAAAATAAAACTTAAAAGTTCACATTTATCATAGGCGATGACATTAGAACTCTTTCGCACTCGAAAAATCATAGTCGAATTCATTTTCCTCGAATATATCGCAATAAAAATAAATTTTCAAAATTGGTCAGAAATTAGCGTCGCCCAGATATGGGTGATGCGGCGACGAGCGTGTTAATAGAAGTACAGTTTATTGCATACTATAGAAACACTATGAGTCGGGAAAGTTATTTCACATTTACAGTTAAAATGGCTTCGAGTGCAAAGGGTTAACCTCTTAGGCGCGGCTTGGATTTTGCGCGAATTGAATTTTTCGTAACTAAATCACCGTTTCTTTTAATATACATATATTTCTTTTGGTATAGTTATGTCTATTCTTTTTTTTCATGTATTGTAATTTCGATTTTGTTTTGCGAGAAAAGCAGGTTTGAAAATTTGTATAATGATTAGGTTTATTGCCAATAATATAGGGTGGTGACTATGTGTATCTATCTATGTGGTTTCAAAATTAATGTTTTATTCCTGTTTGTTCTTGTTTTTCGACATATTTTTGTATGTGTAGAATTACTACGTGCTCTATGGTACGATTACTTTAGTTACACTCTGTATAATTTATAGATTATTATTGTTATTCGATTGTTATCCATGCAATATTATTATTATTATTATTAAAAAAAAATTATTATTATTATTATTGTTGGACTGTTTTACTTCGTTGGTGACATTATACTCTAAACAACGGATCTTTCCTTTTATTTATTTATTACCATTGCTTTTAACGAAATGCTGCTTATACAACACACTATAATTTTATACATTATATAGAATATCTATTAAAAATGAATAATTGCAACAAGATTACAACCTCACTTTTTCGAAAACATTTAACATTTTCAAAACTAGCAATAAGATTTTCAGATCTTCTCATAAGATTCTACAACAAAAGAAGCTCTAATCCTATCACCGTTATTTATAACATATAACAACATTCACAAAAGTAAATTTTCCTAAAGATATTCATACCGTCGAAACTAAAACAAAAACCGTCCGGAATGAAAGGGGTGAAAACAGTCGGCCGCGTTTAAGCCGTGAAGCGTCGATTGGTCGACCGACACGCGGAACTGCTATACGAAAGGGGTGAACGTTCCCGCAGGGAATAGAGGTCGTCGTCAGATAGGTAGAAGAATATCGGTGCATACAGGCGGCCCCGGCTACCGGCGGCGCGTCCTCCGTTGCATCGCGCGCGGCGCGCAGCAATTGCAGCAGCAGCAGCAGCAGCAGCGTCGCGAAAGGGGGCTGTTATCTGGACGGCGGCGGCATAAGGACAGGGGCTTAAATCTCGCCGGTATCTCCTCCTCGTGGCGGTAACAAGTTTCAATTCCTACCAATTCCACGGCCATACATCACTCCACGGTAGATACAATGGTGACTTCGGGGGACTCTCTCGGGGCCACGGCCTCGGCTTCCATCCGCGCGCGGACGATAAATATCTTATTGTGCGCGAGAAAGAACTGTGCTGGACACCCGTTGGGTAAAACCCCCCCGGCAACGCCGATGCCGATATCGACGGGAAGCCGCCGGAGCCAATGAGCGACGATCGCCCTACACGGGAATAAATACATATACATACATATAAATGCACACATTTATATATATATATATATATATATATATGTATGTATACAATATATATATACGGGATCGGCGAGAGCCTCCCCTCGATTCAGACGTGATCGTTAATTTAGGGATGAGGAGGAGGAGGGGGAGGCTGAAGCAACGGAGATCCGGCGAACGAGTCGACGATATCATTTGCCGACTATTCCGCGACTGTTTCCGCCGATTCTCACGGGGAGTTTGTGTTTCTTTTATTTTGGTGCGCGGAAACGTCGAATTTCCTGCGCGAACTTAGTCGGTTCTTCGACAGTCGATGTTCAAGGCGGCGTTAGTCAGATGTAATGGATATATCTAGTAAGTAAATTTTAACCCTTTGCACTCGAAGCCATTTTCACTGTAATTCGAAAATAATTTTCTGCCGTATAGCACTTCCATTTTATACGACAATATGTATTTTATGCATATGAAATTGAATACCCATGCAACAATAGTTATACTTTTAATAATTTTCTAAATTTAATTTTTCGTGATATAAAAATTATTTTGGAATATACCGTAACAATTTTAGTGGTATCTCAGAGTCACCATTCGAGTGCAAAGGGTTAAATATATGTGATAGATAAATTATGAATATATGTAATAAGTAAATTTTAAATAGACGTAATAGATAAATTGTAAATAGACGTGAGAGATAAATTATAAATAGATATAACAGATCAATTCTAAATAGACTGATAATAAATACTTTTTCAAATAACTAAAAATAAGAAATTCTGCAATCAAATGAATTTTTCAAGCAATTAAAAATGGGGAATTCTTCAATGAATTGAGAATAAGAAATGTTTAATGAACTAAAGGCATAGAATGCTTCAATGAAAATTCCTCAGATCAATATTATTTTATAACATCATACCGAAGAACAAATATATGTATAGAAATCTTATCCCGCGAATTAGATAGAACCATACCAATTTATTTTTCGTAGTTTATCCAATATATTAGAGAATTTATCTATTTATTATTATTTATCTATAGATTCCAAAATTGATCTATATATTATTATTTATCTATAGATTCCAGAACTTATCTATATGTTATTATTTATCTAAATATTCCAAAACTTATTTAGACATTATTATATATCCATATATTCCATAATTTACCTATATAATATTATTTATCTATACATTACATATAATTAAGGGTCGTCCTGTTAACCGACAATTTAAAAAAAAAAAAAAATAGTAACCTAATGCCTACAATCGACAACAGTACTACCGAAAGAGTAAACTTCCTGCGCCAACAGCATCCGAATTTTTCTCCACCAACGTATTTACCCGGATCCGAAGCCTAATGAAACAATAAATGTGTTTAGAGCTAGCAAGTCACGTACGCATCATAAACCCAATCGTTATAGAATCCTTAAGAAAATGTGTCCCCGCTTCGGACGAGTTCGGTCCGCGAGCGGCTTGTTTGAAAGGTCGGGCCGCTCGCGGATTGTTACGTAAGCCCATAAAGAGGATAAAATAGCAGGAAGTCGCGGCGAGAGGCGAGCATTGACAGGGACCCGATAATATTTGCAGAGAGGGAGGGAGAGAGGGAGAGAGGGAGAGAGAGAGATCTCGTAATCGCCGGAATTACACGGCGATCGCGCGTGGGCGTCTCTCGCGTCGGCCAGTGGTCTCCAAACAAACCGTGTGGCTACACAAGCCGCCTATGGCGAATCCTCGGGCTTATTTTTTCGCAAAAGAAGCGGCCCGGGTCCAAAGCCTGGCAAATGTTACCGGAGATCCTAACTCCGCTTATGACGTCATGCCCTTGCCTCTGCGACGCGTCGATTGTTTTCGCACGGCGAGATCAGCCTTCCCGGCCGAAAGAAATCCGCGCGCGTTTCTCGGGCGCCATTTTTCGATCGAGATGTTACGCGGCCGAAAGGGGTGATAATTTATTGCAAAATTTTACACGCGTCCCTTGATTTCAACAGATTGCTCTTATAAGCAACGAGGGTGCGAATAATTATGGGACTGACTGTATAAAACGGCTTTTTCCCCCGATCGGTAGCCTGTGAATCGGTTGCAATAATAACCATCAATTTTGTATCTATTATTATGATAAATGTGTTAGATTGCGTACTACAAGCTTCGATATTATTATATAACTTTTTCAATATTAAATATCTTTCGCGATTAATAAGATAAATAGGATCAAAATAGAAACGAACATTTTTACGACCGGATCACCGGTCGATAAAGTGTTAAGCTGTTGATTTATTAAGCTGAGAATTTGTTAAGGTGGTAATTTATTAAGACGGCTGTTTGTTTGTTTGCCGTATGAAAAGGTTAATTAAGAGCGCCGCGACTACTTAATCCATCAGCGCGAGCCATTAACTCCGCGGAACGGAGGAAACACGGACGCGGCACGGATAGCACAGTGTGCTCTCTTTATGGCGGCCCCGTGCGAGCAGGTGCAAACACCATGAATGAACGCGAGGGCCCATTTAGTTCCAGTGACGGACGGGAAACTCACGTCAGGATTCATGGGCCGATGTTACGCCGCGATCTGGAACTCTCGCTTACTTAACCCCTTGTATAACCATTTTCTTCATTGTTGCAACGTTAATCGTAAAACAATAAATCAATTATAATAATAAATTATGAATATAGAATATATATTTAGAAAGTATAAAATAGTTTGAGTAATTGTACTTAGACAATTTTTCTTTTAAATCGAAAATAGCGATGACAATTTATTAATATTTATTGTTTGACAAAGGCAAAAATGATGTAATTAGCGCTAGCTAAGAATGGGTATTTTTTAATCATTTTCAGGGAAAATTTCGTTGCAATATCTCCAATCGTTCAAAAGTTATAACAAATAAACTGGACCGGATTATACTTTCATTTTATTTATAATTATTTTATAAATTTCCATCGTCAACCTCATGTGATAAAAATTGAATGGAAGACAAAAATAGATGATAGATTTTTATTCAATTCTTCTCTCTTGTCATTGATAACAGAAACTTACAAAATAATTAAAAATAAAATAAGAAAATAAATCTTTTCTATTAATATTTCCTATTATTTTACAAATAGCACGCATAAAAATCCTCAGTCTAAGAAACAATAGAAATCTCTCTCTCTCTCTCTCTCTCTCATAATAAATAATAGAAATAAAACAAAGTTAAAAATATATCAATATTGCATTATCCAGCAAATTCATATATTCACCATATAATAATAGAATATTTCTGAAAAATGTCTCAGCATCGAAAAATGCCTTAAAATAGCTAAAACAATTTTTCGCTGCTCGAACTCCTAGCTCCTCCATCGCGGCACGGTAACTCCTCCCGATCGAAAAAGCGATGAAAATCGTCCGCGGCCGGGAATTACGCAATACAAGGAACGTACGAGCCGACAGCTATTAAAAAGAGCCTACGATCTGCGGCACGACGATTTCACGATGCGGAGTGGGAGGGGCAATATCCCGGCACACCTTGCTCTGTACGCAGATCGCTGCCGGTTACCGGTTACCGGTTTACCGGTTACCGGTCCTCTCGCGATATTAACCTGGTATTTTAATAGCTCCCCGCCCCGGGACCACGGGTTCCCCCCCGGGTCCCCCCTGTGAGCCGTAACGCGAGCGTCGCAACGCCAGTTAAACACACGGATCATAATAAAAAGTAATGTTTGCGCTTTCACGCGATTGTTGTTTCCACTCGCACGGCCCGAAACTATGCCCGCGCACGCTAGCGTAATTGCTGTTACCCGCTGAGAACTCACCGCGCTGTAATTCTCCGACTGGGATCCCGCGATCGTTTCGCCAGCCAAATTGTTCGCGGCTCGAATAATTTATTTTTGGACGTGTACTCGGATAATTCCAAAGTATGCGCTTGAAATCGAAGATCTATCGCGCTTAGGAGCAGAGCTTGGGATGATTTTTTATCGGACACTGGATTGCGGTTTGTGCGACGCGGGATATGTGGAATCGTTAGAGCAATAGTAGGTTGAAGGCGTTCGAAGACTTTTGTGGAAGCTTTCTGAAAGTTTTCTGATAGTATTCTGCAAGTTTTCTGAAAACTTTTGATAGCTTTCTGGTAGTATTTTGAAAGTTTTTTAAAATATTTCTGAAAGTTTCCTGACAGTATTCTGCAAGTTTCCTGAAACCTTTCTGATAGTTTCCTGAAAGTATTCTCCAAATTTCCCGACACCTTCACGAATGTGTTCTGAAATTATTCTTCAGGTTCGCTGATAACTTTCTGAATGATTTCAGAAAGTATTCTGCAAGTTTTCTGAAAGTATTCTGAATGTTTTCTGAAATCTTTCTGAAACCTGGTCGAAATTAGTCATCATTGAATAGACAATAATACACAATATAAGAAAATTAAATACACACCAGTAACAATTGAACAAACAGTGAAAAATAATACGCAAAATTAAGCAGGAAGAAACAAAATCTATTAACTCTTTTTTAAAATATAGATACGTACGGCACAATAATATATCTTAATTTTAAAAAATAGAAAAACTAATAACAGTTTCGTTGACCTGGAGTAGACGAACGAGCTGAAAGGGTTACAAAGAGAAGTACGCACCAGAACGCGTCGTCAGAGACGGATCTGGAGGACGAAACCGGAGGAGGATCTTCGGCGGATCGTGCGATCGATCGGCGAGGGTCACGCGCACCGGAGCGGTTCCCGGGAAGTGGCGCCGAGCAAAAAGCGTTTCCATCGTTACGGAGTTCCCGTGGCAGTTCGCTCGGCGATAAAACAATAACGAGCCGGAACGTCGCGTCGAGTACGACGATCGAGGTAAATCGCATAGCTGCGAAATTGCGTCGCTCTGACCCATTTCCGGCCGGACCGAACCCTGCCGACGCGAGACGCGGCTCATTTCTGCGAAATGGAACCGCGGCGCGGAGGCCGGCGACGACGATTGGAAAGCCGGCCGATGCTGGCGGAGAGGAGGAACAAAGAAAAAAAATACGTGCCACGGATACCTGGGCGCCGCCGCGGCCGTTTCCCCGTAGCCCCGCGCGCCCGGACGACCGTAACAGAGGGAGCGGGCAAGAAAACCCGCGAACAATCGATTCCGCGGAACGGATCGCGATCCCGAGAGATCGATGCGGCAGCCGGCCCGTCGCCGAACAACCGACCGCCGACGAGTTTACAAAGTAAACACGATTCGACGCGGATTCTCTGCCTGCCTCCCAGATCCACGCCAACCCCCTCCGTTACCTGGACGATGACTTCCGCACCTTTCTCATTTTAGATCGCCGATTACTGTAAACGCGGCGGACAGCAAAAACGGCGAGGCGATTTTTAACCCTTTGCCGTACTATGTCTGTTCACAGCCATCGGAGCTATTTATTATTTTTCATGTTAAAATATATTATTGTGGTATGTATGCAGGATATCTGGTATCTTTAGGGTGCACTTTGTTGAAAGCGTTCGAAGACTTTTGTGGAAGCTTTCTGAAAGTTTTCTGACAGCTTTCTGATAGCGCGTTGAAATGTTTCTGAAAATATTCTGGAAGTATTCGGCAAGTTTTCTGATACCTATTAATAGTTCTCTGATAGTTTTCTGATAGCGATCCGAAACGTTTCTAATAGTATTCTGAAAGTATCCGGAAATTTTCTGATACCTGTCGACAGTTTTCTGAAAGATTTCCGATAGCGCTCTGAAACGTTTCTGATAGTATTCTGAAAGTATTCTGAAAGTATTCTGCAAGTAAATAACATAAAACCGGCGAAGGAAGGTTTTCAACTAAGATGTTCGTCACATTGAGCAATCAATTTTTAGCAATACAATAAACAATCAACTTATAATCCCTACATCATCAACCCGTACCTGAACAAATAAATAAATTGAACAATATCCAATACCAACAACTTCGTCACTTAAACATTATTAAAATAAAAATTGAGAAACCAGTCATTTGACCATCCATAAGTAAATCAAGCGAAGTTCTATCGCGCCGTTCAATAAATCATAGCAAACGA
Organism: Augochlora pura; assembly: GCF_028453695.1. Lineage (NCBI taxonomy): Eukaryota > Metazoa > Arthropoda > Insecta > Hymenoptera > Halictidae > Augochlora > Augochlora pura. Next base: position 9,361,330 of record NC_135778.1, read on the forward strand.
TAAAACAAAATAACAATAAAATAAAAATTATGCACAATAAAGAAGGAAAAACATCTCGCAACCGAAGAGAATAAGTTAAGCCTTCAGGAACGCCACGTGCATGAAGTTAACTCACTAATCTCGTCGAAGTGATTCGCCGGCGCGCAAGTACTCCGGAAACTTCCCCGTAACCACGGAACCCCGTAATTACATAACGTAATTGCTATGCAGATTATTATCCCCCGCTGTTCGAGAAATGTCTTAATCATTGAAAATCGCGTCTCTCCGTTCGAATAACAATATTCCTTCCTCATCAGTCGACGAAGAAGACAGCGGCGACCAAATGGACCCGTTCAAAAATCGATCGCCTTAATGCTTCGATACGACGAGGAAGAGAAGAAGAAAGACGGTGGGGGAGGGAGGGAGGGAGGGAGGGAGGGAGGGGGAGAAGACCGATTCCCGATCAGGAAATTGCTCCGTTCGGGCGGACAGGTTGCGCGGACCACGGGCAACAGGTAATCGATCGTCTTAATACCGTCGAACACGAACGTACTGACAAATTAACGAGCCATGCAAAAAAGGGTCCGCGAGTGTTTATGAAAAATTGCCGATAAGAATCATCATCCGGGGAACCGTAATTACGCGAGCGTTTAGGGCGAACGCGCGCGCGCGCGCGCGAGCGACGCCGTTTGCTCAACGGTGACATCTAATTAAAGTGATTGGCATGTCTGAGAACGAAAGAGAGAGAGAGAGAGAGAGAGGTGGAGGCGACGCGCGCAATTTCGCGAACGAATGCATTTATAAACATCGGCGTAATGATTACCAATTACGTAATTTTATGTGTTTTTCGGCGGTTCGATTTGCACGGAATTTGCTGTGAAGATTGTCGTTGTTACCCCTCGTTGTTCTCGCTTCTCTCCCCCCTTATTTGCATAATGACGGGCTAGTTCCTCGTAAAATCGGATTAATTACGGGACATCGACCGCGAGTGCCTCGCCGTCGAAAATGAGTCGCGGTTTTGATTTACGCCGGGCGCGCAATCACGCGACCCATTGTCGAACAATTAAACGGCCCTGATGAACTGGGACGTGGCCGCACCGCACCGTACCGTACTGGTTAAATGATTTAGCATTCGCCGCTGATTAACCGTGCCCCCGTTTTCGCGCTGTTTTCGGGATCCGAGTTGATTCGGCTCGATCGTGGCGCGTAATTGTTGCAATATTTTGATAAATGGTATTGTGGGGAATGTTAGTTTTGTTAGTTGCTACTTTGATAAATGTTATTTTGATAAATGCTACTTTGTTAAATACTATTTTGATAAATATTGCTTTGTTAAATGCCACTTTGTTAATGGCTACTTCGTTAAATGCTACTTTGATAAAAGATACTTTAATAAAAGCTACGTTGTTAAAAGATACTTTGTTAAACGCTGCATTATGATATAAAATTTCGGGTTTATTGTACTTCCATTGTATGCAACAAAGCACAGTTCTATGCGCAATGAATTAATTTTTGAAACTCAGAGCTACTGCTTCACTGCACAACGATTTTTTAAATCTACACTTTATTGTTATAAACATTATTTCGGAACTTATGTTTTAATCAATCAGTCAGTCTGTTGTTGTTATTGTAAATATGTAGACGTGTTTCGTAAAACGCTCCTCGGAAATATTCTAACTAAATTTTTCTACATTAAAGGCGGGGGATCTTAACGAAAGTATGCTAGATAACGCTTCAAACCACAAAA